>NC_090265.1:83190476-83509643 GCF_040414725.1 Anabrus simplex | reverse complement strand
GATGTTGGTTATTAAATGCTATTTATTATTAGCCTATATGGTATACATTTTGTAATATTTTTCATTTTATTGTAAAATAGGTATGAAATACAATATAACTGAGTTTGATGTGTTTTTTTTGTTTGTTTAAGAACTGTTGAAATGCTGCATATTTTAATTATGCAAAGAAGGTTTATTGTATGGTTGATAGTGATGTTTGAGGAACAATGAAAGGATATAATTAGATTGTACATTGTTGTAAATTATACCATCCCTAGTCAAGGTATATTTGTACAGTAGCTTGTAATACAACAGAAATAATATATGGATTTTGTTACTTTCTCAGTGTAAACATATCATGGTAGATAGTTGTTACATGTAAGGTAATATTTAACACACTGTACATAAATTACGGTATTGTAAGTCTGGATTATCTGGTGCGCCATTATTTTTATCTTGTTATTTCTAAACTGCTACTGTACATAAAGTTTCATTATACTGTGGTTATAAAAAGAGGAAGGCCTTGAAGGCTTATCTTATGCATCGTGATTTCCACGGAATAGTAGGTACTGAAGAAATAAATATTATTTTACCACTATATGTCCAAGATGTGCTAAATCTTGTACAACCCATCAGACTTTTTTCTTTCTAATGGTTTTACATAGAACTGACTCATACGGGTCTTGTGGCAATGATGAGATGTGACAGGGTTAGGATTGGGGAGGAAGCTACTGTGGCTTCAGTCAAAGTAAAGCCTGGTATGAAAATGGAAAACCACAGAAAACAATTTTCAGGGTTGCAGACAGTGGTATTTAAATTCTCCACCTACCAGATACAAGTTCACAGCTATGTGACACTAACAAATAATGAGTAAAAATTATATTGTCGTTACACCTTCAAAAACGACTATGCGATAATTTTGTAGGGTCCACAGCACATATTTCATCAAGAGCGAGATTTCTTTGACATTATCACATGATATTGAATCTTAAATGACAGAACCTTACCAGCCAAAGTTCAAATCTGAAATATTTAACATAGTGGTTTTTGCAGGCACAACAACAACTTATATCTTGATATGCAAAAATATGTAAATTGTAGACCGTCACTCAACCAGTGGCAGCTGGTGGTTTAAAAGTTCAATGGTGCACAATTTTTACCATTGATATAATATGATTATAGGCTAATTTTCAAATCCAGATACATCAACAGTACTTTTTATTATTAAAAATAAAACAAACATTTTACATTTCTATTTTCAGGAATATTACTACAACCCAGTAACATTTTTTCATTTAAAAACTCTTACCTAATTAAACACTTTAAGGTAGCCTAATTCCGGTATTGTATCTGGTATCGAAATTAAATGTCGCGTGGGCCTAACCATTAGTTTCACCTCGGATTTTTCTTCGGCAGTCCGTGCGGAAATGGCCCAGACATTAAAGACTGCACCAGTAGCAGCGACTAAGGGGGCCGAGGGGGGCAGTGCCCCCCACTTTGTAGAGAAAACATTACATTTTTATTCATTTTAGCCGGCTGAAACTAGGAATTATTTAAAAAAAAAATGTGTGAATTTTTAATTATTAACACAATTATCGAAAATATGCACAAAATGTCGTTCTTCGCAGCTAACATATTTGTATAGCGCCACAGCAAGTAGTGGAGACTTTGCAAATTCTATGAAGAAGGGTAACAGGAGTGTATTTTTTGCCAAGGTCGTGGACTCTGAGGTATGATTCACCTGGTTGCCGCATGTGTTCGTCAGTCTGGCAGTCTCTTTAATATTGTCTGTTAATTTCTTAGAGTGTAGTCAAATACTAAATTATTTTTTAATTGTATAATCACGCCATACTTCTATTTAATTGTAATACATGTGTAATATAGTTTCTTTGGTGAAAGTTTTATTGTATAGTATTGAATCAAAATTTCAAAAAAACTATTATTGCCGCACTTAAGTTAGTAAATTGTCAACCTTTACCTCTCTGTTGAAATTCGCTCAAAGAGGATCAAAACCTTATAGTTTTGTATTTATTTTTTTTTTGTTCAGTTTTGATGTCTATAATTCCCCCCCCCCCCGGGCTATATCCCTCAACCCGACTACTTTCTGTTGTCTGTATATTTTTTTGCCCCAGCATTTCTAATTCCCAATCGCCACTACTGGACTCCACCGAATTCATGATCTGGAAAAATACTACTAACTGATAAAAATACACAATAATAAAAACACACACGCTGACACAAATGCTTACACAGTGAAATCAATAAGCTACTTAGCTTGTACGTACATAACAAAGCTCACAAATATACTGAAAGAAATGGTGGGTTTTATTTTCAAATTTAAAGCAATTAGTTATGTATCCAGCAGATGAAATTCCATCCAATGTTGCTAGGTGACATCCCTCTTCTATAACACTCTCACATTGAGCGCCAACGGTCTCTAGCGACTTTGCTAGTAGTTGGTTACATAGAGCACGGCTGCCTGGATCCCTCGCTGGGAGCTAGCTAGAGCGACGCATCAAGTCGACCATGGTAGGAGGAGCCAGGTTGATAAACCTCCATTTAAGCAATGTATAAAAAGCCATGCCTATCTTTTCCTCTCCCCGCGCACCCCTCTGGCAGCCAACGGTTTCATCCTACCTCAGGTTGACTCTCTGCTGAAAACTTTTCGGCTCCTGTAGTGAACATCTAAGAGTACCGGCTTGTAGTCAATATTTTCTATTTCAAGTTCTTGAAAGGTTTGTCTTGTTGAATGAAAATACAGTAGCTGAGTAATCCAAATTATAAAACTTTACCTAAAATAAACATAAAAAATCAATGGGGGTAGCGCAAACCTGCAACCTTATGGAGAAACCGCCCCTGCACTCAACATTTTATAATACTAACAATGTGACATGCCTGAAGTTCTCTGAGATTACAATGTGGTTGCCTTAATGATTTCATCATATCATGAAAAAGCAAATAATTTAGGAATGATCCAAGATCACAACATGTTTAATTAATAATTGATCATCAGCCACTGTATATGATGAGACATTTTACCACACAAACTGACTAGCCTAAAGTCACTTGCATGAATGATGATAACATATACTATTTATTTCTTCAGTACCTGTACTGTATAAAGAACTTTACCTATGAAAATCAGAAATTTATCACAACTCCTTCAAGTTGTTAAGACTGTGTTATGAAAAAAACGGTGCAAAATATCCACCCCTTCTGCCTGGTAAATGGCTGCCTCAGTGTGCCCAGAGTACATTCAACAATTTTAAATAGGAAATTTTGGCTGTAATTGTCTTAATAAACTCAAATATTGTGCATTATTAAGAATGGGCTGAAAATGAAGGACATTCTCAGTATCCAAACTCCAATTCTTCTCATTTCTAAGTACCGTAATTACAATGAATTTTTTTTTTTTTCTTTCCAGAATGTCCACTGTATAAGAAGTGCAGTGTTTACTCTCAACTCATAAAAATTGCAAATGTCTGTGCAGTGCTATCCGGACATAACACAAAATCAGTGGCGGCTCGTGAATCTTTGTAGGAGGGTCATGTTATGGTTTAAATACAGACATGGATAATATAAGTCTAAAATACTTGCTCATATTTACACATGCTAGTATAGAAACAAAGGTTTACTTTATCATTAATGACAAATCCACCCTTCTTTCTTTATCTGCAGGAAATATTTCGATCACAGCCAGCGCATTTTTACCTCTCAGTTTCCTTTGCACTTCTCAGGAATGTCTTTATTCTATCTAATGAAGGGAAACACCTTTCTCTTACCACAGTAGTCATTGGTCAGTGTTCTCCCCAGAAATTTTTATCAGCCGGGTGGCAGAAATGAATAGTGGGCAGGGTAAACTATGTAAAAAATTAAAATTTCAATTTATTCCCCTCTGAGCATTAACAATAATATCAGGCAGTAAACATTAACTGTATAATTAAACTACTTTATTGATACGAAGAAGACATAACAGAGTATTTTGAACTTCTAGTGTCCTATAGCTCATTCATAATCATTTAACAGCGGGGCTTACCACTCAGTTGCTGCCGAGTGCCATATGGGTTCGAAGCATCATGCGGAATCGAATGATGTGATTCCACACTTTTTCAGACGTCCGACTCGTTGGCTGAATGGTCAGCGTACTGGCCTTCGGTACAGAGGGTCCTGGGTTCAATTCCCGGCCGGGTCGGGGATTTTAACCTCCATTGGTTAATTCCAATGGTCCGGGGGCTGGGTGTTTGTGCTGTCCCCAACAAACCCTGCAACTCACACACAACACATAACACTATGCTCCACCACAATAACACGCAGTTACCTACAAATGGCAGATGCCGCCCACCCTCATCGGAGGGTCTGCCTTACAAGGGCTGCACTCGGCTAGAAATAGCCACACAAAATTAAAATTAAAACTTTTTCAGACACCACTTGCACATAACACTACGTGATAGTCGAGCTGAAATCTAAAACTCCGATCTAACTGATGCAATTATGATGACATTAATGAAGATTTATCCTTTAAATAAACCATTTTACAGTACTTATGTTTTAATTTGAAATGCCCAATGGCTCTAATATGCATTAACATTATGTAACTAGCCCATATCTAGGTTACGTTAGCCGAGCAACCTGTAAAAATGGCATTAAAAAGGTCCTAGGGGAAACACTGTTGGAGCGCATTCAGAAATACATGTCAGTGAACTGTGTAGCTTTTTTTTTTTTTTTTTTTTTTTTTTCGGAGAACTACCTGCCACCCTTCTCGGTCACAATTTGCTTGTGACTGAGGATCTCTCATTACATCAGGCCTCTTCCCCAAGAAACATCGCCAGCGGCAATATTTGGGGACCATGTACTTCAGAAGTCTGCTCTACGGTCACATGGGGGTCGTGACCGGGAGCTGATATATATTATTTTACGCTTTGTTCTTTCACCGTTTATAAGTAGTAATCACCTTCCTTATGAGCTTAAAACCTTTATCACCGAGGTCGATAGCTGCAGTCGCTTAAGTGCGGCCAGTATCCATTATTCGGGAGATAGTAGGTTCGAACCCCACTGTCGGCAGCCCTGAAAATTTTTTTCCGTTTTTTCCCATTTTCACACCAGGCAAATGCTGGGGCTGTACCTTAAATAATGCCATGGCCGCTTCCTTCTGACTCCTAGCACTTCCCTGTCCCATCGTCACCATAAGACCTATCTGTGTCGGTGCGACGTAAAGCCAATAGCAAAAGAAAAAAAAGCATAGTCACTTCTCTGTTGGTATCGTATACCTGTTTATTAGTTATTTTTTATTAACTACCGTATTATAAATATTTTCAGAAGAGTTAATTGTTCTTAAGGGAAAGATTACGGAAAAAAAAAAAAGAGATTTGATTTGAAATATTCAGAAATTGAGGTATATCCCAGTACTTTGTATTTTCACATTTATTACGCACATTTTGTTACTGTAAACTTTCTTTCCTTTTTTAAAACTTTCATTATGACTATATTTTAACAAATGAAACTGAAATTCAGGAATGAACAAAATTTATATTTCTGTTTCCTATCGTAACTGTGGTAAATTCTGAACTTAATATCTGTTCCAAATGAGTCTATTAGTAAAATTTAGGGTTCATAACTTAAATACCTGTACCGGTACCAGTACCGTACATTTTCAGCAAATTCAAATCATTAACTTTTGGTGTCTGCAAATGCTTTAGTTGTCTCTAATTTATTGTTGCTTGCTTAGGACAGATATTTATATTTGTCCCATTAATATTCTGCTGTCCCAGTTTAATTTTAAGAATTTATTCAGGTCCTCACACATACATTTTATTTAGGGTACCACATTGTTTTCTGAAGTTTGCAGTTTCCTTTGTGATAGGCCTAACAATAAAACGTTAATGAGAGTAAATCCTTACCAAACAAAATGTGTCCCTATACTCCAGAATATATTATATCCTTTTCACTTTTGGTATATCAAATTCACTACTGGTACCTATAGAGTATTTGGTACTACTACACGGTATTTCTTTTCATAATTACATTCAAAAAAATGTTGTGAACACCTGAACATGGACTCTTCATATCTGTAATTACAACGTGCATAGTCTACTATTTGAAGAATGAATGTTGCGGGTGTTTTAGTCCTTCAGGTTGGGCAGCGGTCGCTTGGTAGGGCATAGTCCTTCGGGGGACTGTTACGCCATGGGGTTTGGTTTGGTATTGAAGCTATTGGTTCGTCGCCATAAGACCTATCTGTGTCGGTGCGACGCAAAGCCCCTAGCAAAGAAAAAAAAGAACATATTGGTTTGTTTGTGTGTAGAATTAGTAATTACATACCATGCCATATCTGCTTCTCGATATTTTAATGTGTACGGTACATTAACTTTCAAGGAAGTTTACAATGGAGGAGGCCTACAGTATGTGCTTACCAAACTTTTTCCACAATTTCCAGGCGTACCGGTACGGTACGGTAGCCTATATATAAATGTGAGTAATCACTACTTTATAATATCCTGTTCCTACGTTAGGTTTTTATTCCGTTACATTGTTCAATACACATTTTAAGCAATGAAGATACTCATACCACTTGCTTACTAAAATAATTCATTTTCTTTACATAGGTACCGTACTTTGTGTTACGGTAACCACTTTTATGAATCAAAAAACTTTCTTGCATGTTTGTTCCCGCGTGTTTTACAACAGAGATTTTCCCGCCGTCCCTACACTAGAAGGTACTTGGTATGAAGAACAAACAGTGGCAGATTCATTCGCATCCCGAAGAAGAAAAAAAAAAAAGAAAAAAGGAGAAAAAAGGCCACGGGGCCAATGACCTTCGATGTTAGGCCCCTTAAAACAACAAGCATCATCATCATCAAAAAAGGCCACGCGGCCTGAAGGTAACCAGCCTGCCCCTGGAACGGACATTCCATGGCCATCACGCCATTTGCCTGGAGGAGAAGTGGGAAACCGCGGAACGGGGTCTATGAATGGGGTCGATTGCCGGAATGGTACCGAACGCAAGGCCACGGCCGCTTCCTTCCCTCTTCCTTGTCTATCCCTTCCGATCTTCCCACACCCCCACAAGGCCCCTGTTCAGCATAACAGGTGATGCCGTCTGGGCGAAGTACTGGTCCCCCCCCCAACCCGAAGTATCACGCTCCAGGATACTGCTCTTGAGGGAGTAGATGTGGAATCCCTCGCTTAGTCCGAGGGTAAAACCAACCCTGGAGGGTAAACGGATTAAGGAAGAAAGAAGTACCGGTAAGTAGAATGAATATTTTTAGTATGAAACTATGTAAGCCAAGACCCTTGGAGGGCCTTCCACTGTCCGTAACCTTGCCACTCGATGGGGTAGAATGCTTGCCACCTTTGCAGGTACTAATTTTTGGTGTAGGCTGAGTGAGCCACAGAGCCATAATGAAACTATGTAAGCGAGTGGAAAACGAGCACACAGCACAATACAAAGTAATATTTACTTGTGTTTATATATGTCTCCAGAAATTGTAAAGGAAATCTAGTAACCTTAACACTCACTACATGTCAAAGGAAATGTTAAGTACAGAACAAAAGTTGCCAAATGGACACCAGTGGGAACCGAACCCACAACCGTCCGATTTTGCATCGGATGATCTAATGATTGTGCTATGGTGACCGAGGTCACATTTATTATGTTGAAAATGGTCGGTGGTATAGGTCTAATACTAACTGCCTTAACAACTGTAGAGTGCACTGTTGGTTAGGTTCTCACTAGTGTCCTGTTGGCCATTTTTGTTTTCAGGTTCTATTGCCAAGCAAAAAGCAATCACTCAAATTCTTAATAAATTTATTCAAAACACTTTATGAACAGTCGGACATGTTTCTTTATATGAGATTTTCTGTGTTGCTAAGTAAAACTAGGCAACCAACAGTTCGAAGACGGAGAAGAAGAGGTGAGAGGAAGGAGGGGTTAAGATAATCACCATTATCATTGGAATGTACAGTAGTTGTAGCAATTACTGAGAGAGTTCTTCCTATGTGAAGTGCAATCTCCACTTCTGAAGGTGCATAATGAATTCACACCTATACTTAGATACTTACAGGCAATATACATACGTGTTTGTAATAATTTACAGTCTCTTTAGTTTTCTTCTAGTAGATGTGGAGTAAAAAAAAAGTAGTGATTAATATATAATCATCGTCTTCATAAAACTTTAATGAAATATTGCTTCATTTGCTGAATTTGAGTGCTAAAGGAACGTATCTCCCTTCCTCTTCCTCAAAGCAAAATATAATTAATTACATTCTTTGTTGTTGTGTGAATTTTCTTGTTTTCTCTTACTACAGTAAGAAAGTTGAAACAAGGTCAACATAACTAGACTAGCCGTCCTCTTATTACCAGACTCCAGAAATAAATGTGTGTGACAAAATTATTCATGACTGAGGTTTTGTAATGAATTAGGAAAGAAAAGTTCTTCCAAAAGACTTGGTTGACTGCAGTACAGTCTGTTCTTTTGTAAATTATTGTAAATAAACACTGTTGTAAACAATATTATGGTGTTATTTCCTTCAATAGTTGTTGTCAGACACTTGACTGATACGTGATCCCATCCATTCTAGTTCCCTTCCCTTCCCTACAGAGCGTTAAATGTTTTAAAAACTGATTTAACATTCCACATATTAATGTTTTTGGTTTAAAATAAAAAAATGTCCATCATTAATTCCTACCTAGAAATTCAAAATTAAGCACAAAAGTGGCATTTTACGATGGAGAGTTTATGAAGAGGGGCGGCCGTACCTTATGTGCTGAAGTGCTGCAGCACATTTTCTATTTGAAAAATAAATTACTTTAATAAAGTTATGTACAATCAAATACAGTGCATTGAAAAAGACGTCAGCAAAAGAACAGGAAATCATTCAACTCCCCTCACAACTAGGTAACCAGTCGTGCGCTTCACACCGGGTGCTGTGGAGATCACAGCTCAGCGAGAATTTCTAAGCTTTTTGCCAGAAAGCGGGAACTCTGCCAGTTGCGCAAGCGTGCTCAACTTTCCCGATGTGCTGCGGAAACAACAGCCAAGACAGCGATTCGTTCGACCACATAGAGGCAGCACTGGTCACACTTGCATTTCGACCGAAATGAGAACGTGGCAGGTGGCACACCCTTGACTCAGCGGTAGTATTTAAGAGGGGATCGCTCAAAGCAAACAGGAAAAAAAAAATGCTGAAGAGGTAGCCATCAGTCGTTTCCGCCAGGTCCTTTAATTCTCCCTACTTGCCTATTCCGTAGCCACATTTGTGAATCGATGGACGATACAAATTGTACTTTTTACGTTGTCAAAATAAGGACACGATGTTGTGTTTTCCTTAATTACAAAATGTCTAGTTTGTAAATTTCACTATAAGAATGTAACATGTAATTTTGCATTACGCCGATGCTGGTTTTATTTCAATGATTTTGGTAACGCTGAGTTCTATTTTTGCTCGCTCACACCAATTGTTTCTGAGTAGTTTGTGAATGTTTTGTCATTGCCCGTGTTATTGTGTGTCTAATTAGTTTTGTATGAAGATTGTGTATATGTGTTGGGGTTATTTGCATATTTGTTCAGTATGGAAAACTCAGTGGAGAGCCTCTTAATAACCGCATATGTTTCTAAATATGTTTACTTTTTTGGAGGGGAGGATGGGTTACAGCACACAACTGATTTTATGGACAGGCCGCCACTCTTTATGAGTACATAGGACGGAACATTGAAAACCATGACGCATCTGCCAAAATTATGAGAAAAATAGACGTATATGTTCTTTCTATTTAGCCGGTGCTTTATTTGAATTGCTACAAAACGGTTCGCTGTGGCGGGAAAATTATTTTTGCTTTAGGGTATCTTTTTTTTTTTTTTTTGCTAGGGGCTTTACGTCGCACCGACACAGATAGGTCTTATGGCGACGATGGGACAGGGAAGGACTAGGAGTGGAAGGAAACGGCCGTGGCCTTAATTAAGGTACAGCCCCAGCATTTGCCTGGCGTGAAAATGGGAAACCACGGAAAACCATCTTCAGGGCTGCCGATAGTGGGATTCGAACCTACTATCTCCCGGATGCAAGCTCACAGCCGTGCGCCTCTACGCGCACGGCCAACTCGCCCGGTCTTTAGGGTATCGGGAAATAACGTATACAGTGATACGCCTTACTGTCTCTCGAAACTTTTTTTTTTTAATGCTAGTTGCTTTACGTCGCACCGACACAGATAGGTCTTATGGTGACGATGGGACAGGGAAGAACTAGGAGTGGAAGGAAACGGCCGTGGCCTTAATTAAGGTACAGCCCCAGCATTTGCCTGGTGTGAAAATGGGAAACCACGGAAAACCATTTTCAGGGCTGCCGACAGTGGGGTTCGAACCTACTATCTCCCGAATACTGGACACTCGCCGCACTTAAGCGACTGCAGCTATCGAGCTCGGTCTCTCGAAACTGAGTGGCTCAGATGGTTGAGGCGCTGGCCTTCTGACCCCAACTTAGCAGGCTCGATCCTGGTTCAGTCTGCTGGTATTTGAAGGTTCTCATATACGTCAGTCTCGTGTCGGTAGATTTACTGGCACGTAAAGGAATTCCTGCGGGTCTAAATTCCGACACCTTGGCGTTTCCGAAAACCGTAAATGTAGTTATTGGGACGTACTGCAATTATTATTATTATTATTATTATTATTATTATTATTATTATTATTATTATTATTATTATTAACTGCTGTTCATTCTTGGGATGGACACTGTTGCATCAGACCTGCACAAGCCAATACCATGGACCATGGACATACTGATGATGTCTTGTTGGCTGCTGAGAATGAGTTTGATCTCCAGCGACAAACAGTAGCGCAATACGGCCTACGACTCAACAAAAAGAAGACAGAATACATGACATTAGATCCTCGAGAAGTTGGAACCATCCACGATGGTGAAGATCTACCACGAGTAGAGAAATTTAAATATCTTGGCTCCACAATATCTGACGATGGGAGACTTACTGACGAGTTCAACACAAGGATACACGCAGCCTGGCTGAAGTGGCGAATGTGGACAACGGGCGTCGCCTGCGACCGTCGGATGAAGGACCATCTGAAATCTAAAATCTACCGGACTGTTATCTACGACACTGAGTGTTGGCCTGCTACAAAGGAGGTAGAACGTCGACTAAGCGTCATGGAGACAAAGATGCTTAGGTGGACAGCTGGCATCACTAGACTGGATCATATTTCAAACGACGATATTAGGAAACGTTTTGGCGTTGCACCGATCCAGAAGAGAATGCAGGAAAACCGTCTGCACTGGTTTTGGGCATCTGTTTCGTGCAGAAGGCAATACAATGGCAAAGTCAGCGTATACATTGGAAGTCGCTGGAAAGAGGCCCAAGGGACGACCAAGACAGTGCACAACGACCTGAAAGCTGTAAGACTACATCCTGACATGGCCCGAGACCGAATTAAATGGAGACAACGAATCCTCACAGCGGACCCTGCCACCAGGCGGGACAAACGCTAAAGAAGAAGATTATTATTATTATTATTGGTATTGTCTCTCGACATATTCTGACTATACTTGTAACAAGGTAGGTTCATGATAATGAAGTATTTTCAGTAGCAAAGACTGGGAGATAGTCACACAATTCCGGTCTCTATAGGCCATCGTAATGTGAGAGGATGTTCAATGGAATGCATAAAGTTATCACGAAGGACATAACTATCTTAATACTGAAAAAGCTTGTTCCCATGATTGGGCCACCATTAACTACTTTCGATACAGCTTCTATGTGGCCTTTGAAGATATGGAAGTCTACAGATGACACTACATGCGGGAATCTTGAAGTGGAGAGCGACCGTATAGTCGTTCAAGGAAGGAAAGAACGTATGATATTGTATTTTCCTCGCATTTAATATTTTATTGGCCTTAATTTGAATTGTATTCAGAAAATCACCTCCCATGTAGATGCAAGCCCCGTGGATACCCACAACAAACGTTACGTCTATAGGTTCCGTAGTTTCTGAGAAAAGTACATGTGAGGGATTTGTGCAAGACAATGCGCTCATTTTTTGAGCGATTGCACATGTCAGGGCATATGGACTATTGTAAAGTAAGTTGAGTACCCACCAAAAATGTTATCCTAACTGAAGCACCGTATTCACCTCCAACAACATTGGCGGAGAAGTGTTGATAATAGCCAAGGGATGAATGTCCACTCCTTCTATATGCTCCATGTGGCTTGATAAAATAGATACTAATATCGGGCAGGGCAGAAATTTTCATCACTGTGGTAGTACCTTTTGAAGTTCAGAAGACAGAAATGTCCATCCGTCCTATTAACTGCTTTTATCATTGCAGAATAAATTCCAGGAGTGGAAAGGACAGCACTGATCATCAATCCTTGTTTTCCTTAGCGGTGTTTTCATTAGCGGACAAAGTAAAAACGTTTATACCTCCCGCTTTGTCCCTCTTTGAAGTTGAGAAGAGAAGATGCGAATATTCATTCGTCTTGTTTGGAAGATTGCAATGCTGCTGCTGTTGACAATAATGTTACAAATGAAACACTGTCCGTTTTTTCGATCTAATTCTAATTTAATGGAGGATGCCCCAATGGACACACACACACACACACACACACACACACACACTCTCTCTCTCTCTCATTCACCGACACAGACAATTATACTTCAGAATGAATGAAAATATTTCCGTAATTATTGGCTATTTACAAAGTTTTGAAAGGAGGTCACCAGCTCTGGTATTACCACGGATGGGTGGTAATCCTGATTGACAGACCTCATTTTCACTTCGCTTCGCACACGTAACCACTGCACGCAACAGCTGCTCGCAGACAGGTTCGAACACACAGTCTGTTAGCAATCACGGTGCACGACGACTGTTTCTTGACTCAACTCCAGATGAGTCGGGTAATCACACAATCAACGCAGTCAAAGTGAATGATCCACACAGTGAACTACTCAACACTGACAATTGAATAACGGTCAATATCAGCAACAATTGAACACTGCTAATCAACACTACAATACTCTACTCACACCAGCTGTCCCACCCACCGACTCCACGTCGGTACACACACAGTACTTCGCAACAGTACATACACAGAACTCAGTATTCCACAACAGTACACACACAGTGCTCAATACTTCACAGCAGTGCACGCAGTACTCCACTCAGTACTCCACGGCAGTACACACACAGTGCTCAATACTCCACAGTAATACACACACAGTACTCCACTCAGTACTCCACAGCAGTACATACACAGTACTCAATACTCCACAGCAATACACACAGTACCCAGTACTCCACGGCAATACACACACAGTACTCCACTCCGTACTCTAACAACACTCCAACACGATGATACTCTGACACCAACTCAGACGACAGCCAGCACTATTGCTAACCAACTCCCCTATACTGACTGGCGACTACTGTCTGAAGGCACTTTGATTTGACGTCATTTAGGCTGCCAGTGTGTCAATTTCAGCTATATGTTTAAATCTACCAGATCGCTGAGAAACGGATCTCTGCTGGTTGATCTATACCTGAGTTTTCAATTAATTCCATCTGGAAAAATACCAAATATGATCTTTTACATGCAGGCATCGCACGACATGGTGTGTCGAATGGACTTTTTCCACCCTTAAGAAATCCGACTACATCTGACGGGTTTGAACCCGTTATCTCGTGACCCATAGGCTGATTCTATAGTACTGATCCACAGAGGAAGATAATGTGCTATTAAGGAAGATAGTAATGTCCACTACCCCCACCCACCTTTTAAATTACTGAAGAAGTTTTGATAGTGGAAAAGGAAGGAATGCCAATCTGTTCTTCAGATACCTCGTGAACTCGAAATTGTTATATTAAAAGCGACACAATATCACTACCTATCTCGTCTCCTCATACATATCGCTGTGCATATGAAATATTTGGGACACATTGCCAAACACTCCGTCGTCAAAGGGTGGAGCAAGAAACTACTAAATCCATGACGTATTATTTTATTTACGACGATTATGTACAGAAATATGGAAGGTCCAGTAAAAAGGACGAGCCCCAAGTACATATAAAACATTCCCTGTATATAATTATGCTTTAAATGAGATATTATTTACAATATTTATATGATTTACAAAATACTGTATACAATATACATATACATGTAATTTATCACTGCTCATTCATTCTTTCTATCCTAATCAGCCATTCAATCACTCATTATCTCATATAATTCTTTCCTTTCGCTCTACCAGTATGCCGTTCTTCATACCCCAGAAGAAAAGAACGAACGGCGACAACAACAACAACGACGACGAAGCTCGTCAGAAAAAATTCTAGTTAGCTAGGTTATACATCATCAAATACGAGGAGATAATTTAGGTTCCCTGTTCTATAAAACTTCATTTTGACGATGAATATCAAGAGAATTGGTATACAACCGCGAACGAGGAGGCAGTAATGGCTTGAAGGACTTCTGCTCTACGAAGCACCGTCAGACCTATAGCTCCAGAAAAGCATAAAGATTTGTGAAAGCTTCTCAGGAGGGTGCCTCAGTGCTTTCACTATTTCTACCAGAGCATCATACAGTCAGTGTCGAGACGCGCTCAAAAAAGAACCGGAAGATATTATCTAACATGTGAATTCTAAATTTTGTAAAATTTTCATTTTATTTTCTATGTTGAACTAGACTTTTGGTGTTCATGTCCATCTCTCTCATATAATAATCTTGCGTAATGAAGATAAATACTTAAATAAACATTTAAAAAGTGAAAATAAGTGGAACGTTAGCTATTATTGAACCCCTTGAGTTACCGTAAATGTAAACGACGGCGTATTCAAAAATACATTTCCGAGAGGTAAAATGTCGTATGTACTACCCCCAGCATACCACTACAAAAAAACATTCACATTGAAAATGTACACGTAGAGACTAGCTGAAAATGTTGTAGAAAGTAAGGTTATCAGAACTGTCTATTCGACTTGCGTTAAAAGTAGCAAAATGTGAGCCGCAGTAGCTTCTTTCTGCTCTCCTGTAAACTTAGCAAAATATCACTTACGATAGTTCACCTCTTACGTCCAGAACTAAGGTACAGCTCCAACATTTGTGTGTATACCTCGTGGCTCCGTTTTCCGACACGGGGTCGGGAATAAGGTGACATTAAATTATCTTTCTTTCTTTATTAATCTGTTTACCCTCCAGGGTCGGTTTTCCCTCGGACTCGGCGAGGGATCCCGCCTCTACCGCCGAAAGGACAGTGTCCTGGAGCGTGAAGCTTTGTGTCGGGGGTACAACTGGGAAGGAGAACTAGTACCTAGCCCAGGCGGCCTCATTTACTATGCTGCACGGGGCCTTGTGGAGGGATAGGCAAGGAAGAGAGAAGGAAGCGGCGATGGCCTTAAGTTAGGTACCATCCCTGCATATGCCTGGAGAAGTGGGAAACCACGTAAAACCACTTCGAGGATGGTTAAGTGAACCCATAATTCTACGATGAAAAATAATTGCAGGTGTCTATTTCAGCTACAAATAACTTTTTTGAGAGCAGCCATGTTTTATTTCAAGAGTCTCGCTACCTCCGTGGGAACAGAACTCACCGTGACAAGCGAGCCACCATCTCGTGAAATCCCGGGATACTTCGGTTGACATCGAGTACTGACTAATTTATCAATATTGGAAAATCATCCACAACAAGAGATTTTGGCGACATGGTTAATCCAGGAACAAAGGATCGAAATTATTAATAAACATTACATGAAGACAGAATCCTCAGGGCGAACTTAAATGCAATTAAGCCTGGAGAAAAGTTGGCGTCCTTCTCGCGGATTTGCGACACGTGCCGAGGTCATCTCTGAAGAAAGACCGCTAAATTACACGTCACAAATAAATTTATTATGCCCGTTGCAAGTATGGGAAAAATATAAAATTAACACCATAGTGACTTATTATTCTGTCCGAATTTGTGGAATAAATTTAAAGAAAGTTGTTCCAGCGGATGTGGAATTAGAAGATTGCACCACCAAGCTTGATAGTGAGGGTAGCGTCCTCTCAGAGGGTGTAAAATAAATCCCCTCCACCTACATTTACTCACTCTATCTGAAGGTCTGGACGGTGAAACCCACGTCGCTCGTCTACAAGAAAGTGCGGGGTTTATTTCTTAAAATAACTTAAGTTATATACTCGTGTCGATGGTTCAAGTAGAGTATTAAATTGAAGGTGATAGAAATTTTCCTGAGCTTCCGCCAACGAAAACTGTGAAGGCATAGGTGTTGTTGTATGTTGGGTATTCAGCCCGAAGGCTGGTTTGATCCTTTGCAGCTCCGCCAACAGCTGCCACAAATAGCCTAGGCGTCACTGAAGAGGCGTACTAGGGAACTGAGGAGTGATGTAGTTTCCCGTTGCTTTCCTCTCCCAGCCAGCCGTTGCTATTACATATCAGTCTGCCAAGCCCACTGAAATGCATGCACCAACCGACCCTATGAGCGATATTTTCACACCATTCATAACAGGGACTGGCTGCATAAGGAATGGTATTACAATCATCACTCATACCTCAGTCACTTTCATATTGTCAAAGGTATCTGTTTAAAATACGTAGCGGATTTCCTCTTATTACATTGTGTGTGTTTGATATTGTCAAAGGGAGTCTGGAGGCTAGTCAGAGAGAGGTCTGATTTTTGTTATCTATTGAAACACCTGGCCGGTTATTAGGGTGAACTAAAGCAGAGTCCTGGGAAACAGCCGCAGACGCCAGTAGAGAGGGAGGTTCGTCGCATGTTAAAAAGGGAAGGAAGTGCATCATTTGCGTTGTTAATCGATAGCGAGTGTAAAATCTGTGTATTTTTAGGATATATAAGAAGACGATGTATCCTGTAGCCATGAGTGTCTAAATCCGAGGTCATCTGGCTAAATGTAGCCGGAATCTCCAAGATGACTACTTTTACAGGTCTGTCTATATTTGTATTAATGGTGTAGAATATAATTTGTTTGTCTCAATAAAATTTTCCAGTGCGTGTGTCGAATTAGTATTTAATAATGATCAGGCAAAAGTGTTATATTTTTGGTCGTCGTGAGGAATTCTTCGGGGCAGTAAAATTCACGTTGAGAAACTGTAAAATGCGAAGTTTAAATAATGTGTTAAAATTCCTTGAGATATTGTTCAAACGGAGTAAAGTTAGGAAGGTGATAACGATAATGTAGTCGTGGTGAATGCAATAATTTCAAATGTCGTATGAGTTCAGAAAATTTTAGTCGAAATAATAATAATAATAATAATAATAATAATAATAATAATAATAATAATAATAATAATAATAATAATAATAATACTGAAATAATAATAATAATAATAATAATAATAATAATAATAATAATAATAATAATATTTACAGAAGGATAAAATTTTCGATGTTAAATTTGTATTTAACAGTAATGTTGAGTGAGATTTACGTTCGTCTCGAAATCCAGTGAAGTCTGATAAAGTTATATTTATTCGTGCGAAGTTAATTTTTGTGACATCGTGTATGTCAGTGATATAGAAAATCACGGTGTGTTATTGTGTTCTTGAGGTCCGAAAGTTGTAATAAAACGAATGAGAAGATACTTATAAAATTGTTCGTCACGGGATTGTTGAGGTTTGAAAGGTTTTGAAACAGGAATAAATGGATTGTGCCAGAATGATATGTTGAGGGAATATTTATGTAGATATTGAAGGTGTAGGAAGTCTGTATTTCATGAGTAATGCCGCCGTGATGATAGGCGATGAAGATGAATTTTGAGACAGGCTATATTTATCGATGGCGAAGAATTTTTGAGACAGGCTGTATATTAAATGTGATATTGAGATTCCGTTAGCAATCCGGAACAGCTGACCGAATGAATGTTGGTTCGAAGTGAGTGCTTTGTGCCCCACATTATGATTTCAGGTCAAGAACTCCCCGTGAAGAACAATTTCTGTAGAAGATTGTAGCTCTTGGCAGTTAAGTCCAAATGACGATTTACGTAAAGTCAGCATAATGAATGTTATAGTACGCGACCTCAAGCATAGAAGGGCATTCTGAATACACAGTTGTTGTTATTTAACTGCTGTAATAAATTTCCATTCAATATGTTTTTTTATATTACGAAAAGAGATTATCATTAAATCGGAAACATTGTGGGATGAGATATTGGACGTTATTTAAGTGATAGTTTGGCTGTGTAGATTCATTGAATTTCGCTTCAATGGATATTTCGTGGATATGAATGTTTGGAACAGTGAGATGGTAGGCGATGTTTGGGCCTCACACTAGAATTATAGTGTGGATTTTTGCGATGGTGATGATCATTGTTTTGGCGATATTCACGTAAAGTTAGACGAGGGCTGAATATTACTATTATTTTTTCGAGATCGTGTTTGAGTTGTGGATTGTGTAGACGCGCGTTATTTATTTTCAATTTCACGTTTTATTGAAAAGATAGGGACTTCGTTGCATTTCCAGACTTGTGTTCATTCAGTGGCAAGATTCGTTTCATTGTGTGCTATAGTTTCGACAAGGTTTCCAGCTAAATATCAAAGAGTGTGTTTGAAGTTACGATTTCGTCTGACATTTTAGAGGATGAGTAGACATCCCAGTTTCCGCTCGACAATGGATTTAGGACGTTACGCGTATCATAGGAGTATACTGATGAGTAGATATCCCCGTTTTACGCTCAACGATAGGTTTAGGATGCGTGTGTGTATACAGATGTTAGTGTTAGGGTGTGTAGACACTATGTAGGCTCGACGATAGATTTTTTTTGCTACTTGCTTTACGTCGCACCGACACAGGTAGGTCTTGTGGCGACGATGGGACAGGGAAGGGCTAGGAGTGGGAAGGAAGCGGTCGTGGCCTTAATTAAGGTACAGCCCCAGCATTTGTCTGGTGTGAAAATGGGAAACCACGGAAAACCATTTTCAGGGCTGCCAACAGTGGGGTTCGACCTACTATCTCCCGAATACTGGATACTGGCCGCACTTAAGCGACTGCAGCTATCGAGCTCGGTGACAATAGATTTTTTTTTTTTTGCTAGGGGCTTTACGTCGCACCGACACAGATAGGTCTTATGGCGACGATGGGGCAGGAAAGGCCTAGGAGTTGGAAGGAAGCGGCCGTGGCCTTAATTAAGGTACAGCCCCAGCATTTGCCTGGTGTGAAAATGGGAAACCACGGAAAACCATTTTCAGGGCTGCCGATAGTGGGATTCGAACCTACTATCTCCCGGATGACAATAGATTTAGGGTGTCGTCTGTATGTAGTCAAGTCTTAGGTTAGGTGTTTTTGCGAAGTGACTTGAACGATGCTAGTGTCTGCAGTAGTGTATGTAATGCAAAGAGTGTTAGCAATGTAATATTGATGTCATGTTTCGGGACAGCCCTTACCAGCTGGAAGGTTTTTACATAAGATAATGGAACCACTATTGGCATGAACCTGAGGATTGTCCAGCAGTTGACTGAGCTAAAGGTGATTGATATTTACTGCTGTTTGCCATGCGCGTTTGAGTTCATTGAACTTTAGTATTTTAATTTATTTCCGGGCTTAATTGTTTTGTCGTTCAGACGTCCGATTGCTTTGATAGTGTGCATGTTGACACTTAGCTTATTTATGTTAGACTTGAGTAACGAATGCGGGTTCGATTCGTCGGCTGTGAATAGATGTTATTTTCAATTTTCGTTCTTTCATTTTATAATAGTTGACTTTGATCTATCGATAACTTGTAGTTAGTTTATTGGTACAAACATAAGTAGACGGATTTGTAATGGTAGTCATCGGTTGTAATATGGAAAGACTTCTTAGATTGTTTTGGTATTTTGAATTTTATTTTATCATGTGGACGTTTCAAGTGATTTATCACTTTTTCGTTAACTTCAGTGTTTAGCATTTCTTCTAAATGCATGATGAATAAGTGTTTCCTGCATTTCGCTGTTTTGTTCCTTCAGAACGACGTAACGTAAGATCATCTCGGACCGATTTGTTGTTGGTTCCTTCTGAACAGCTGTTTGGGTGATGCACGTTTCAGCATCGGGATTATTCCATAACTTAAGGGTGTTACGAGATGACAATACATGGTGGAATTTTATTTTTAATTATGACTGCTGCTGTTAACTTGTAGTGAACACCATGCTTTCCAATAGTATTTCGCAACCTATCCAAAGCATCTGATAGTCAATTTGGTTCGTTTAAGGGTCCATTCGGCCGGTGTTCCTATATCCGAGGGGGTATTTGACTGGTGGATAACCTTAATTCAATGTAAATCTGGAATTTTACTTGTTGAAAGTCAGATTTTCCACGGATCGTGTGGATTAACTCTCAGTCATCGTTTGGATCAATACGTGCCCGATTTTCAGGTTTTATTTTCGTTTTTCTAGTTTTCGCTATCCACTAATCTGTGATATTTCTACTTTTCTCCGAAAAACGTTCTTCGAAGGTAACTGATAAAACTCACGCAATGCAATGTGACTGCGTTGAAACGTTAAATAATTACATTTTTTCTTGATGAATGATTTTATAATTTTTTTTTTCTTTGCATTTTGATAATTCAATAAAAGTTAGTAAGCACATATTTGGTCCTCATTTCAAATAGTTAGGCTCTCTTCTGAGCCCCATCGTTTGGTTAAGATCGTGACAGAAATATTCCCGCTACGACCCAAAGATTTAAGATTTCGATATTGCTCTACTGCTGCAGCTGTGGCCAACCAACGATGGAATGGTAAGCTCAAGGGTTCATAAGGTGGGAATCGAACGCACCTCTACTCAGTTGGCCTCTGTTGTGTAGTGGTTAGTGCGATTACCTGCCACCCCCGGAGGCGCGGGTTCGATTCCCGACTCTGCCACGAAATTTGAAAAGTGGTACGAGGGCTGGAACGGGATCCACTCTGCCTCGGGAGGTCAAATGAGAAAGAGATGGGTTCGATTCCCACCTCAACCATCCTAGAAGTGGTTTTCTGTGGCTTCCCACTTCACCTCCAGGCAAATGCCGAGATGGTACCTAACTTAAGGCCACAGCCGCGTCCTTCCCTCTTCCTTGTCTGTTCCTTCCAATCTTCCCATCCCCCACAGGCCCCAGTTCACCATAGCAGGGGAGGCAGCCTGGGTGAGGTACTGGTCCTCCTCCCCACTTGTATCCCCCGACCCAGAGTCTGAAGTTCCAGGACACTGCCCTTGAGGCGGGTGAGGTAGGATCTTTCGCTGAGTCCGAGGGAAAATCCAACCCTGGAGGGTAAACAGATTAAGAGAGAACCAAACCAAACCAAACCCCATGGCACTACAACCCTTGAAGGGCCATGGCCTACCAAGCGACCGCTGCTCAGCCAGGAGGCCTGCAGATTATGAGGTGTCGTGTGGTCAGCACGACGATTCCTCTCGGCCGTTGTTTTTGGCTTTCTAGACCGAGGCCGTTATCTCACCGTCAGATAGCTCCTCAATTCTAATCACGTAGGCTGAGTAGACCTCGAACCAGAATACTTTTTGTTTCAGACCCGTGCGACGTTTGAAAGGGTGTTAATTTTTATATTATCTGGAGTGCCGCAGATCTCGGGCATGAAATGTCCTCGAACTGATGTGACATTACATTACTTTCCATTTGCCAGCGGTGACAAAGTCTCTGTTGAAGGTGTTCACGTTTCAGAGCATGGTCATTTCTGCTAGAGGATTTCTCTGCTGCAGTAAAGTACAACTTTCAATTGTTGCTCAACCTGGACGGCAGAACAATTGAGAACATAACTGCCTGAGTTTATTGTTTGTTTTGGCGACTTTACAAAAAAAAAAAAAAAAAAAAAAACAGTATTCAGTTGCTTTGTTTCCGTTCGGTTTTATACATTAAAGAAGATGCCTAGACATAGTAATAAGTAAGGACCGGATGTTTATGCAGTAATAGGTTAGAATGCAAACTTACTGAAGCGGGTAACAAGTAGAGTCTACCTGCGCAACTGTAATGCTATGAGGTTTGCATAACCATTAGGGGTTCGGTCCATTAGGTCCATTTGGTCCACTAGAACCCCTAATTGTTATGCAAACCTCATAGCATTACAGTTGCGCAGGTAGACTCTACTTGTTACTCGCTTCAGTAAGTTTGCATTCTAACCTATTACTGCATAAGCATCCGGGCCAGAGTAATAAGGTTTTAAGGTGCAGAAGAATGTTAGAAAGCCGAAAATCACTGTTGTTATTCCGAACGTTACAAATGAGTGTGCACACGTGTGTTCCCCAGGTGACTACAGAATTAGATGCAGAACGAACAACCACAGCGCGGTTTGTGTCCAAAAGAAGAGGACACACAGTACAAATATCATAAAAATGAAGGAAACTACGACCACGACCAGAAGCGCAGTCTCCCGTATGCAGTCGTGGAATCCATAAGGCCAGTCTTCAGAGACTTATCCGATGAAAAACTCTTCCGAAAATGCCTTCACGGTAAAACCCAAAAACCTAACAAGAGCCTAAATAATTTGATCTGGACTCGGATACCCAAGAGAGTATTTGTGGGTATAAAAATACTCCACCTTGGTGTTTATGCTGCCGTGGCAACATACAATGAAGGCAATATCTCGAAGTGCGAAGTTCGAGGACACAACACTGTGAAACAAATGTCAATTATAGATGAGGAAAGGAAAAGGAAAGCAGATGCAGTAGAAAAGGAACTGGTGAAGCTTGGAAGACAGAAGAAAAGAAGTGTAAATAGGAGATTACAAGATGAGATGGAAGAGAACCCAGTTGATCCACTGTATGGAGGTGGAATGTATTAAGAAACTTTGAGGCTCGTTTCCTGAAAAGTAGTTTTTTTGTGTACCTGAGGAACATTTACTCGGATGGCATTAAACGTATATTAACCAAACTTGTAGGTGGCATGTAACGAATCATTCTGCGTTTTTTAACACGATATTTTGAAAATCAAAGGTACAATTTCTGAATTATGGAACAAAATGTCTCATTTTATAACCTAATATTTTTTTCACTTAAAATGCATATTTTCAACAACAACAAAAAACAACCAGCAGATATTAAGAAATTATCTCGTCTATCTACGTGCGAAGGTCTAATACATATGTATACAAAATGACTTTCCTTGATTCATAACTTTATGAGAAAATGTTCCTTAAAAACGCCCATTTTAACATCGCAGACATCACCCCTTCCGGATTCCCTGAACGCAGTATGAGCCACCAGAGACCTTTAACATGCCACCAAGTGTGACACAGTGCTAAAATGATCAAAATTCATGAATTTGAGATTGGATTCTCTGATCCACCTAGACGGTTTAATGATTAGCTGTAGAATCGTATTAATACTGGATTTCCTGCCTACGTACACCCCTGATATGCAAAACACAAGGGAATTGGTCGAGGAGCACTGGGCTGTGAAGAAATGAAAGCATGAAAGGGAGGATAAAAATGTAGAACGAGGGTGGAAAGTTTCAATCAATGTAGAAGGGAAACATATTGAAATAGAATGTGAGGACAGCTTACAAAGAGAATGGCTCATGCTCTCTGAGGGCGTGGCTTGGGGGATTCATTAAGACGCAGCCAGTGGAACTCAAATAAGCTCATTTCAAAAAGTCAGAGGAAGAGAGAGATGAGCTGAAATTAACGATATATGGTATCAGAGTGCTGGTAAGAATCAATAGGTTATTTGCCTGGTCAGTCGTCGAATAACTCCCTGGGAGAAGAGAAACATTATTTTGTTTTATGTTGCACCAGCACTTACCGCGGCGATAGAAAAAAGGGGTAAGAGTGGGAAGGATTCGACGGTGGCCTTGATTAAGGTACAGCCCCAGTATTTGACTGGAGTGAAAATAGGAGACTACGGAAAACCATCTTCAGGGTTGCCGGCAGTGAGAAGAGAAGCAGAACTGCTTATTTTTCTCTACAAAGCTGATGATATTATGAGTAACTCTTGTGGTGTGTGTTCATCAAAAATAAGTCGCGATGGTTCCAAATACGACTAACGAAAATACAAATATTCATGCTTATATCGGTCCGTATTGGCTGTGTAACTTGAGAAAAATTATATAACATTGATTAGCCTCATAATCAACACATTTTTGCTATTTGCTTTACGTCGCACCGACACAGATAGGTCTTATGGTGGCGATGGGACAGGAAAGGCCTAGGAATGGGAAGGAAGCAGCCGTGGTCTTCACTAAGGCACAGCCCCAGCATTTGCCTGGTGTGAAAATAGGAACAACGGAAAACCATTTTCAGGGCTGCCGACAGTGGGTTTCGAACCCACTATCTCCCAGATGCAAGCTCACAGCTGCGCGCCCCTAACCGCATAATAAATACACAATATAATTTAAAAATATTATTTATCCAACAAAAGTGGACATGTTTCGGCTCTTGGAGGCATCATCAGCAGATAAACACTTAAATAAGATTAACAGCACATAAAACACATTAGAAAGGAAATCATGAAAGTAATAATGGCATATATCTTGATGATTGAAATAATTCGAAACAAAATATTGGAGGCCATTGATAAAAAAAAGTTTATACATTTACCACAAGATGGCTAAATATATCCTATATTACTAGGTTCTTTGATGGAAAGTTCATAAAGTCACCACAAGATGGGCTAAATATATAATATTAAGACTAAATAAACCAAAGATGAGAACTTCACACTTGAGCCGCTGCAGGGCACACATGCAATAATCCAGTTGATAAGAATGTTAAAGCTTCCGTAGCTCAGGCGTAGCGCGCCAGCCTCTCACCGCTGGTGCCGTAGTTTAAATACCGGTTACTCCATGTGAGATTTGTGCTGGATAAAGCGGAGGCGAGACAGGTTTTTCTCCGGGTAGTTCGGTTTTCTCTGTCATAATTCATTCCAGAAACACTCTCCAATATCATTTCATTTCATCTGTCATTCATTGATCATTGCCCCAGAGGAGTGCGAGGGGCTTCGGCAGCCGGCATAATTCATATCCTCGCCGCTAGATGGGGCTTCATTCATTCCATTCGTGAAACGGTCGAATGACTTTCAGGGAGGGGGAGTATTCATTCTGGTGAAAGAAGATTTTGTAAGCTACGAAAATGTTAAAGATGATAAACATGAAATTCTAGGAAAGGTTATTCAACTGAAGCTCAACTTGTAGGATTCCAGCAAGATATAGCAGATATCTTGGATTCAGGAGGTCAAATGGACTGTATCGTGATTGGCCTGTCCAAAGCATTTGATAGAGTGGATCATGGGAGACTACTGGAATAAAATGACTGCAATTTGACTAGACAAAAGAGCGAGTGAATGGGATGATATATTTCTAGAAAATAGATCTCAGAGAATTAGAATAGGCGAAGCTTTACCTGACCCTGTAATAATTAAGAGGGGAATTCCTCAAGGCAGTATTTTCTTATATATATATATATAAATTATATGAGTAAAGAAATGGAATCAGAGGTAAGGCATTTTGCGGATGATGTTATTCTGTATAGTGTAATAAATAAATTACAAGATTGTGAGCAACTGCAACATGACCTCGGTAATGTTGTGAGATGGACGGTAGCCAATGGTATGATGATAAACGGGGTTAAAAGTCAAGTTTTGAGTTTCACAAATAGAAAGAGTCCTCTCATTTTTAATTAGTGCGTTGATGGGGTGAAAGTTCCCTTTGGAGATCATTGTAAGTATCTAGGTGTTAATAGGCCTATAAGGAAAGATCTTCATTGGGGTAATCAATCACATAAATGGGATTGTAAATAAAGGGTACAGATCTCTGCACATGGTTATGAGGGTGTTTAGGGGTTGTAGTAAGGATGTAAAGGAGAGGGCATATAAGTCTCTGGTAAGATCCCAACTAGAGTATGGTTCCAGTCTATGGGACACTCACCAGAATTACTTGATTCAAGAACTGGAAACAATCCAAAGAAAAGAAAATCGATTTGTTCTGGATGATTTCCGATAAAAGAGTAGCGTTACAAAAATGTTGCAAGGTTTAGGCTGAGAAGAACTGGGAGAAAGAAGACGAACTGCTCGACTAAGTGGTACGTTCCGAGCTGCCACCGGAGAGATGGCGTGGAATGACATTAGTAGACGAATACGTTTGGGTGGCGTCTTTAAAAGTAGGAAAGATCACAATATGAAGATAAAGTTGGAATTCAAGAGGGCAAATTGGGGCAAACGTTATTTATAGGAGGGGGGAGTTAGAGATTGGAATACATTACCACGGGAGTTGCTCAATAAATTTTTAATTTCTTTTAAGTCATTTAAGAAAAGGCTAGGAAAACAACAGGTAGGGAATCTGCAACCTGGGCGACTGCCCTAAATGCAGATCAGTAGTGATTGATTGAATGACTGAAAACAGACTGTGGATTTTCATTTTTCATTTCATAAGAATGTTAAGTGCGTAGCTCACAGACAGAAAATGTTAAAAAAGTCATACTAAAATACAATTCATAATCAAAAATATTTAAATACAAATAAAGTAATCCAAACACACTTAATACAATAAATTCTAAGCTCAACAATATAGACAATAAATGCTTACGTTTAGAACAAAAAGTTCACACTCCTATTAAAAATACTAAAATCGAGAAGTTATATTTATTACCATAGTTTTAGTAGTTTTATAAAAACACTGGTCTTGTAAACCAATAATTAGGTATCTCTTATAAAACTCAGAGGAAAGAAAATTCATCTCACTAATCCCCCAAATTAATATTTTACACTAAACTACCCTCTGAATCATAAATTTGAATATCCTTGTTTTCAATTTCCTTAACAGTTTAATTTTTATACAAGCCAATCATCCTCTTGCTATAACCCTTATTATTATTATTATTATTATTATTATTATTATTATTATTATTATTATTATTATTATTATTATTATTATTATTATTATTATTATTATTGTGCAGACATGCATTATCTCCATAACCGTTGGATTAATATCATCCTCCTTTTGATTTTCCTGTTTCTATCTGTCTGGTCTGTGTAACTGGCTTTGTAATCTATATAGGTAAGTTTCAAAATTCCTCAATATGAAAAATTATTTGAAGTGTTGATGCTATGGGTGCTGAAAAACAATTTGTAATTATTATTGTTAGTTTTAAAAGCAATATTAATATTATATCGTTTAAATAAATTGTGACATGATAAATATTATTATTAAAATATGGATGCCCTGCAGCAGCTCAAGTGTGAAGTTCTCATCTTTGGTGTGTCTTAATATTATATATTTAGCCATCTTGTGGGGACTTTATGAACTTTCCATCAAATAACTTAGTGATATGTATTTAGCCATATTGTGGTAAATTTATAAAATTTATATCAAGTAGCTCCAATATTTCGTTCTGAATTGTCTCAATCATCAAGATATATGTCATTACTACGTTCGTGATTTCCTTTTAGATGTGTTTTGTGCAGGCGCGGCTCCATAATACGATCTGCAGAGATGAAGAACCACCACTATGAAATATATACAGTAATATAAATGAGTAATATATAGCGATTAGCGATCCCATCCCTCATACTGAGTGTTTATATCGAGCCAAAGATCGATACCATACAGCTGCTGGTGATCTGGCAACCCTGTTTAGAACTGTGAACGACAGAACATTAGGAGAGCCAGGAGAGCACACTTAACTACAGCTTTCTTCCGATAGGTGGCTAAGGGTCGCCCATAAGGTTCTGTATGAACTGCATGCCTTGCAGTACGTTTGACCTATTCCCGTGACCACAGAGTTAGTAAATAATACACTAGATAGCGCCACCGTCCGTGAGAGAATCGCTGCAGCGATATAATCTCAGCTGTTTGGGAAAAGCTCCCTCCATTGTACTCATCAGTGTAAATAGAGAACTTATAAAACTGTGTGCATACTGATATGGTTTAAAATTCTTACATGTCAACATTCTCACATACTACAGTATAGTTGTATGCTTCTGTTCAGTATAAAGACAGTCCAAATAGCTTAAATACAGTACAGGATAAATGCGTGATAAAAGAGGATGGTTGTGATTAAGTAACACAAAATCAATCTACTATACATGTTAAGTCTTCAAACAACGTGCCTGATGATTGGGGTATGTATTTTCTCTGTCTTTGGTGTAAATGACCAGGACTTCAGCAAAATTCTATTCAACGACCGAAAACATTCTCTCGTACGAAGCGAATGAGCGAGTTCTTAGGACAACAAGTATATACAGTAATCATGACTATGTTTCTCCGTAATGGTAGTGAATTCTTCCGAGTTAGGTAGTTATGAAAATGAAAACAGAAACGCTAGTACCATCAGATGATGTTCCCCCTCCATTAAGAAAGCCGGCTGCCAAAGATGCATGCAGGTCTCAGAATGTTTGTAAATATGAATGTGTCGATAGGTGAACATTTTTTTACGCTAAGCGAAAGAGGGGCTTTATTTTTTTGTAACTTTTAAATTGTTGTTTTTTGTACAAGTCAGTTATTTATATTGTCGATGTCCCTCGAAATTGGGGTCTTACAAATTGAGATGAACGTCTACCGGTATTATTTCGGTACATTTTCGAGAACTTCACACTGATAAGACATGGAGTAAAGCGTTTCCGCGGGGTTGGAGGACGGATTCACACGAGCTCAGCTGACACTTTACGTATGCAGTACGAATTTAGATTTGTCTATAACACTTACTGCAATGGACTGGGAGTCACAGAGCAGAACCACCAACATTATTCAGCACGAGCCGCCACTGGTTTTGTGTGCTGTTAATGTTATTGGAGTGTTTGTGTGTTGATGATGGCTCCAATGGCTTGTCCACTTTTGTTAGATAAATAATATTCATCATCATCATCATCTGTTTACCCTCCAGGTTCGGTTTTTCCCTCGAACTTAGCGAGGGATCCCACCTCTACCGCCTCAAGGGCAGTGTCCTCGAACTCCAGACCTTGGGTTGGGGGATAAAACTAGGTAGGAGGACCAGTACCTCGCCCAGGCGGCCTCACCCGCTATGCTGAACAGGGGCCTTGTGAGGGGATGGGCAAATTGGAAGGGGTAGGCAAGGAAGCGGCCGTGGCCTTCAGTTAGGTACCATCCCACCATTTGCCTGGAGGAGTAGGAAACCACGGAAAACCACTTCGAGGACGGCTGAGGGGGAATTGAACCCCCTTTTCTCAGTTGACCTCCCGAGGACCACGTTCCAGCCCCCGTACCACTTTAAAAACGATGGCATACTGATAGAAAACGTGTGTGTTTTTGTGAAGCGGGACGTAGTTTTCACACGAAGTAAGCTTTCTGATAAACTCGCGGAAAAAGTCGTGGAGGTGTAGTGGACTAACCATAGATGTGTTGACGCATGATTCGTTGGTAGATGGGTTCGAATCTCACGTGCAATAAATATTTTTATTCACATTTTAAACTTTGTGGATCAAGTAAGAGGCCATTCGTGCCACATTCAACCAATAGCAGGCATGTTGAATGTGTAGTGGCCTGACACTTGTTGTAGCCTACCAGTCCTGGTCATTTCTTCGCTATGTATTCATCAGATGAGTATGTTGACATATTCCTCATCTACGACGAAGCAAGACAGAACGCACAGGAAGCACAGCGCCTGTACCAGGAAAGATTTCCACACAAACAACATCATCATCATCATCATCTGTTTACCCTCCAGGTTCGGTTTTTCCCTCGGACTTAACGAGGGATCCCACCTCTACCGCCCCAAGGGCAGTGTCCTGGAGCTTCAGACTCTTGGTAGGGGGATACAACCGGGGAGTATGACCAGTACCTCGCCCAGGCGGCCTCACCTGCTTTGTTGAACAGGGGCCTTGTGGAGGGATGGGAAGATTGGAAGGGATAGGCAAGGAGGAAGGAAGCGGCCGTGGCCTTAAGTTAGGTACCATCCCGGCATTCGCCTGGAGGAGAAGTGGGAAACCATGGAAAACCACTTCCAGGATGGCTGAGGTGGGAATCGAACCCACCACTACTCAGTTGACCTCCCGAGGCTGAGTGGACCCCGTTCCAGCCCTCGTACCACTTTTCAAATTTCGTGGCAGAGCCGGGAATCGAACCCGGGCCTCCGGGGGTGGCAGCTAATCACGCTAACCACTACACCACAGAGGCGGACCACACAGACAACAACCAAACGCAAATACGTTTAGGAGGGTGGAGCCACGTTTGCGTACAACTTTGTCACTTTCCCCGAATAGGTCCTATTAGAGAGCCACCAGTTACGTCCGGTGAAACTGCTGAGATGGTTTTGGACACTTTCCGGGAGAATCCTCACGCGAGTACTCGGGCAGTAGCACAACAGGCCAACATCAGCCAGTCGTCTGTTGTAAGGATATTGCATTCGAGTTTGTTTTCGTTCGTATCACCTGCAACTATACACCAAGAACTCCACGGACGAGATTTCGAAACTCGTGTTGATTTTTGTGTGTGGATACTGACGCAAGTGGCAATAGACCCAGTATTTGTATATCACATTTTATTTTCGGATGAGGCACCATTTTATAATAATGACTCTGTGAATCGTCATAATATGCACTACTGGAATATTGAAAATCCCCACTGGCTAAGGCAGGCAGCATTTCAGGCACGATGGGGGGGGGGGGGGAGGCGTATGGTGTGGTATACTGGGTGATCACCTAACTGGCCCATATTTCTTTGAGGATCGTTTGACAGGAGCCCGGTAACTACAGTTTCTTCAAGACCAATTACCATTGCTGCTAGAGGATTTGCCCCTGGGTGAGCGTGTAACCATGTGGTATCAATACGTCGGAACTCCTCCTCACATGTCAGCAGATGTTCGCAACTACCTGAATGTTACACATCCCGGTCGATGGATAGATCACCCGATTTGACGCCACTGGACTTCTTCCTATGGGGCTATTTGGAGGTTGTAGTGTAGGCTCAGCAGCCAAAAAATCCTGAAAGCCTTCGAAACCTTATTACGGAAGCCTCTGAAACTGTAACACCTACAATCCTGCAAAGAGCCCGAATGTTAGTTCAACGGCGTGCTGAAGCGTGCATTACTGCAGAAGGCACTTACTGTGCTAACAGGCTGTTGTTAATAATAATAATGTTATTTGCTTTACGTCCCACTAACTACTTTTTAAGGTCTTCGGAGACACCGAGGTGCCGGAATTTAGTCCCGCAGGAGTTCTTTTACGTGCCAGTAAATATACCGACACGGGGCTGTCGTATTTGAGCACCTTCAAATACCACCGGACTGAACCAGGATCGACAGGCTGTTGTTAAGTCAAGCGGATTCAAACCCCCCAACCATTCTATCCTCGTCCAGCCCTGCTTATAAAACATCCACGTAAGCAGCCCTAATGGCATAGAAAAAGTGCCGAAATAAATAAATAAGTAAATAAATAAATATAAATAAATAAATAAATAAATAAATAAATAAATTTAATAACCCATGACGTGAGGGCATTCGGATACATTGGCTCTGTGGATGCTTCTCGAAGTACAAAATGCGAATAAAATTTACAAGCTTGCGTGGGATTCGAACCCACCTACCAAACGCAGCTGTACTTACTGCATCGCGCTTAACCTATGACACCACGGCGACTCCAGGGAGTGGATTTCCAGAAAGCCTACTAGATGGACTACTACTTCCGCTTCACAAATGCACACACGTTTTCTATCAGTATGCCATCGCTTTTAGCGTTCTTTCATACGCTACTGAAAGCTCATAATTGGCACGTACTTTTTACATAACCGTATGACAGTTTGATGCATTGTGTAAATGCCACTCGCATACGGTACATGTTTTTGCAAAGGTAATGGTGCAGTGAGTGATTAAAGGCGATTGTTGCTTGGTAAATGGCAAAGGAGAATGGACCATAACGACACCAGTGACGTTCGGTGGGATGCCGAACAGCATATAAAACGTCAGGCGCGGCTGACTCACCCGGTAGAATATATATTCTCAAGTTAACAAAAAACGTTAGATTTCGTCGGATTGAATGAATGTGGTGTATACTGCAGACAGTAAAAATGGTTTGTTAGTACCTAGGCCTCTAGGGGTATTCCATGGAATTACTAATGACACATTCTTAATGTTAATTTTTTATTCTAGTGTTTAATTTCTTGTTGTTAATGACATCATAGATTTTTCTTGCATCCAGATATTGGGATCTGGCATACTGAAACACATCTCTCCTGTCATCGGTATTTCTCCTCCTTTGTCTTCCACTGATAGAGTGGACAGGAGGAGGAATTCAGGAGGCATCTGGATTCAGTGTGCTCCTCTACCGGTGTTTGAGAGTAAGGATTTGTGGTTTTCTGCATCTGACCATTTCAGAACCTCGCAAGTTGATGTAGTTTTAGGTTTAGGAGGGAAGTCATGTCTAATTTAGGCAGTGCTGACATAGCATTGTAGCTTTTTATCTTTAATATATTTTGAGATCGAAATTTTTCAATATCTGACATAAGTGTGTTGTATATAAGTGTTATTGTTTGTAAGGGAGACGCTCTCTCAGTCCTCCATTTTATGTGCGCGTGTGTGTGTTTGTGTGTGCGAGTGAACAGGGAGCGAACGGGCACTCACCCAAAAGGTGACCAAACCTAATGTTGCTTAACTGTATGTATTGATGTGAGTGGGAATTCTCTCACAACTCCCAGGTAGTAGATAGGTCATCAATACTACTACTACTACTTTTTTGCCAGTTGCTTTACGTCGCACCGACACAGATAGGTCTTATGGCGACGATGGGACAGGAAAGGGCTAGGAGTAGGAAGGAAGCGGCCGTGGCCTTAATTAAGGTACAGTCCCAGCATTTGCCTGGTGTGAAAATGGGAAACCACGGAAAACCATCTTCAGGGCTGCCGACAATGGGGTTCGAACCTACTGTTATCTCCCGAATACTGGATACTGGCCGTACTTAAGCGACTGCAGCTATCAAGCTCGCTACTACTACTACTACTACTACTACTACTACTACTACTAACAATAATAACAACATGATGCTATAGTCCTGATGGGCTATGGCTCTGTGGAACCTCATGCTGCTTTACGTCAAAATTTCGCTGAGTATTATTTCATTATACTTTTTTTGAACTTTCACGGCTACATCCATAATTCCTTTCAAAATGTAAGGAACACACTGAGATGATGTGGGAGTATATGATGTGCGCCATTAAACTATCAACAGGGTCTTTTTTTAATAACTATCTAACTTTGAATGTCTCATAAACCGTCTAGTATGTTATTTATATCCTGTTACAAGTTGTACTCTCTTCTTCTCTCTCTTGTCAGATTTATCACATCGTTCATATACGTTCCTTGACGGTATCTTTTCGATGTGACAATTAGTGAGAACTTGTGTACTCCAGGGATCGGAGTTTGGTCCATTAACATCCTAAATAATTATTAGGCTATATACAGTTTACCAATGGTATATACACAGCGAACGATAGCTCTTACGATATATATGCAAATGACTTCAGGCGTACTTCAAGTTCAGTTTAGTGCAGCACATCAACGTATGTCCGCCTCCGTGGTGTAGTGGTTAGCGTGATTAGCTGCCACCCCCGGAGGTCCGGGTTCGATTCCCGGCTCTGCCACGAAATTTGAAAAGTGGTACGAGGGCTGGAACGGGGTCCTCTCAGCCTCGGGAGGTCAACTGAGTAGAGGTGGGTTCGATTCCCACCTCAGCCATCCTGGAAGTTGTTTTCCGTGGTTTCCCACTTCCCCTTCAGGTACCTCACTTAAGGCCACAGCCGCGTCCTTCCCTCTTCCTTGCCTGTCCCATCCGATCTTCCCATCCCTCTACAAGGCCCCTGTTCAGCATAGCAGGCGAGGCCACCTGGGCGAGGTACTGGTCATTCTCCCCAGTTGTATCCCTGACCCAATGTCTGAATCTCCAGGACACTGCCCTTGAGGCGGTAGAGGTGGGATCCCTCGCTGAGTCCGAGAGAAAAACCGACCCTGGAGGGTAAACAGATTACGAACTAACATCAACATATAGGCTACATCATTTATTCAGTGCACCTAAAATTATAATCCTCCCGAAGTTACAGAGGCTAAGACTATACTACTGAGGTGGAGAAAATATTTAAATTACACAGATAACAAACCGAAACAAAATCGTAGTCACCTCAAAATCAAGTTGATAGGGAACACGAGAGGGTAGCTCACTCCCTTTTCCCTGATTTCGGTCAAGTTCCTTCGGCTTGTTTGAAATTTAAATTTAAAGTTTGAAATTTACATTTTAGAAAATTAAAGTTACATTATTAAATCAACTCGTATTAGTTGACTATGTGAAGCTTCTGAACTCTACATCGATCTTAAGTACTCCTGCCTGTCTCGACTTTAATTTCTACTATGCCAGACTGAGTGGCTCGGACGGTTGAGGCGTTAGCCTTCTGACCCCAACTTGGCAGGTTCTATCCTGGCTCAGTCCGATGGCATTTTAAGGTGCTCAAATACGTCAGTCTCGTGTCGGTAGATTTACTGACACGTAAAAAACTCCTGCGGGACTAAATTCCGGCACCTCGGTGTCTCCGAAAACCGTAAAAGTAGTTAGTGGAACGTAAAGTGTTACGCAGATTTCGTGGTGGACAGAGGCGAAAGAAGGTGCGGGCATGAATGTGTCGATATAAGACAGTCAGAAGATTAATTTAAAACTTTAAAAATTAGAGTTATAATTCTTTCTCTGCTGTCTTATAGTTTCTTTTCAGATGTTAGAATTTAACAAACAATTCGCTAAGCGAAAACAATATTTCAGGTACAACAATGAGATATAGAAGTAATATAATACACTAACTGACAGAGCAAATGCAACACCAAGAAGCAGTGGTTCGAAAGGGATGAAAGTTGGGGAAAAAACAGAGGCGGCACGGACGAATAATTGATGTTTATTTCAAACCGATATGCAGGTTACACAATGCGCACGGCATCGACTCAGTAGGATGTAGGACCACCGCGAGCGGCGATGCACGCAGAAACACGTCGAGGTACAGAGTCAATAAGAGTGCGGATGGTGTCCTGAGGGATGGTTCTCCATTCTCTGTCAACCATTTGCCACAGTTGGTCGTCCGTACGAGGCTGGGGCAGAGTTTGCAAACGGCGTCCAATGAGATCCCACACGTGTTCGATTGGTGAGAGATCCGGAGAGTACGCTGGCCACGGAAGCATCTGTACACCTCGTAGAGCCTGTTGGGAGATGCGAGCAGTGTGTGGGCGGACATTATCCTGCTGAAACACAGCATTTGGCAGCCCCTGAAGGTACGGGAGTGCCACCGGCAGCAGCACATGCTGCACGTAGCGGTGGGCATTTAACGTGCCTTGAATACGCACTAGAGGTGACGTGGAATCATACGCAATAGCGCCCCAAACCATGATGCCGCGTTGTCTAGCGGTAGGGTGCTCCACAGTTACTGCCGGATTTGACCTTTCTCCACGCCGACGCCGCACTCGTCTGCGGTGACTATCACTGACAGAACAGAAGCGTGACTCATCGGAGAACACGACGTTCCGCCATTCCCTCATCCAAGTCGCTCTAGCCCGGCACCATGCCAGGCGTGCACGTCTATGCTGTGGAGTCAATGGTAGTCTTCTGAGCGGACGCCGGGAGTGCAGGCCTCCTTCAACCAATCGACGGGAAATTGTTCTGGTCGATATTGGAACAGCCAGGGTGTCTTGCACATGCTGAAGAATGGCGGTTTACGTGGCGTGCGGGGCTGCCACCGCTTGGCAGCGGATGCGCCGATCCTCGCGTGCTGACGTCACTCGGGCTGCGCCTGGACCCCTCGCACGTGCCACATGTCCCTGCGCCAACCATCTTCGCCACAGGCGCTGCACCGTGGACACATCCCTATGGGTATCGGCTGCGATTTGACGAAGCGACCAACCTGCCCTTCTCAGCCCGATCACCATACCCCTCATAAAGTCGTCTGTCTGCTGCAAATGCCTCCGTTGACGGCGGCCTGGCATTCTTAGCTATACACGTGTCCTGTGGCACACGACAACACGTTCTACAACGACTGTCGGCTGAGAAATCACGGTACGAAGTGGGCCATTCGCCAACGCCGTGTCCCATTTATCGTTCGCTACGTGCGCAGCACAGCGGCGCATTTCACATCATGAGCATACCTCAGTGACGTCAGTCTACCCTGCAATTGGCATAAAGTTCTGACCACTCCTTCTTGGTGTTGCATTTGCTCTGTCAGTCAGTGTAAATGACAAGAGTACCTTTGCTCCAAGAAACTTATGTAGGACACCACTCTCCAAGCATTACACCATTACAACCTTCCAAAGACACCATTCAACCTTTAAATTAATAGAAAGAGCGTCTTTGCACTATAAAATTTACGCTTAGGAACCTATTTCCAGAAAGATCCAGGCCTATCAAAGGCACAACCTACAGTTTACAAAATAGAACAGTATACACTATTATAGAAGCTCAACAGTCTTAACATCCTTACATGAAAAAGAGTTTAACAGGGGTATCGAGTACCCAATTTACCAGACGTTTGTGAAAAACAACACGTTAAAGATACTGGCCCAAAAATCAAAATGGTGAGTAGGCGGACACTTGCGCTCCTTGAAAATTGAAATGAAAAGCCTAAAACCCTATTTGGCTTATGGCCGGAAGTTACAGAGGCTGAGACTATACTACTGAGGTGACTAGATGGAGAAAATATTTAAATTACACAGATAACAAACCGATACAAAATCGTAGTCACCTCAAAATCAAGTTGATAGGGAACACGAGAGGGTAGCTCACTCTCTTTTCCCTGATTTCGGTTAAGTTCCTTCGGCTTGTTGGAAATTTACATTTAAAGTTTGAAATTAACATTTTAGAAAATTATACATTATTAATGATTGAAAACCTTCCACTCGAGCTAGCTTTCAAAGACTATCACTTAGTTAATCCAGAACTGCCATTACCTTGAGCTAGCGGACTTCTTGAAGATGGACGAGGTGCCTCCGCGTCCTTTATAAACACACACTCTGTAGACTGGAACGATCAATAAGATACCTGGTCCGAAAATGTGCCAGCTTTTATACCCGAAGGGAAAGTTCCAGAAAACTCTGGGCTAAGGCCCGACACACCCCCAATTCTTATTGGGTAGTTAAATAAATACCAGACACTGTTGATTGGATGAAAAATAAATATACAGCATTTTCTATTGGCCAACACCTTAAGTTGGCGGGAAGAGATAGAAGTGGTGTAAACTTTAACACACCAAAATCAAAGAATAATCAATTCAGGTTAGGAAACCTTAGAATATAAAATTACTTTACGATTTTAATACTCAATCCCCACACTAGAGGGCATAACATAAGTTAATAGTAGAGACATCTGTAGGGAAATGTCCAAACTTCGTGCGCTAATTGTTGCGAGTTTTAAATTTTAGATGGCATTCTCCCAGGCGCTTCATTTAAATGTACTGGGCGGGTGTACCTCCGGTACATAAAGCAAATAACATTATAATTATTACAATTTCCACTATAGTAACGCCGTCAGTAACTAACTACTGATTTTTGTCAGAACATTGACTTGGTCACACCATATGGCAACTGCAGTACAGAAGAAAATGTCATCAATTCATATGCATTAATTGAATATTCTAACGGTTTCCAATAAATAATTAGTGAATAATTTCGTACTTTCTGCATTCCATACAACATCGAATGGTCTGTATCAAGCACATCACACTCGCAGCCTGTAGCTCATATAATCAGGAAATAACTTAAATGCAGCCGTCGTTCAGAGTGTTCGTACATGAAGTGGTTTGAGAGACTTTTCTGATGTTTAATGGACCTTAAACCATTACGATTTCGATATAACAAATCAATTGTCGGATTAAACATGGAGTTTTCAAGGAAGAAGTTAAAACATTGAAACGCAAGTTATTTCTCTTAAAAAGGCAAATAGAAAATGAAACCTTAATGAACCTTCCACTTTATGAAGTGAACAAAACCTATATAAATGAATCTGTATCCTATAGAAAATAGCAGAAATATTCGATGCCTGAAGAATTAATTTGTGAACAGGTTTAAGATTTTGGGAGACAAGTTTTTTCGTTTTACGTCCTTTTATTCACCAGAGAAAATATACCGGATCATTGGCAACTGATGGCGATTAACACGATTCAAATTTGAAGATAAAATTTAACCAGATCGATGTCCTGTTTTTCATCATCATCATCATCATCTGTTTACCCTCCAGGTTCGGTTTTTCCCTCTACCGCCTCAAGGACAGTGTCCTGGAGCTTCATACTCTTGGTCGGGGGATACAACTGGGGAGTATGACCAGTACCTTGCCCAGGCGGCCTCACCTGCTATGCTGAACAGGGGCCTTGTGGAGGGATGGGAAGATTGGAAGGGATAGGCAAGGAAGAGGGAAGGAAGCGGCCGCGGCCTTAAGTTAGGTACCATCCCGGCATTCTCCTGGAGGAGAAGTGGAAAACCACGTAAAACCACTTCCAGGATCGCTGAGGTGGGAATCGAACCCACCTCTACTCAGTTGACCTCCCGAGGCTGAGTGGACCCCGTTCCAGCCCTCGTACCACTTTTCAAATTTCGTGGCAGAGCCGGGAATCGAACCCGGACCTCCTGGGGTGGCAGCTAATCACGCTAACCACTACACCACAGAGGTGGACTGTCCTGTTTTTCACTAGTATTTCATTCCACTAAATGTAGAAACTCACGGATTCACGTCTGAAATTATTTCTTTGAGCATTTGTCATCATTAATGAAAGTAAACAAGCCTCCTACTAAATCCAGATGACCAATCATCTTGGTTCAGTCTTAAAAGCTGCGCAGCAAATAATGGAAGATTGGTGACAGAAAAGAAATGTGCCTGGCTGAGTAGCTCAGATGGTAGAGCGTTGACCTTCTGACACGAACGTGGCCGGTTCGATCTTGGCTCAGTCCGGTGGTATTTGAAGGTGCTCAAATACGCCAGCCTCATGTCGGTAGATTTATTGGCACGTAAAAGAAATCGTGCAGGACACAATTCCGGCACCTCGGCGTCTCCAAAACGAAAACTTCAAACGTAGTTAGTGGGATGTAAAACTGATACTATTATTATTGTTGTTACTATTATTGGAAAAGAAATGCTAGACATCGGAAAGAACACATTTATCAGATTTATTGTTGTTCTTCCTTACTAGCAAACAATGTGTTTACTTTATCGTCAAATCATCGTATCTGATCTCATCGTTAGACACCTAATATTTCCTCAACATAATTTACTGCACACTAACAATAATTATACAACAGATTGCATAATACGACTACTTCCTTTTCTAGCAGCTCGCACATAACGTATTCACCAGGGTTCTTTGAAATGATGTGTGAATCTGGTTTCAAAAATCATCGACCTCACGTCGATTTTGAAGTGGTGTTCATGGGCACCAAAAATGACTTCACTTATTGTACAGGATTATTACTGAAGCACGCTTGTAGTTTTTTTGTGGCTCTTGGTATCGTTGTCACAGGCACAGGATTATTATTAATAACAATAATTATTATTGCCGTATGTCAAGTAGAAGCGAGCGCGTCCGTGGCTCAGATGGCAGCGCGCCGGCCTATCACCGCTGGGTTCCGTGGTTCAAATCCTTGTCACTTCATGTGAGATTTGTGGTGGACAAAGCGGAGGTGGGACAGTTTTTTCTCCGGTTTTCCCTGTCCTATTTCATTCCAGCAACACTCTCCAAAATCATTTCCTTTCATCTGTCATTCATTAATCACTCCCGGAGGAGTGCGACAGGCTTCGGCAGTCGGCACGATTCCTATTCTCACCGCTAGATGGGGGCTTCATTCATTCCATTCCTGGCCCGGTCGAATGACTGAAAACAGGCTGTGGATTTTCATTTTTCAAGTAGAAGCAAACTTGATACTGTTGACGGATCATGTGATGAGATCACCTGCCTGCTCACACAGCTCTTTAACGTTATGACTACTCCACCACGAGTAATACTGTCGACAGAACTTCCACTAAAAGCGAAATCGTGTCGGGTTCAGGATAGAATAATCACTTGACTATGTGGGTCGAACCTCAATAAAGACGACTGCGGGATACTTAATGGCTGAAATCGTGTATTCTGAAGATTTTCAGGGAGATATACCTTTAGTTCGTGACATGATTGTTTTCTTACATGTTACTTCCTTTATGTGCCTTAAAATTTTTGTAACAATACTTACGATTACTCAATTTCTATGAAATTATAGATATATGTTATTAAAGTGAGCCTAAACATGGAGTTTTGTGGACGGGCTGAGTAGCTCAGACGGTAGAGCACTGGCAGGTGAGATTCCGACTTAGTCCAGTGGTATTTAAAGGTGCTCAAATATGTCAGTCGCGTGTGGGTAGATTTACCGATACGTGTAAAGAATTCCTGGGGGACAAAATTAAGGCACTTCGATGTCTCCGAAAACTATAGAAGTAGTTTGTGGGACATAAAATCAAAGACATTATTATTATTATTATTATTATTATTATTATTATTATTATTATTATTATTATTATTATTATTATTATTCTGGAATCTTTGTGGACCTTCCCGTCTATTACTTTTATTGTAATGATGTCCGGCTTCATGGCTAAATCGTTAGCGTGCTGGCCTTTGGTCACGAGGGTCCCGGGTTCGCTGGCACTGGGGCTGGGTGTAAGTGTCGTCTTCATCATCATTTCATCCTCATCACGACGCGTAGGTCGCCTACGGGTGTCAAATCAGAAGACCTGCACCTGGCGAGCCGAACTTGTCCTCGGACACTCCCGGCACTAAAAGCCGTACGCCATTTCATTTCATTTTCATTGTAATGAGGTGCAATTGAAAACCACATTTACTTTTACCAGAGTGGCATGAATTGTTATCATTAGTGTTTTTCATCTTTTTGTGCATTCATTAGATGTAGAAATTAATAAATATTACCCCGGAACAAAGTTAAATTATGAAGAAGACCAATATTTTGTCGTTTTTTCAGATAGACATTCGAATAATCATGAAAAGGTTCTTCTTTTTCCTGGCCTCTTTCCAAATTTACTCAGGTCGACACTTCAAGTGGACCCGGCCCAGTTTTACGGCCGTGTGTCCACCCTGATGCCAACCCCAATGTTGAGGGATGTATTCACTATTACTTGTTTTTTTTTTTTTGTGGTTGGTAGTGTATGGTGTTGTATGTAGATGTATATATTAAAACGAACACAAAACCCACTTCCCGATCCAAATGAATTGACCATGCTTAGTTTAAATCCTCGATACCGCCGAGAATTAACGCTGGGCCCTCTGAATCGAAGGCCCGACCATTCACTCGAAAACCCGGACAATTATGTAGTAGTTATGATTAAAATAATATACCTAATCAATTATTATTATTATTATTATTATTATTATTATTATTATTATTGTAGCATTGAAGTAGTGTCCTCCTGAACTGAATATCCCTGGTTGGAATACCGGAGATTTCTTGTGGGATTTTTGTACGACGAACGCTTGGCGATAGGTGTTGCATCGCGTGCTAATGTACTTTTGAAGCTGGTGCTGAGAAATGAACTGCGTTGGTAACTTAATATTAATTAGTATTAGTGCCTTTATCTCTTAAATTATTAATTCGGATAGGATTACGTCCTACGGGCCAACAAATGTAATATTTGTTTCAGTCAGAACGCTGCAGACTGCAAACAGGAACAGTCTTCATAACTAATGAACCGGATATTTCGTGAACCCGAAGCTCACACAATGGCCACGAGTTCGAATTATTGTAGTCCTGGAAGTGGAGCTGTTTTAAGAACACATTATATTATTCCAATTATCTGATTACCACGAACATAGCCAATTTTATTCCAAACACACACCGACTCACACATTTCTAGTTGCTCCTTTTGGACCATAGAGCTAAAGGGAAGTCCTTCCACTTCGATATGTTGCTTGCCAGTCTCTTTACTTCTCGCGAGAACTTCCCTCCTTTCACAAAATTCCTCCATACCTCTCTGTGTAACGCTGTTCCACTTAGTATTAAGAATGCTTACTGGAAAATAAACGGAAACTGGAAGAAACGAAAGGAATAGATATCTAGTATTACATGGAATGAAATAAAGGTCAAGAAATATGCAAAAAAGGTAACGATAGTAGAAGACGACATCAGAAAGCAATAGTCCAACCACAAAACGGATCAAATTTTCGGTTTAAGACAAATAGAGTCCACCTCTGTGGTGTAGTGGTTAGTGTGATTAGCTGCCACCCCCGGAGGCCCGGGTTCGATTCCCGGCTCTGCCACGAAATTTGAAAAGTGGTAAGAGGGTTGGAACGGGGTTCACTCAGCCTCGGGAGGTCAACTGAGTAGATGTGGGTTCGATTCCCACCTCAGCCATCCTGGAAGTTGTTTTCCGTGGTTTCCCACTTCTCCTCCAGGCAAATGCCAGGATGGCACCTAACTTAAGGCCACGGCCGCTTCCTTCCGTCTTCCTTGTCTATCCCTTCCAATCTTCCCATCCCCCACAAGGCCCCTGTTCAACATAGCAGGTGAGGCCGCCTGGGCGAGGTACTGGTCATACTCCCCAGTTGTATCCCCTCGCTGAGTCAGAGGGATAAACCAACCCTGGAGGGTAAACATATAAAGAAGAAGAAGAAGATAAATAGGAAAAGGTACAGAGAGGTGTGAATCCGTGGTATTTTATCCGTGCTGAAATAGAGAATTATAATTTGCACATTTTTTTTTTAAATTATTTGTTTTTGTCGCACCGACACAGATAGGTCTTCTGGCGACGATGAGACAGAAAAGGCCTAGGAATAGGAAGGAAGCAGCCATGGCCTTAATTAAGGTACAGCCCCAGCAATTGCCTGGTGTGAAAATGGGAAACCACGGAAAGATCTTCAGGGCTGCCGACAGTGGGGTTGGAACCCACTATCTCCCGGATGAGAGCTCACAGCTGCGCGCTCCTAACCGCACGGCCAACTCGCCCGGTTCAACTTTCTAATCCAACCTTTCTTCATCAACGCTATTTTGCTTCCGACCCCGACAACATCTTTTTTGCGAAGCGTAGAAGGTACACACTAATTAGGAAATATTTCTCCATTCTCATTAATTTCTTCCGGTCCTTGTTTTTCATGACTTACTTCAAGCCCTGGTGTTCATACGGTATCTCCCATAAATGTTATTTAAGTCGCTTTTGGAACCTTTACTAAGATACATTTTTAACTATTGGTTATATTATTTTCTTATGAAGTTTACTTACTTTTGTCGGAGCTTAGCACTGAACACCAGTATTCTTTTCTTTTAATCTTTATATTAGCCTTAAACTAAGCAATCTTTATTCGTTCAGACACAGGAGTCTATTCTGTAGTGCTTCTCCTAGCACAAATGCAATGGTATTGCGAAACCATCTTCATATTTTTTTCACCTAATCTTGAGGGATGTGTCTATTTTGATTGGTAACACCCATCTTAATTTAAAGAGCATTAGAAAATGTAGCTTATATTCATTTCCTTTCTAGTATACTTCAGTTTTACTCTTTTACTCGCAAGTTTTATTTCCTGGCAAAGGTCGTCAACAGTTGATCTGGTCGATTGAACTTCATTTCAGTTTCCTTGGTAATAGAAACATCAGCCGTCAACCCACTCGAAATTCCAAGAAGGCTGATTTTTGACCGGGGTTAGGGTTGCCGGATGTCCCGTATTATATGGGATTTTCCGTATTTGAGGGTCTGAAGCACTGTCCCGTTTTAACAGCATAAGGACCACCGTTTGTTAACCATATTTAAACAAAATGATCTGTTTACAGTAGCATTTATCAATCCTGCATTTCAGATCATTATTCATCTAGCGATTCTACACTAGAGATGAATGGTTTTTCTCTAAAGTAAATTTAGATGCTGTTCCAGATATCTTATGTTCTAAGTATACCTGTTCAAAAGATTATGACCGGGCGAGTTGGCTGTCCGGTTAGAGTCGCACAGCTGTGAGCTTGCATCCGGGAGAGAGTGGATTCGAATCCCAATGTCGGCAGCCCTGAAGATCTATGCTGTTCAGCAACTGTGATGAAGTCAGAAATTAACTCTCACTTCATTTTGATCATTGTTGTCAGAAATTTCATGACTTTATTAAGAGAGATTAGGAATTATTGACAAAAGGTTGAAGTTAAAGAAAAATACGGGTTTTAAACGTTTTGTGTCGAAACTGAAACCAAAATAGTCTAATAATGTTCAAATTGACGCTTTCACGGCCTATACTTGTAGACATGATATGGGCTTTTGGGCTTATGCCGTGTCAGGAGAACAAGGTGAAACTCTATGTTTCGCAGAGAATTTTGCTCCGCGTTTCCAGAAGAAAATCTCGACTGTTCCCGAGTAGAGATGTGTCGTTCCTGACTGAACTGCTCCTAAAGAACTGCTCCTCGGGATGAGTAACTCCCAAGGAAGGACTAGCTACGGAGTTGTAGTTCTTTAAGTCCCAACCGACCACTGAGACGTTTGCCTGCGTTATGAGCGGGACATGGTGGAACTAAGAGCAGGAGTAAGACTAATCAGAACAGAAGATTTGCCAGTGATTAGTGAAATGTAAATTTACTTGTGTACATTGATTCTATTTTGTGATACCAGTTGCGAAACCATAAAACTTGGGGTATATTTATGTAAGTGTCGACATAATCTTTTACATTTTCGTGTCGGGCTACGGAGCTGTAGTTCTTTTAGTTCCAACAGACGAATGAGAGGCTTGTATGCGATTTGAGCGGGACGTGATGGGACTAGGTGTAGGAGTAGTTGGAGTAAGATTAACCAGAAGCTTGGCCCGGGACTCTTCTACACGAGTCCGCGGAGAGAACTTTCTATTGAAATATAAATGTACTTGTGTAGATTTATTACAATACGAAATACCAGTAGGGAAATCATAAAACTTGACTTAAATTTAATACTGAGGGAGAAGAGTAGGACTAGAAGAACTGCTCCCAAAGAACCATTCATTTCGGGGACTGAGCAGTTCTGACACCAGTCCTTCCGGTGAACTACTCTTACCCATCTGTATTTCCGAGGAGGTCTTCTATAATAATGAGGGTTTGAATTTAAGAATATTTTACCGTTGGGGCATTTTAGTGGTACGCTCGTTTGTCACCAGGTGGCTCTCTGTATGCTGGCACAGCGCTCCAAGCGGGAGCTGACGACAACTCTCTGCAAAACATAAAGACTTTCACCTAGCTTTCTTGACACGGCATAAACCCACAAGCCCATATCAAGTCTAGTCTAATAAAGTTTGTGCATACAATGTAATTATAGCACAGTAAATTATGTCTCAGTGTTTTCTTGAGCAAATGTCGTTATGCCGTGTCGACATGACCTGTGCCTTGTTTGGCTTTCAAAAACTTGGCAGTCCTAACAGGGGTTGTCTCTCTTAGCCTTCGGAGATCCATCCCTCTTGTCCATTTAGCTCCAACAAGGAAAGCTTACTCATACGTTCGGCCTTATTTTCTGCTATAGCTGTTTAGGTGAACACGAGGTCATGATTTTCAATATTCATATAGAGCTTTTACAACTGTTTTAAGTGGTGCTAGGGCACCTAGGTCGCCACTGTACTTCACTGCTACAGGATATTCGCTATTTCATATTGTTACTTATGTCGCTCGGCAAGGAATAGGGGTTGGAACCTGCTGTAAACATATCTGACGTAGCAGATGCTTTTACTTTGCACATGGACTTGGGGTATTATGGTCAATCGTCCTGTGTGTAGTGAGTTTGTATGTATGTGGTGATTATTTTCTTAACCCTAGAACACTAACCCTATTTCGCCACACATTATTACTAACCCTTTGATTACTCCAATTTATAATTGTTATAATTTCTACGTAACAGCTTATATTTGGCAAGAGTTTGGTTATTTAGGGTTCATATAGTGCCGTACACCTAACATGAATCAAAATACGTAGATATTAAATAATTTTATGTGATTATTTATTAAATACAGAAAACTTGACAGACAAATAATATTAAATGAACACGTTTTATAAGAAATGAATTTTATAATACAACATATTCAAATAAATCCGTAAAATTATGAATGTGGGTTCTTTACATCCCAAAGAAACCAAAACTACCAAGAAAAATAAAATAAGTATAAATGTAAAAAAAGGCATGGAGACACATTATACTTTTAAGTTCACACTATCACTAACCGTTCGTCAATACGACGATACCCACCCATTTATTACAAGAATGAGCAAAGATATCAACAATCGCTCAATAACTGCTCGAAAAAATCAGCTACACAAAATGACGGCAGGCACGATGCACGGAAGGCAATAAACTATACCGTTCTGCTACCTACCGTCGTAAAATTTACGAAGGGTTAGTGTTCTAGGGTTAAGTGGAGTGCAAGGATGCGACCATTTCTTCTTATCACAAAACAGAAGAGGGAAAGGAAAATGTCCGACGCTTGGAGGAATAAAGGTATCAGAGAAAGAGAAAGGAGGAATACGAAGAGCATGAAAACGAAGCACTTTCTAGGTTTCGCAAAACTGATGCTGTCGGAGTCGGAAGCAAAATAGGGTTGATCAAAAAAGGTCGGATTAGAAAGTTGAACCGGGCGAGTTGGCCGTGCGATTAGGGGCGCGCAGCTGTGAGCTTGCATCTGGCATATAGTGGGTTCGAACCCCACGGTCGGCAGCCCTGAAGAAGCAAATTATTGTAAAAAAAAAAGAATGTTGAAAGTAAGTATGCGGACACATTGTCAAACTCACCTGGGGGACGCGTCTTCACCAACCCTCATTTCTAAGTTGAAAACCCCTTTTAGTCACCTTTTACGACGGGTAGTAAATACTGTTTTACCGCCACCTTCGTTGGTAGAGTGCATTTGCTAAGTATATTTGATAATCGTTGTGGTATCTGTACTGCCGAAGCTATTCATGAGAAGGCTAGATTAGCCTAGGTATTTTGTAGTACCACGGCTATTTCTCTGGAACTGGAAGTTGAGATGAGGAAGACCGCCTCTAGATAGTCCTAGAATGTACTTTTGACTTTAGATTTGAAACTGCTGCTTAGCATAGATGATTAAATTATCTTACACTTCTGCATGATGTGTCTTGAGACCGAAAGTAGGCCTATATGAAGCACGTTAATATTTTTTACTTATTATTATTATTATTATTATTATTATTATTATTATTATTATTATTATTATTAACGGTTGTGTTACCCAAGGTCGAATGCAGCTCAATACACTAGTTTTCAATTTGTAATAATAATAATAATAATAATAATAATGTAAGCCTCTGTGGTGTCGTGGTTAGAATGATTAGCTGCCACCCCCGGAGGTCCGGGTTTGATTCCCGGCTCTGCCACGAAGTTTGAAAAGTGGTACGAGGGCTGGAACGGGGTACACTCAGCCTCGGGAGGTCAAGTGAGTAGAGATGGGTTCGATTCCCACCTCAGCCATCCTCGAAGTGGTTTTCCGTGGTTTCCCACTTCTCCTCCAGGCAAATGTCGGGATGGTACCTAACATAAGGCTACAGCCGCTTCCTTCCCTCTTCCTTGTCTATCCCTTCCAAACTTCCAAACCCCCGCAAGGCCCCTGTTCAGCATAGCAGGTGAGGCTACCTGGGCGAGGTACTGGCCATCCTCCCCAGTTGTATCTCCTCGACCCAGAGTCTGAAGCTCCAGGACACTGCCCTTGAGGCGGTAGAGGTGGGATCCCTCGCTGAATCCGAGGGAAAAGCCAACCCTGGAGGGTAAACAGATTAAGAAAGAAATAATAATAATAATAATAATAATAATAATAATAATAATAATAATAATAATAATAATAATAATAGTAAAAGACTGACGAAGAGAATCTGAATTCTTCAGGAAGAGGAACACAGAGCTGAAATATCAAGAAATGAGATTGGACTTGATGAAGATGGGATTCCGGAAGGTTACATCACGGACAGAAATCTATTTGGACAACTAGTAAAGTAAGTTCCATGGTTTTCAGGGGACTGGAGAAACACTAGTGAAAAGAGGGAGATCCCTTAAGGAAGAAGGAAGTAAGAGAAAGTGAAAATATACTACAAGACAGTGAAGGCTAACAATACCGCAAAGATTGTAAAATGTGGCCCATAGATGTTCAAAACGAAGGAGGAGAAATAATAATAATAATAATAATAATAATAATAATAATAATAATAATAATAATAATAATAATAATAATAATAATAATAATAATAATAAAATTATTGGTTTTTACGATCCACTAACTACTTTTACGGGTTTTGGAGGCGTCGAGATGGTGACATTTTGTCCCACAGGAGTTCTTTTGCGTGACAGTAAATCTACCACTACGAGGCCTGACGTATTTGAGCACTTTCAAATATATCCGAACTCAGCCAGGATCAAACCTGCCAAGCTGGGCTCGGAAGGCCATCGCTCTACCGTCCGAGCTAACTCAGTCCGGCATTTTCAATATGTATCCGAACCAGTAATCAAACTCAGTTCAATTTGGCAGAAGCGGACAGGACTGGAATGACAACTGTTGAGAGCAGGTCAATGCATGGGAGGAGGATGACCTAGATTTTGGGATGTAATCTAGCTTAATAAATGTCTCGGCGATCTTAACTACTCCTCGAGGTCGAGACAGAGAGACAAAGACGAATGGAGTAATTACGAATAACAAGTAGCAGTGTTTACCTCCAGCAGTGACAACGATTAAAACAAACGACAATGATTTGTCATCTGTCCAAACAACGTACTCTAACTAAAGTTTGCACCACAAGTAAACGGACTAGCTAATTTTTAAAATTAGCGTTAGGATTGTCAAGAGAGAGTATTAAACATGCTCGGTAAAACTTTAAAATTTCGCGTGTGACTACGAAGTAGCAATTCCCAAGTCCAAATATTTCTTGTCTGATATTAATTGTTAGTTTCCCGAGAGTGGTTCTTCCTAAGGAGGTTTCACTTTACCAGATTAGTGTTACCTCTCATTTTTGTATTACAGGAAGTTTATCGACACCCTTCCCAGTTAAAACATGGTATAATAATAATAATAATAATAATAATAATAATAATAATAATAATAATGTTATTGGCTTTTCGTTCCACTAACTAATTTTACGGTCTTCGGAGACGCCGAGGTGCCAGAATTTAGTCCCAAGGGAGTTCTTTTACGTGCCAGTAAATCTACTGATACTAGGCTGACGTATTTGAGCACCCTCAAATACCGACGGACTGAGCTAGGATAGAACCTGCCGAGTTGTGGTCAGAAGGCCAGCGCCTCAACGGTCTGGGCCACTCAGCCGGAAATATTCATTTCAGGTTAGAAAATCAGTACAGCCCTCAGAACCGCCCAGTACCAGCTTAATCTCTCTCTCTCTCATTGGTCAGATCCATGCTGAAGCATAACACATGCACACACCTGAAGAGAAGGGGAGAGAGCGAATGACTGGAGATCTAACATGAACCGAACTCGCACAGAGGTACTTGCTTCCCCGCTTGTAGACACGCATCCCCCCGGTCTCGACCTGGAATATGCAGTAGAGAGCGTAATGAAGGAACCACACGGACTCGTATGTCAATTCATTAGGAGTCAAATTCTCCTATTTTTTTTTTTGTAATTCTTTTGTGCGAAGGCTAGTTGAAATGTTAGTAGACTCGACCATGACCTTATTGTCAAATGCCATCGCGCCCGACTATTATAAGAAAGCATGGCCCTTATTTTCGTCACTATAGGAACCTATTAAATTACTCTACATTAACTAGGTCAGTATTTTATTTTCATGAACTGCCATATGGCATAAACATATTCCTTCTTTTTATGACCATTTTTTCCAGCTTTATAAAGCCGTTGAACTTTAAGTAACTGCTGAGTTTATTTCCCGTAGGGTGTATTATTATTATTATTATTATTATTATTATTATTATTATTATTATTATTATTATTATTATTATTATTATTATTATTATATTTTATCCTCAACAACCAAAGTAAAAATAACTTGGCATTAAATAATTATGATCATTAGAGACGCGAGGAGAGCCTCCGTGGCTTAGGCGGCAGCGCGTCGGCCTCTCACCGCTGGGTTCCGTGGTACAAATCCCGGTCAGTCCATGTGAGATTTGTGCTGGACAAAGCGGAGGTGGGACAGGTTTTTCTCCGGGTACTCCGGTTTTTCCTGTCACATTCCATTCCAGCAACACTCACCAATATCATTTCATTTGTCATTCATTAATCATTGCCCCAGAGGAGTGTGACAGGCTTTGGCAGCCGGCACAATTCCCATCCTCGCCGCTAGATGGGGGCGTCATTCATTCCATTCCTGATCCGGGCAATTGACTGGAAACGTGCTGTGGATTTTCAGAGACGTGAGGATGTTTGAAAAACTGTTCTTATGGAGTTATTGTCAGCGCTGATCATTAAATGCCATACTTACGTATTGGGGCGGGATTACATTGTGCATATTTCTTCACACTTAAATTGCAGTTGTTTGATTGTTTTTCTTGATTAGAAGAAGCCAGTATAGTCAGAATGTTTAACCATAGAAACATCTTAATCATTTCCCGAGTAAATGGAGTTGGGAGTGACCTATGAATGCGTAACGTCACAAGCCACACCTCCTGGAAGACGAAGACATGTGGCATTGCCTGGCTTGCTTCTCCTACATACTCAGGGTTGGTCATAATATACGTCCAAATGTTTTCCTTTCCACCCGGGATTCTTCTGATCACGAGTTTACACTTTAGTTCTTAGCGCCTAAATTTACATCAACCACTTCATCTCTGGATCCTTCTCAAGAACACGAATGAACACGGAGACATACACACCCCACCATTTTTCAATCAACAGACAGTTCAGCCCCTTAGGCTTAACTGTACTTAACCGACCCGCTACGGAATTCTACATTGTATACGGAATTCTAGTGTACACGCTGTGAGCAAGATTGCATTAAACTGCATAGCTCTTAACGTTACCCTAGAAATGCGACGAGGAAGTCACCAAACATATTTTCTCATATGAAGACAGAGTTAGGGAATCTTCACTGTAATGGTAGATCCGCTTGCATAAAATCAGTCACAATCAGGTTGGGGAGTTTCCATTATAATGGTAGACATTCTCCGCCTGCCTTTTAACATCCTCAGAAAGACTGTCTTAGTGGTTTTCCCAACTGAAATGAACATACACTGACTGACAGAGCAAATGCAACACCAAGAAGGAGTGGTTCGAAAGGGATGAAAGTTGGGGAAAAAACAGAGACGGCACGGACGAATAATTGATGTTTATTTCAAACCGATATGCAGGTTACACAATGCGCACGGCATCGACTCAGTAGGATGTAGGACCACTGCGAGCGGCTATGCACGCAGAAACACGTCGAGGTACAGAGTCAATAAGAGTGCGGATGGTGTCCTGAGGGATGGTTCTCCATTCTCTGTCAACCATTTGCCACAGTTGGTCGTCCGTACGAGGCTGGGGCAGAGTTTGCAAACGGCGTCCAATGAGATCCCACACGTGTTCGATTGGTGAGAGATCCGGAGAGTACGCTGGCCACGGAAGCATCTGTACACCTCGTAGAGCCTGTTGGGAGATGCGAGCAGTGTGTGGGCGGGCATTATCCTGCTGAAACAGAGCATTGGGCAGCCCCTGAAGGTACGGGAGTGCCACCGGCCGTAGCACATGCTGCACGTAGCGGTGGGCATTTAACGTGCCTTGAATACGCACTAGAGGTGACGTGGAATCATACGCAATAGCGCCCCAAACCATGATGCCGCGTTGTCTAGCGGTAGGGCGCTCCACAGTTACTGCCGGATTTGACCTTTCACCACGCCGACGCCACACTCGTCTGCGGTGACTATCACTGACAGAACAGGAGCGTGACTCATCGGAGAACACGACGTTCCGCCATTCCCTCATCCAAGTCGCTCTAGCCCGGCACCATGCCAGGCGTGCACGTCTATGCTGTGGAGTCAATGGTAGTCGTCTGAGCGGACGCCGGGAGTGCAGGCCTCCTTCAACCAATCAACGGGAAATTGTTCTGGTCGATATTGGAACAGCCAGGGTGTCTTGCACATGCTGAAGAATGGCGGTTGACGTGGCGTGCGGGGCTGCCACCGCTTGGCGGAAGATGCGCCGATCCTCGCGTGCTGACGTCACTCGGGCTGCGCCTGGACCCTTCGCACGTGCCACATGTCCCTGCGCCAACCATCTTCGCCACAGGCGCTGCACCGTGGACACATCCCTATGGGAATCGGCTGCGATTTGACGAAGCGACCAACCTGCCCTTCTCAGCCCGATCACCTTACCCTTCGTAAAGTCGTCTGTCTGCTGGAAATGCCTCCGTTGACGGCGGCCTGGCATTCTTAGCTATACACGTGTCCTGTGGCACACGACAACACGTTCTACAATGACTGTCGGCTGAGAAATCACGGTACGAAGTGGGCCATTCGCCAACGCCGTGTCCCATTTATCGTTCGCTACGTGCGCAGCACAGCGGCGCATTTCACATCATGAGCATACCTCAGTGACGTCAGTCTACCCTGCAATTGGCATAAAGTTCTGACCACTCCTTCTTGGTGTTGCATTTGCTCTGTCAGTCAGTGTACATTACAATGACGTCAGAAGGAATGGCGCGATCAAAAGCAATGCTTTCATATGAAATACGCGATCAAATGAAACACCACGCATTTTCTCACTTTTAACGAACAGGACTACACTGCCGATCTAACAGTCCAAATTTCCAGAGCTGGAATGACCAAGCCGCAGACAGCCGTGATTCGTGAACACGCTTCTTCTTTCTACGGCGGGGAGAATAGTGGAGTATCCCAGGGCAAAAAATTGCCCTTTTGCTAATCTGTTTCCTAGGAGTACCCGATAAGTCGGAAAATATCAGTTCATTACACTGGTGGCGGAAAAATCTATCTGACTTGGAGGCAACTTTTTCCTGCAAGCCCCCTCTTCTCTGTTAATTTGGAATAAAATGAATGCAGAATTTAATAAAAGTGAAGATGAAGAAGCTTTCCTTAAGAAACGGCTCTTTTCAGGGTAGAATTTTGAGTTATTTAGTGAATTGTGGTGCTATAATTTGGAATAGGCTTAAATTGTTGTTTTAGACCAGGCCATACTACTGCTACTAAGTTAGCCTCTGCCTTAAGTATGCACACTGCTCATTCAAAACAGTGCGTCAGAGTAGGGATAGAATAACTGGAATACTATGAAGAACCAGTGTATTACGTACCAGCTGTATCAGAAAATGTATGAACCAGAGGAATGGCATGCTAAAGAAGAAAGTTTTCTAACTCCCAGTCTATCGGAGTTGAGAGGCAGCATAGGACACAAAGAAACTAACAACAAACAATGGTCAATAATGTAATATTATTGTTGATCAATGTTATGCGCTTTCGATATTGTAGGCCTTCACATTTAGTTTTCTTCCTACTCTGAAATACCACTCATCATAGTCGGTAAAACTGAATAAAACATAAATGATCGGATATTGTATTTTCTAACGTTTGTTATGTAGTACTTTTCGATAGGACCAAAAACATAGGTATTTAAAATTTAAATTTTAGGCGCCTTTCCCTAAACTACAATTTCATCCAGGGGGAATACCATTATGTATAGCTTAGACTATAGTTTCTTATTCCCCGACTCTGTATACCGATTTTCATTAAATTCTGTTAACCCATTTTCTCGTGGCTCGGCGTCGTTATGGACTTAGCAACAAAAATACAAATTCATGGATATCTGTGTTACCATAGCCGGTATAAGATATAAGTGGTCGGAAATTTAATTATGTATAACTTTGGTTATGTGGTCTTTATCGATACGACCACTAATGATATAAATATTTGAGAATTCAACTTTAGGCCTTCCCCTAAACTACCATTTCATTCAGCGTTAATAAAATGATTTATAGCCGAGATTGTAGTGGCTTTTTCTCCAACTTCGTATACCAGTTTTCAATGAGATAGGGCCCGTAATGACGTAAATATTTAAGAATTAAATTTTAGGCCTTCCCCTAAACTATCATTTCACTCAGCGTGAATAAAATTATTTATAGCCTAGATTGTAGCGACTTATTTTCTGACTTTGCATACCAATTTTTATTAAGTTAGGATAATTAACAACATAAATATTTGAAAATTAAGTTTTTAGCCTTCCCCTAAACTACCATTTCTATCAGCGTGAATAAAATTATTTGTGGCTTAGATTGTAGCGACTTATTTCCCGACTTTGCATACTGATTTCCATTAAACTCTCTTCATCTGTTTTCTAATGATGCGTGTACAGACAGACAGACAGACAGACAGACAGACAGACAGACAGACAGACAGACAGACAGACAGACAGACAGACAGACAGACAGACAGACAGACAGACAGACATTACGGGGAAGTAAAAAGTGCATTTCCTTGTTACTGTGGACATGACCGATACAGAAATACAATTCTTTTCAAATTCTGAGCAATGTACAGACAAAACTCTTATTTTTTATATATATATTGAACCCTTTAAGTCCATATAGAGGGATACCTACTTTCTTACCCATCAGCAAAGCTCATGAGATCTGTCTCTTGGGTCGTATCGGGTTCTTCGTCACTTGCTGAGGTAAAGGTAGGGTTCAGTAATTCTAATCTATCTACTGGAATGAAAGGTCTGTTTCAAAGATTCCTATTTATTCAGGAAAATTCTGAAGCCATCTTTTATGTCAATGGTATCATAGAAGTCCACTGGACACCGCAATCATTTTTACATAAACGTCAGAACACTGGTGTGAGACTTTAAAGTAACTGCTTGACGGGCATTCTTACTAGAAACCATTGTCTCAATTATTAATCATTTAAGAAAGGAAAGTCTGGAAATCCTTAAATTCGGCTTCCACGTGAGACCACATGTACCATCATAGTGATTCGTTATGGTCCAGCCCTCGTAACACGAACTCTGGACTCTGGGTATAATTAAGGCCGTCCAATCGGTGTGTGCCACACAGTGGTTCTACGGCATGGACCCTTAATTGAATCGATGTGACCTGCGTCTATGTCATGGACCGACATCTAATCTTCTAAGTTACTTTAAAGTCATTGTGGATGATGACCGCAAGGAAATGCTGCTACGATGGCATATGGCCCTAATCTAAGTAACTGAGGTTGATGACCCCTGACCATCCAAGTTTCTAGGCTGAAGGCTAAACACAATTAAGTTACATCGGTTGATGATCAAAGTTCAATAATTACAACAATAGCAATGCTCACAAACTTTGTGGCAGTAAAATCCATTTCCTTCGGAGAGGTCCCTTTAATCGTTACTTTATATTTAAATATTCCCCCAGAAAAACAATCTAAAACTTCCAGAATGCATCTCCAAGTTATTCGCTTGATTAAAGTTATTTCAAAATGCGGTTTCACTGGATTTAATAATTAAATAAATTCAAATGATTTGACGAAATGTTAAAGATCAGTAAATTTTATCACCGCGGACTCTGGTTTCTTCACAAATTCCTACGCAGCTGTGATGTAAATTCAATATTGCGATGTTTATCTGGCTGGAAAAGAATTGTTACATAATTCATGTCCAGTTATATATCTTGTCTCCTGATCTCACACTTTAAAATCTAATATAGCCCTAACCTTTATTAACACTTGGATATCCTAATACTCTACGTACAAACCAAACAACTCGCCATATAATTACGATGTCATATCTCGTCATTACCATATATGAATTTTGCACACCCCTCACAGACAAACCGATCATCACAACCACCACTCTATATTTTGGACAACCCTGAATTTGGTTACTCCGTTCCTTATACTCAAAGTTCGTGATTTCAAATGTTCATTACGTCCCCAATTACAGTATTTCACAATACTCAGATCTTTACCGGCTATGAATTTCAACTAAATCCAGCATTTTAACGTTTCCCCGGCCGAGAATACAGTACAATCTTAATTCCACGCCTGTCCCGTTATATCCCCGCTGTTTCCCCTATCAGCTGAGGCCTCTCACCCCCAATGTTCGCTTGGCAGTTACATGAAACACCTGGTTTATTCACAGTTGACTGGCTTCTCAAAATGCTCTCTTTAAGCTCTGCCGACATAATTAAACAAATACGATATTCTAACCAACAAAATGCACAGATTAAGCTTCAAGATGCCCACACTAATTATACGCGTCGCCAATTAATACCGCCATGGATTTCTATGAATTTCTTCCCATTCCAAACATTATAAAATATTCCTCGGGCTATCATGTCCCGGCTTCAATGACAGGACTCTAACCTGATTCGCACATCTCATATCAACTCATATAAAACATTCCTCGGGCTTCCATGTCCCGGCTTCAATGAAAGGACTCTAACCTGATTCACAAATCTCATCTCAACAAAACTAACCTCTGTTTCCCAGCTCCACAATTATCATTGACAAAGAACTGGAATAAAATCCTTACTAGAAATCTCGACGTCTAATATGGCACAATGCATTACTCATGAATAACCTCGCATAAATGATATCGTATTTAATAACTTGATTTTTACGAGAAATGACTGAAACATTCTACTAGATCTTTTATTGTCAGTCAGACACAGTTTAAAATGGGCATAGAAAAACGTTTCTCTCCGTGACCAAATTCATCACCCTAGGTTCTCACCCGACAGCGCGCTTCCACTCGATTGAAAATGAGTAACCATGGATTATTATTATTAACGTCAAATTGCAGACAGGAAAAATTTACGTCGACTGAACATCTTAATTTGGCATCACAAAATATAGGCAGTACACTTCACACGGATGACGATCTACATTGGACGTGATATCACTTCGAAACCCTATTCAATAACTTTTACAACATTATACGGCACTCGCAAGACTTCAAAAATTTATCTAAGTGGAAAATGAAACAAATGACTCTTTTAGTCGTACTCTCACATTTACAAACTTAGTAGGGGTGACCATTGCGTCGTATATCCCCATTCAAATACACCTTTTGAGATCATGAGACAAGATATAAGAGGTAGTAAGATGGAAAGTCACCTACCTCATGTCGTCACGCCAGTGTTCGTCATAGGGCTCACCTGCGACCCTGGCATTTTATTTAGCCATTTTTACATTCATGGCTTTACAAACCATTGTGTTTCTTCAGGTTTCCTGGAAAAAAGCATAAAAAAAGAAAATACCCTTCACTTGTTTGCTGAGTGCACACGATGGATTATAATTATTTCCGCACACGAATTACTTAATCACATTAGAATTTATTCAGTACTTTGACCGTCCTATCTGGTACAATTATTTCACTCAAGAAAACTATCTCCTCACGGAGTCAAGACCTAGCCGCAATGGCTAAAATCTGCAGTTGAACTCAATCTACTTTCGTTGTTTGATTTCGCAGAGCAGCTCAACAATTTTTCGTCCGCTTTGTATCACAAATGCCGGAGAAGGAGACTTCGTCATGGCGTCCCTTCATATTTATAGCAGTTACCCCCTCTCTTCGGATCTCTCCCTTTTCCGCCAAGAAAAATTTCTATAAATTTTCTGACTGACCTAAACTGTAATTTCAAGAGTTTTGAAAGTGACTACATGCTTGCTACATTTCTGGCGGTAGTGTTTGCAACCTTACCAATTAGTAAACCAAACATTCAAAAGAAAAGCACAAACATCAAGAAGAAAACAAGCACAATACTTACCGTAAGGGCAGTAGCATAAAATATGAAGCGTGGAGGGCAAAGACGAGAATAAAAAGGCCAGGGTCTTACATAACTTTGACAGGTTGCCAGGTAATTATTGCTAGCTACTAAATGACACACCAGCTAAATTTAAAATGAAGAAAATTTACTAAGCAAATGTAATTTGAAAATGGTATAAAATAAGAACAATATATATATATATATATATTTCTTTTTCTAAAATTTAAAAATGCAATCAAACTAGATGAGAAAAACAGTATTTTAAAATAAAGTTAAAATTAAGGAGACATTAAGCTCACATTAACATAGGCTTCCGCCTAAATTAAGGTTTGAAAATTCATTAATAACTCATTACCTTACATGCAGAAAATAATATTATTTAAAAATTGGTTGCAACCGATATGCGGGCCCGCGATATAAAATCACTTTAAAATTGAAATTTGCTACACTACTAAAATACTAAATTACAAGACGCACACAAGGACACACGAAAAAGAAGAAAAATTAGTGGCTCCAACCGCGAATAAACATTACACCAAAGAAACGAGCTAGATGAAAACACAATAAAATAATAGCGCACAGCAACCCCAACAAAATGAAGTATATTAAAGGAAATTTACAATTAACGGTGCGCTCATAATAATAATTAAAGAACACTGAAGCACCCAACAGGAGCTACCCGTTACCGACGCGAAGCCAAGATCCCATAATAATCATCAAAGCCACCCAAAAAATAGCGTATCTTCAAATTAGATAAGAAGGGGTGACATGACGTAATAAATACAAAAGCAAGGAACCCAAACAATGGGAGACACGTTATAAGACAACGAAAGAAAACTCCCATTATTAAACTTAATTTCGACCAGCAAATTTCAATTTTAAGATTTTAAGTTATTAAAATAATAATAATAATTATTATTATTTATCCAAGAGGTGATAGTACCAGTTTACATTAGCTTTAGTTAATCAATTTACCTGCAGTTTACATACTCTAGAACAGAGGGGGCCGTGGAATGCGCTACGATGCGAATATGAGGTGTCATTAATAAAGACCCGTAACAATGCGATAATAATCACGTACAGATAATCAGCCACGAAGGCAATAGGACTAAAATCAGACCGCAAATACAACCAACAGGGAAAAAATTAAGGGAGAAAATACGCACCGAAATGAATTACAAAAGAATAAATGTAAAAATAATAATAATAATAATAATAATAATAATATTCATCATCATTATGAACATCAAGAAAAACAGTTGGCAATAATGCACAGCGACAAAAGCATAAGATAAAATCACTTACACAAAATATCACCTCATAGATGCATAATTAGCGATCCCGAGCTCCCTACATTACATTAATTTTCTTTTTCCAACGGATTCAGTTCAAATATATATCAAATTTTGCTTACAAGGTTACACTATACCAAAATTGGCGTTTATAATGTTGCTCATGTCCACGATGAAATTACTCACACTAGTGCCTGAACGAACCGGATCCCTTCAATAAATTATAATTTTCAGTACTTACTTGGAGTTAAGATATCCAACTTACGAGACACTTGAAACTTTTCATACCGATAACGGTTAACTCATAGCACCAAGTTTACATGTTACACTAAGAAAATATTAAGGTTGGAGCACACTGGATAACTTTCAAAAAATAACAGGGCCTAGCCCTAACATTATGGTTTAACCGCCGGAGTCCGGCTCCATTGTAATTGCTTTCCCTTCTTGCCAAGCCGTCCGCTTGGGAGCTTCACACAACACAGCCATCTTGGAGAGTCGCGGCGAGCAGGCTGCTCCGACTACTGAGCTCACACCGAGCTAGGCGAGTAGCCAGTCCCATAATTCAATGCGTGCACCGCGAAGGTGCGCAGAAGTTACAAATGATAATTCACCGCATCACATAGTCCAGTCAAATGCCTGACAATAATGGATAGATAACTTGAATTAAATTGGTCTGGTAACTTCCACAGTTAGGAAACAGTTCCAACAATAGCCGACAATACAGACAACGGCCGGATACACAAGTCGACATGACAGATGAATAAATAAACACTCCTAGATGCTTTGATGTAACAATTCAGCTACGTCCAGCAAACATTAGTTCCCATTTTCACATTACAGTGTTCATGGACATTTAAAACTTTTACGGGTTCGATTTGTGAGATGATTGACCGCCTTTGATAGGCACTATATTTTTTTTGACTTGGCTTGGGTCATGCCATGTACACGCGCTTTGAAATAGTTCACAAAAATGACTTGAGATTCTTCCGCCGTTGACACGTGTGGCTGACGTCACGTACCCCAGAGCGTGGGACCGAAGGTAATCACCTCCTCGTCACGTGTCAAATCCATGCTATCAAGAATCCAACTTTTAAATGATTGTCGATTTACGCATAATGTTCTTAGGGCACAAAGGTCATGGGTTCAATATATATATATATATATAGATAGATAGATAGATTTGGCGAACGAACTGTCTGTGCCCTTGGGACTGTTTCGCGCAACGGTGGGTCTGTATGCTCTTCCATATATCGATGGCTTACTTCTAAAGCCTCGTATCTCCCAATGCACTTCCTATGCATTTTCTTCCTTAAGACTGGTCACGCCTCCCAGCCACATATGGATGCACATTCCATCAGAACAATTTTCGTTGTGTTCATTTTCCTATGCTGATATGTAAAGGAAAATGAACCTTAAATACATTAAACTGTAGGATTGCTCAAATTCGCTATTAAAACAACATCCCTACAAATCTGTATGATAAGGTCCATTTTCCTTTACACGGTAGCACAGGAAAATGAACGCTACCAAAAAGGTTCTATTGGACTGCACATAAATATGTGACTGGGAGGCGTGACCAGGAATATAATGGGTAGGAAGAACATTGTAACATACGAGGTTTTAGAAGTAAGCTGACGATATACATACCAAACCAAACCAAACTCCATGTCACTACAGCCCTTGAAGGGCTTTGGCCTGCCAAGCGATCGCTGCTCAGCCCGAAGGCCTGCAGATTACGAGGTGTCGTGTGGTCAGCACGACGAATCCTCTCGGCCGTTATTCTTGGCTTCCTAGATCGGGGCCGCTATCTCACCGTCAGGTAGCTCCTCAATTCTAATCACGTAGGCTGAGTGGACCTCGAACCAGCCCTCACATCCAGGTAAAAATCCCTGACCTGGCCGGGAATCGAACCCGGGGCCTCCGAGTAAGAGGCAGGCACGCTACCCCTACACCACGAGGCCGGCCGACGGTATACATACTTGGCTATTAGACAGTTTACCGTTTTACAGTAGGGTTGAGAGATTATACTTTTAGTTGAGGTCTGAGTAACTTGTGTGCTTCTAAGACGCTCAACACCAAAATTAAGCAAGTCGTTTTACGTGATCGTTGTGTAACAGTTCAAATCCCGTTACAAATATTTCTCCGCATTATCATTATTAGTATAATTATTATATTATTTGTATTATTAATATGGTTTGTTTTATTTTTATCTGTGTTATTATTATTATTATTATTATTATTATTATTATTATTATTATTATTATTATTATTATACCCGTATTATTATTACTATTATTGTAACTACTATTATTGTTTGATTCAATTCTAAAATCTAATTTCGCTATATGTTAATTAATTATACATAATATACATAATTAATTCAGTACCATAAGGCATATATATATATATATATATATGTGTGTGTATATATGTTAGCATCAAAATTATGTAGAATGAGACTTAATTGCTAATATCAGATATGGATATATTATTTGTGATACTACCTTTTACAACATTGCAACACATGTTGCAATACTGTTACCGTAACTTTCGAGTCATCGCTCTGTCATTGTATGCATTTAGCGATGAGTTCATATTTAGGGAGTTCCTAGAGTGCTCCAGGCAATTTCAACATAATATGTAACATTTTTATCGGGTGGGAGTGACATCATTGTTATTTTTGGATTTTACGTAGGTGTGAGAACTAATGGCTATATAAGCTGGTCGTATCTTAGTGAGTCAGTCATTTGGATAGAGAGGCCACAGTTGGTCAGTCAGATGGATGGAGCCGTGTCGATGGATAGTCGAATGGAGAGTAAGGCCCCAGTTGGTCACTCAGTGAGATGGAGAAGCAGCAGTCACACGGATACTTAGTCGTCAGTCACCATATGGATTAAATGTTCGGAGTGTGTTTAGTGTATCTGTTCGGTCGAGTTTTTGTATCAGTGCGGTGACAGCCGAATATTGAGTCGTCGTTTGTCAAGTGTGAATATAATTTCAAGCCATGCTATATCTCGTCAGTGAAAGAAAAAGGATACATCGCCAAATTAGGCTTGAGATACCTACAGCTGACATCAACTGAAAGGAATACGTCGTAATAACACTGAAAGTGTTGCAGGTACTGCTACGTGAACCAGTGAGGGATAAATTTCTTGTATAACTTTTATATGAACCCTATAGATATTCAAGACTCTTATTCTATTATAGATACATCTATTTGTAGCTGGCTCCCAGCAACAATTGTATGTGTAGATAATCAGGTAAGAATTAAGTGTGAGTACATACAGTAGTCAACGATTGTGTATTTTATTTCATGAATATTTTAATATTTTTTCATCTTAATTCAATTTTATATTTTTAAATAAGTGAGTGTAAATTATAGTTGATATCGTGATCATAGCCATTCGGTAACTTAGGAACGTGAATGGTATTCTTTTACAGCTTTCGCAGGAGGCTTAAGAGATTATTTTTATAGCTGAGGTCTTATTAACTTGTGCACCTCCATGATATGCAAAAGTAAACGACAGCGTGTCGTTTTACGTGCTTGATGTTGTGACCATAGTCGTGGGATCTCCAGTGTTAAATGGGGAGGATGAGTTCAAAAAAACCCTCTTCCACTGGTCGGAATTCAAACCAAGGCCTCTGCCGTGAGAAGCCAGTGACAATGAAACTCGGTTTCCACGCCCCTCTGGCGTGTTAAGTAGCCCAATTTCTTTCTGCGAGTAATTTAAAGGGAGATAACAAAAATGTGCTAGTGAATTGAAATACAATGAAGTTTTAAGTAGTTTTTGTTTATTTATGAGTGAGAGAGTTGGTGTGCGGTTTGGGTCATCCGGTTATGAGTTTGCACTTCGGGAGAGCGTAGGCTAGAGCCCCACTCCCCTAATGTCGACAGTCCTGAAGGTGGTTTTCCGTGATGTCCCATTTTCTCACCAGGCAAATCCTGAATGGGGCTGTACCTTAATTAAAGACATGGCCGCTTCCTTTCCAGTCTTAGGTATTTCCTACACCATCATCGTCATAATACCTGTCTGTGTCGGTGCGGTGGAAAGAAAAATAGCAACCGTGTTCATTTGTTGAGACAGTCGTCTTGATTAACAGTCCCGTGAACGTAACATGGGTAGTAGTTATTTACGGTACCCAACTTCTACCAACATAAAACATACCAACGGATACCGTTCTCAGTGCATGTAAAACAATTCTTTAGATAGTTATCAGCTGGTTACACTGCATCATATGGGCGAGTCAAGTCGACTTTTTGAATGATGGGAGCTGAACTGAGCAGCATCATAATGTGATTATTTAAATACAATAGTTTCAACACAGTATTAAATTATATACAGGGCGTCTTTGATAAAGATTCCAGTAACGAAGGAAGGGAAGGTGCTATAAGCATTGGTCGCAAACCCAGTATCTTCGGAGTTATGGTCCACTACCATCAATGATGACCATGTGTTTGATCTACTCTTCACAACATGTGCTTGATACAGTGGTGGCTCGTGCGGAAATACTGACTGAGCAAATGCCATGGGATAGCGGAGCACTGATGCGCAGGTGCGTTGTCTGCGTACCACACACACCCTGTGCCAGCGGCAGTTGTATAGGAGACCTTGTGAGCAGTGGCTGTGCATGTGACAGGTGTAACATGGAACGTCGTCGTGAGCTGACACCGTTCGAACGGGGTATGGTGGTCGGTGCCCGATGGATGGGAAGTGCGATTTCGGAAGTGGTGCGGGAATTCGGCTTCACACGATCAACCCTGTCCAGGGTGTATCGTGAATGGTTGAATGCGGGTGTCACCGTCCACAACAGACGAACGGCCGGCCGTCCAGCCACCCTCGATTACCGTGACCGGCGACATCTGAGACGGATTGTCAATAGTGACAGACGGGCAACCGTGCAACAAATCACGGCTCAATTCAACACAGGCCGTCATAAAGACGTCTCCCGGTGGACGATCCGTAGAAACATGGGTTCTAAGGAGTATGGGAGCCGGCACCGCACACGGGTGCCACTGTTAACCCAACGTCATCGGGCACAACGACGCGCCTTTGTCGCCAGTCACCAGGGATGGACACTGGAACAATGGCGTAACGAGATATGGTCGGACGAATCACGATTTCAACTGCAACATGCCAATGGGAGGCATCGTGTATGGCGCAGACCACATGAGGCGATGGATCCTGCCTGCCTCGAAGGTGTGGTCCAGGGCGCTGGTGTCTCTGTTATGGTCTGTGGTGCATTTTCCTGGTATGGAATGGTCCCCCTAGTTGTTCTGGAAGAGACTTTGAATGGTACGAGGTATGTTGAGCTGCTCGGAGACCATCTCCACCCATTTTTGGCCTTCCAGCGCCCAGACGGCTCTGCGGTGTTTCAAGATGATAACGCGCCGCCACATCATTCCCACGTCGCCCGGGAATGGTTCCAGGAACATGCAGCGGAGGTCCAACGACTACCATGGCCACCCAGGAGGCCCGATATGAACCCTATCGAGCATATCTGGGATATCCTGGAACGCAGGCTCCGTGCCATGGATCCTGCACCCACGAACAGACCAGCATTGGCGGCCGCTCTCCAAACGATTTGGTGTCAGCTGCGTGAAGAGGACTACCAGGGACTTGCCGACTCACTTCCACGGCCCATTTAGAAGCTTATAGGAGAACATTTATTCCTTTTCTGGTTATTTTTCACGAAAAACTGAAAGGTAAAAAGGAACTACATACATATTATGTCACTTTACGTTCCACAACTATTTCTCTCTTCCTCCTGCATATACGAGCACATTAACTTACGCTCCGTGATAAGAATTAGCAGCTGCACTCTTCGAATATTCCAAGGTTCAAATCACAGTTTCGGCACTGGCAATTCTTAATGTTTCATATAGAGTATACCACGGGAATAATGAAAGTATGAGAGAGCCTTCAAGTCCTGCGGTACCTACTCCAATATTTGTGCCAAATATGATGGTCGTGACAACCAAGGAGTCTGGCATTGCTTTTACCTTCCCAAATAATATGCTAATGTTGACGGATCATGTAACCACTAAATATTTTCATTCCTCCTCTGAAGAGACAAGCGGGCTCCCTAGACGGTGACACTGTCTCTGGAGCCAGGAGATTTATATCGAAGATAATATTATTACCATCAGAACAGGAGCAATAATAATAATAATAATAATAATAATAATAATAATAATAATAATAATAATAATAATAATAATAATAACAATAATAATTAATCTAATTTTTGCCGTCACATGGTCTGCGTATTTACTGTACCATACCTTGTCTGCTTATTGGTTTTCATCCATAATTCCCTAGTTGGCTCTTGGCAAGGGAATTCATGGAAATTAGTTCCAGGAACTTTATTTCTAGAGCCTTGTTTACAAAACGGTACGCAACAGTACACCATTGTAATATAATTGACGTATTTTAACAATACGACGTTACCCTGACACTGTCGGGAATCGAACCCGGACCCCTGTGACCAACGGCTATCACGCTTACCATTTAACCATGGAGCCGGACAGTATTATGTTTATTGAGGTCCAAAACCAACGCACACTAACTAACTAACTAACTAACTAACTAACTAACTAACTAACTAACTAACTAACTAACTGTCCCACTCGTTGGCTGAACGGTCAGCGTACTGGCCTTCGGTTCAGAGGGTACCGGGTTCGATTCCCGGCCGGGTCGGGGATTTTAATTGGTTAATTCCAATGGCACGGGGGTTGGGTGTATGTGTTGTCTTCATCATCATTCCATCGCCATCACGACGCGCAGGTCACCTACTGGTGTCAAATAGAAAGACCTGCACCTGGCGAGCCGAACCCGTCCTGGGATATCCCGGCACTAAAAGCCATACGACATTTCATTTTTTTACTAACTAACTAACTAACTAACTAAATAACTAAATAAATAAATAAATATAAATATAAATAAATAAATAAATAAATAAAAATATCACCACTGATTGATTCCCTATCTGTCGTTTTTCTAACCTTTTCTTGAATGATTACAACGAATTTGGAAGTTAATTGAACATCTCCCTTGGAAAATCATTTCAATCCCTAACTCCCCTACCGATAAACGAATGTTCGCCCCAATGTGTTCTCTTGAATTACAATCTTCATATTGTGATCTTTCCTACTGTTAAAAACAGCACTAATACTTATTCGTCTACTCATGTCATTCCACGCCATCTCTCCACTGACAGCTCGGAACATACCACTTAGTTGAGCAGCTCGCCTCCTTTCTCCCAAGTCTTCCCAGCTCAAACTTTGCAATATTTTCGTAACGCTACTCTTTTGTCTGAAATCACCCAGAACAAATCAAGCTACTTTTCTTTGGAAGTTTTCCAGTTCTCAAATCAAGTAATCATGTAAGAACATATGTAAAAAAAAAAAAAAAAAAACACACAGAAAGCTCCACGTGAGACGGCTAGAGATGCTCTATGTGACTTCCTTGCGTCACACGACTGATGTCAGTGTTATATTCTAATTTTCCGTAAACACTACGTAGCAAGTCTGTATCGATGGTGGTGGTTACGGAGCTAATGTTATCCCGTAGTTCATTCAAATTTGCTAGTAAAGACAACACATAGAGTTAATCTTTCACATAGCCCTACAAAAAAATTACGGTGCCGCATCAGGAGATCTGGAAGGCCATGTCAACAGTGCATTAGTCTCCAGTCTCAAGCGTCCGGACTGTCCCTGCGGGAGGATTTCGTTGAGTGACAGTGCAGTGGGTGATAGAAATGAGGAGGGACTCCAGGATGTTGGTAAATGAGGTCATTGCTGTCGGTCTACAGCTGAGGTGCCCTAAATGCTAACGTTATGTCGGTTGACTGTAACATTGATGTGAAAGCTGTACTTGCCATTACACACTAGTTTGTCCATAAAGTCGTCCTTTTCTATTCGTTTCTGGAAATTGCAGAAATATGTAAACCGCTGACGGTCACATCCGTCTTCTTGTAATGGAATGCCACATTTATCCTGCTGTTTTTTCCCTCACAACAAGTTAAATGTGTAACTTATACGACAAGAATTAAAATTTACCATTTTGAATTATTTGATTAGTGCAGGTATAATTTCGTTAAGAAAGAAGCCATACTTTTCTATTGTCGAGTCATTTAATATAACTTTTATGTTTTCTAGCCTGCTGAAGCACGCAATATAACACTTTGAACACAACAATTACTTGTTTTCTAATACTAGTGGTTTAACGTCGCACTAACTCATCAAAGGTATTCGGTGGCGCAAAGAATAAGAAAATGTAAGGACTGCGAAGGAAGCGGCCGCGGTCTTAGTTAAGAAACAGCCCTAGCACTTGCCTGGTGTGAAAATAGGAAACCAAGGATTAACCATCTCTAGCGTTGCCGACGGTGAGATTCGAACCCACCATCTCACGAATGAAAGCTCAGAGCTACGCGACCCTAAATGCACGGCCAACTCGCTCGGCAACACACCTGTAAAAGAATACATTAACTTACAATTTATATAACTTAATCATGTATTATGTAAAATAAATCTAGGTCAACAATAGCATTCTTTTGTTAATATTGGAGATGTATGTAAGTTTAGTGAGTAACCTATTCATCCCGAAGGTTAGCTGGAGCCTCTAAAGCTCTGCCATCTGCTGCCATAAATGGCCTAGGCGTCGCTGAAGAAGCTTACTTGAACAATGTGGAGTGATGGAGTTTTTCATTGTTTTCCTCAAGGAGCAGGAAGTTGCTATTACATATAACTATGCCAAGCTCACTGAAATGCACGCACCAATCGACCCCATGAACAATCTATCTATCTATCTATCTATCTATCTATCTATCTATCTATCTATCTATCTATATATATATATATATATATATATATATATATATATATATATATAAATGTTTTCATTTCCCACCCTGAAGGGATGGGGCGGGTCACCTAGGGTGTTACACCCTCTCTATGACCAAGAGATGTGGGCGGATTGAAGAGGAATTGAAGGATGTGAAGTAAGAAGGAGATGGTAGGGAGGGGGTTGTCGGCCTATGGGTGAATTGCTTTAGTGCATTAATTTGTTTACAATAGCAAGTATATATAAATAACAACAAAAAGATTTCAACAGTGGAATTTCTTGACCAGTTTAACATTTTTTTCTTTTTCTTTTACATTTTGTAAAACTTATAAAGACGTTCTTGTGTTTCTTCCATACTTTTTTTTTTCATAGTGACGCTACAAGATATATACAGTTACAGGGGTAACATGATTATGTACGATGGACACAGAGGTTTTGATATATACATTATTTCCTCAGCATTTCATTTCTCTGAATTTTCTAGCTTCTATACAGTATTAGTGTAGTCATATATAGTTATAGTATTGAGGATTTCTTAGAATAATACAGGAGATCCTTCGCCTAAGTTGACACCAGTACGTAATTAAGTATGTAAGGGAGGAGTGTGAAGATGGATTGAATGTACATTGCTATACATGAGATCTGAACACCACAATGTTGTCATGTAACCTAAAATTAAATTGTTCCCTGTTGGTAGGAGTGATAATCCAAGGGGCAGATTTTGCCACAGTATTTCAGTTATCTTGGGTGGCTGCTATGCTAGGTGGGTATGAAAATTAGGAAATGATGTCCCGTCCAGTTATAGAGGTCGTCATCTTAGAGTGGAGTGGGGAGGGGGTGATTGGTCGGGATAGTAAAGGAAATCGGGTACTATGGGGAACTAAACCAACGTCTTGAGTGGGGTGAAGGTGAATTGTGTATTCAGACCTGAGTGGGAGGTTTCGTAATGCGAGTTTAAAGTTTGATTGGCAGCTGCTTGGAGTTGTTCTAAGACGAAAGAATGTTGAAAGGGGTGGATATTGCGTAGGGATTTGGTAATGAAGCGGATTAGGTCCTCTAAGGTAGGTGGAGAAAAGTGAGAGCGGTTGGAGCCAGTAGCGAAATCAATCGTACGGATGTGGTCTACGAGATCCGGTCTGTAGGTGGGAGGGGATGGGCGGGCCTTACGTTTGCGAGAATATGTGGGGTGAGTGTCCCCGCAATTATGAAATTTTGGGGGAAGTTGAAGATAACGGCATTCAGAAATGTGATGAGATTGGGAACATTGAGCGCAGGCTGGTTGTTCAGGGGTGCATCACGTCGTGGGGTGCTGATTGTAAGCGAGACACCTTCCGAATTGGAATGCCTTCCGCATGAAGCTCATTGAGAATATCGACATCGGAGATGGCCGGGTCCACCCCACGCATTACGCAGCTGACAAAACGGTGTCCGTGGGGGCGGGGTGTGTGTGCTTTAAAGGTTGGGGTGGAGAGGGGTTTAAAAGGAACTGATGGTCCTAATTGAGCTGCACCTATCGTTCGAGTGAGTCTCTGAGCGGCAGCTTTTCCACTGAGTTTGATGAGCTTCCCTGTACAAGCAGTCCGAATGTCGGTGATCTCTTCACGTCTCATGTTGAAACGGAGTTAAGGTTTTGAATATGTGGATTGGGGAACTGAAATCTGGGGTGGGTTTTGAGCAGGAGAAACATACGAGGTACATTAATTAATAATAACTTATTGATGTACAATAAGGGGCTATGGGGCTGTGTAGGGGCTGGCTGAAGTGAGCGGAGGTTGGTGATGGGTCGGCGATTTCTGGAGGTGGGAAGGTCGTATGGAGCAAGAGGGTCCTGGAGAGGAAGTCTATTTTCACTGTTCATAGAAGTTGGTTGCACCCCGGTGATGCGGTCAGGAGGTAGTGATGGTGGAGCCACAGCACGGCGGCTGGCGGCTTGTTCCTCTTCAGCAGGGAGTAGTGAAGCTGTGCGCTTAGGTGGTGTTCGAGCCTCGTCCCACTGGGGAGCCGGATTCACAGGTAGGAACCGACCTGGAACAGTGTGTGAAGACAGGATAGCCGTGTGATATGCAATAGTAGCTAGCTCTGCAGCTGATTGGACGGCGCCTGAAGTGGTGGTAGTCAGTGTGGTAGTTGTGGTGGTTACGGTGGGATACATGATGTTGCCGAAAGTTCACTGCACTGTAACGCTGATATTCAGTTGGACAGAATGTGTATTGGTCTGTCTTTACGAAAGGCCGGAGAAATACTGTAAATTACCGAGCCACCACTCGATACTACTGCAGAAGATCAAAAGTCCAAGGGTGAAACCCCACGAATAACCACTCCGTCCACCTGTCACCAACACGTTTACAAACATCTATTAAATGCCGCGTCGGATTTTTGTGCATGGGTTTCTTTGGACTGTACGACGAAGGATGCACTATGAATAACGAATACGAAAATAAGTTATTTCATGCCACAAAATGTGAACGGGCAGCTCTTTGGCCGTATATTATGATTTTGAGACACGTGATTGTATGCTAAATTAAGAAATATGTGTCGTACATACTGAGGAGAGGAAAGGAGATGTAGAATTTGGCGCAGGGGCAACCACGTAAACAGCAAGGGGACCCCAGAGCAAGTCCCGCATCCCATCCGCCGAAGCCTTCCCCAACGAAACACCCCCTTTTATTTTCAAATAAAGCAATACATAGTATACAAGCAACATACAGTAAAACAAAGTGATAAACATGGGCAAAATAAATTTAGAGAAAAATAGTTAAGCATTTGGAATATCAGAAAAATAAAGTCCATCTTGAGGTTAGAACAGAGAAGTACATCACATAAAGAACACAAACAAATTGAATGACGTGAAATATTGTCCATCTTGATGTTAAGTTAGAATTATTCACAAAAATAAAGGAAATAAGAGTCCAGCTTGAGGTGTAAGTAATTAAATAACATCACATAGATGATACAACAGAGTTAACTTGTGTAAGTTAGTGTCCATCTTGATGTGAAAAACAGTGAATCACACGTAAATAGAAAGAAATAAAGTCCATCTTGGTGAGAATAAGAACATGAGATCACTGTTACAAAACATGTAAATCAACAGAAATACAACGTAAGAGTGCACAGAATGTGCGCATGAGCATTGTGGATACACATGAAAGAATAATTGACCAAGGGGAAGAATAAAATATTAAAAATTACGGGAATGAACTTGTGTACAAATGTAAAGATGAGTGGCAAGGCACTTAAAACGCTGGTGAGGCATACACACGTTAACAAAACTGATGAAACACACGGAGAAAGAAAAAATATGAAATCACACCAAAGGAAAAGTAAACAGAATCCATACGTGAATTACGCAGGCAAATAGAAGGCGAAAACGTAAGGTGTAAGAAAATTAAACACTGCACTGCACTGGACAAAGCAGTGAGCTCTCGTTGGTAGGTGGCAGAGACACGTGCTACCGCAGTCAGGTGCGCTATGAACAACATTTTCAATACATTCATAGCAGGGACTGGCTGCATGACGATTGCTGTGTTCACATATGTCATTTCATATTTTCAAAACCAGGGATGAGATGGTAATAGGTCAATGAAAGTAACAAATTTATTATAGCCTGTAACAGAAGACATAGTGCATTGTAAGCATAGGTCTTGGCAGCAAGGGCGGATTTTTTAAATCTAGAGATGTCTTAGCAGCTGACTAGGTTGTTCTAATCTTGGTTGTGTTAATCTCGGCAACTTCTTTGCCTCGGCTGTATAACAAATATTCGGAAAATATTCACGTTTGCTTGCAATGAACTTATTACTCCACCCAGTATTTATAGTAAATAGAACATGACGCTCTACTCTTCTAAAACGGAATAAGACCTTTGTTATTACATCCTATTCACAACATGTTTGCATTTCCCTTTAGATAATCATATCTACATCCCCACTGCCATAAGAGTGACGAGAGACAGAGACAGAGAGAGAGAGAGAGAGAGAGAGAGAGAGAGAGAGAGAGAGATGGAATTTACTCGTAAAGATATAGAAACTCTTTAAATAGATTCATTATGTCGCATCCAACACTTCCACTCAGTGCGATGAGTTTCTGAATATCGCTTCTTCTTTGATTTAGGTTTATGGAAAGCTATTTAATCTATCTCGGAGATAGTACACGAGAAAGTTAAACCCAATCACTGGCATTCGTCGTAAGTTATCAAAATTTATTGCAAGGATTTTCAGACCTTTAATTTATTTCGCCAATTTCTCTCCTCCTCTGTCTTGGTATATCTCTTATTTAATTCTTTTCTTTCAGTCACATTTCCTTATCCTTCTCGCTCTCCTTAGAAGCGTTTAAATTATCCCCTATCAAGGATCTGCTCCAGAAAGCAATTTCCCAAAGAAAGTTTTATTGCATTTTCTGCTGTCTCCAATTTTATTTCCAAAGAGTTCCAATGGCCAAGATGGTGACGAAGATTAGTTCCCTTTTCAAAGGAGGCAAGGGAGTTTTAAAACACTGCCGTAAATCTTGTCGCTGCTCTGGTGTTCTCGCAATGTATTCATTTAGAGTTCACGTTGTGACTTCGAATGTAGTGTAATGTATATATAGGACACACAAAGTGATTTGACATAAGCTAGTCGTGCTACGAAGCGTAGTGAATTAATGGGAAAAGGATAAGCGATGGATTTTTAATACCCTTAGACAACCCTTAAATTTATTATTATTATTATTATTCGGTACTCAACATTTAATGAACCTACGTAAATACGACCTGTAAGAACGTGCGTTCGATTCCTGTTCAAACCGAAGCTGTGCAATTGCGGCTGGAGAAAACCTAAGTTCAGGCACAATCGAAGAGCACGTCACATTTCCTAACCCTATCTGCTGTTACTTAGTGATCTGCTGAAGGTGTACTGATCTGTAGATGGTGTTATTTGGGCATAATAATACTAAGTGATACCATCTTATAGAGGAGACCACTAGAATGCTCTGGATTTGTTTCAGCTTAATAGTTGAAACATTCAACGGATCAATGCCATATTCGAATAACTAAATGTATATTAGTACTATATATAATACAGAAAAGTGCGCTAGTTATTAGAATAAAGGATATTCAATTCTCATTCTGTTTTGAAACAGGGGATTCATTCTAATTTCCCTACACACAGTTTCCTTTTAGTACTAGGTGTGTATTCACTTATTTTTTTAATAAGTATGTGGATTCATTTTTTTACACACTTTTGCACTTTTTCTGCCTCACTTCGTCTAGGTTTATTACTTACACCCGATATTAATGTTAAAATTGGAAAAGTATTCTCAAAATGGTTTTAGTTTCTTTCATTAATCACCAAAGCGTTCAATGAAATAAACAACGGGCAAGACATGTACTGGACAGGGTGTTTAAGTTAATAATGATGTGTGGTTAACGAAATAAATGACAAAAACTTTAAACATCATGTCTAAGAAAATTATAAGGTAATTTAGGTATCTCAAAAAGTTTTCAATGGTAATATATCGTACTTGTTGCATAAAGTTATTTTCGAAACGTTTATTCCTATGACTAATATTGTGGAACACCAATATTGATTAATAATACAATAATTGTTCAAATTTAACTAACAAAGCTGTGGCAGACCCGCATTTGGATCTCCAGATGGGACATGTTGAGAGCAGGTGGACATCAACATGATTAATGACCTCATTCGATTCTGGGAGTGCAGCTTATTGTTTGAGATCTGAACCACTGTGGTAGGTTAGGGTGTCCAACAAAGTTCCAATTCCCCTGCTATCTGGTAGAGTAAGTCGGAACGTCAACATTGACACCCAGGCAAGATAAATGGCATCAAATGAAAATGTCAGCGGTATAGCTGAAGCGATACGATTATTATTATTATTATTATTATTATTATTATTATTATTATTATTATTATTATTATTATTAATGACAGTACTGCAAGTACATCTCATTCTTAACCATCTACAGAAATCAAGAGATATTAAGTCTGAAGTAAAATACAGTTGGAGTTCGTTAGTATAATCTTTTTATTACTGCCTGAGATATGCCGGGGTGGGGTTTGGGTGAGTGTGAATCGGTGTTAGCTACCAAGAAGAGAAACTGAAGAGAAAGACTAAGTAAAATAGGGATTGGTGGTGAAGAAAATTATCTACTTATGTTTACTTCTATCATTGGCGGCGACAAACGCCTGCAAACAGTATAACGAATGGTGGATTTAATGAATGTGCGGAAAATCTGTATCGTTGAGTAAGCTGTATACTTTAAATGAACCATTGACCTGTCCTGGTGGTTAGAAGTAAAGTTTCCAACTGACAAGGAGAGAATAGTCCACATGCTTCATTCTAGGGCAGGTTTACGAACTATTGTTCTGAATAGGTTATTGTTAACCCTCGAGAACAGTGTACATTTTTCTTTTTCGATATTCTATCCATTCCTGGAAAGAGCAGTTGGTCACGTTAACAGACTTGTAGTACTCGGACATAGCCATCTGTTACCATGATAACAAATGTAACCAAGATGATGCATTGGCCTTCCGAAAATCAGGAATATACAGTAGCTACTGTGCCATTGTGTAGGGAAAGAACACCGGACGAATGGAAAATTCCCAGTTGCGATAATCGTTAAACTATTATGATGATTTCGCGTGAGAGATTTCATATGTTTAGCTTTCCAAACATGTTTACGTATCGTTGCCCACATGTCTATCATTCTCTAAATGTGAGAATTTCTTCTGTCCTCTGACCAGGGAAGTCGCTTCACTGGTTTGACCTCATTTTCAGGTACCTTTCAATCCTAGATTGTTTAAAGATGTGTTTATCTAGGACAACTTGTTCACTTATCCCGCCCAGCCCCAAATCCTCGGTAACTTCTTGGTGCCATCTAGGTTTGCTTTTGAGTATTATTATTATTTGCTGTACTGAGTGGCTCACACTATTGAGCGCTGACTTTCTGAGGCTTTCGAGTTTGGTCCCGGCCTCGAGTCAGTATTTACGGGCACGTAAATAAATTCCTATCGGAAAAAATTCCCGCATCTCATCTTCTACAAACATAGTAAAATTAGTCAGTATGTTGCGCAACTAATGTGTTAAGGAAAACAAATTAATATACTTGTGTAAATATGAAGAACTTGTACTAAACGCACAGAATTCATTGATTTACTCAAGTCAGTACTTGACATGGGAAAGTTTAAATGATCAATTAATCTAACTTCCTCTAGACGGAAACTGTTTTAGAAATGGTATCTGACATCCTGTTAATGAAGGAAAAAGTATTAAGATTTTCGTAAAATTTAATGACTCTATGTTTTATGGACCTGACTGTAATTTAATTAAAAAATACGACAGAGCTTACAAAACACAAATAACTTCGTGTGGAATGAATATGGAATGCATAATACGTTACGATGAAGAGTGACCGCAATAAATTGCAGCTATGCCTAATATTTTATTACCTGATGTTTGAATTCATACCATTAGCTGCCATTTTTCTCGCCCTCGTTCACATTCCGTGGCTAATTTATCAGTAGCTCGCTCTGGAAATTAAATAATGAATTTATGCAAATCGTTGTTTATAACAGCGTTATGTGTAATAAAATGGCGTAAACAGATAGAAAATGATTTCTCCTTGTGGCTGAATGTGATGGGGTGGTAGTGTTGATTATGAGGATGATAAAAACGATAAATTATTATTATTATTATTATTATTATTATTATTATTATTATTATTATTATTATTATTATTATTATTATTATTATTATTTCGTGTGGTCATTGCAAGCCTGTGGTTACGTTATAGTGATATATGTGTTTGAATTTCTGTTTTCGACAGATTGAAAAGCCTTATAGTTACATTCCTGCGGCCACTGAATTAGGTGGGCGAGGAAAAGTGCATTGTTGTCAGATATGCGAACAGTGAAGCGACAGATGTTCAAGAGTTGCTTACCGCAGCACAGATTGGCAACGCTGATTGTGCAGTGCTGACTATTATCGGCACACATTTTAGCGATAGATTTGTGTACGGGGTTGAGGAGTAAGGAGGGAGCTCTTCCAGTTCCGGTAGTACTGGCAACTGAATGGAAATGAAATCTGAATTGAATCGATAGTATGATCGATCGATATGAATTTTCTAAACCTTTATTATCTTAAGCCAACAACTGTGTCACACACACATTATATAACATTTCTCGATGCGAATCTTGTTCCTCGCATGAATTCTATAGCTTGGCTTTGCTGTGAAAACAACAACAGTGTTAGTACGTAAAGTGTACTAGTTTGTGTTCAAAGGTTGCCAATACGAATCTCGAAGATTGCCGAGTTGTACCGATTCAGCACTGGGGTGTAAATCTATCGCTAAAAAGTGTGTCGATAATAGTCGATGCCGCTCCGCTCCAGATCCACGAATGATTCGGATAGCGGCATTTATACGGCCACATTCCGGCCCATTTTCCCGGAAAACGAAAAGACTCATGGAAACATATTTCAGGTAATAAATTTCAGTTAGATGATTTTCTACATTTTCCCCACAGACAACATTTTATTGGCTAAGAAAACGTGGTCGCTTACCAAAAATTTCAATACATGATTTTACGGATTTAAATTTACTTGTTCAGGTTTTTATCCTTAATAGTTATTTTAATTGGTTTATGTGGAAAATAGTTATACCGCTCAAATCAGCGGTCTGTCCTGAACTTTGTGGTATAATTAGTTTTGCTGTATTGTAGGAGGTAACGTGAGGAGCTTGGGAGTGAACAAACTGCCTCGCACTCCGAAATGATGTGTTCAATTAAACATTTTCTCGCCAGTTGCTACATAAACTTGGCAACAGCATAATTTCTCTGACTCGCATAATTTGGTGGCCGCAACAATTTAGACGAAACGCCAGTCGAGGACTGTGGAATCTCGTTTAAAACACGGCGTCATTTGTTGTACCTATGTATTTAGAAGGCAGTGTTCTAGTACACTGTAACAACGTGAGGAAGATGACGAAGACTTTGGATAAATAAATGACGAGCTCGATAGCTGCAGTCGCTTAAGTGCGGCCAGTATCCAGTATTCGGGAGATAGTAGGTTCGAATCCCACTGTCGGCAGCCCTGAAAATGGTTTTCTGTAGTTTCCCATTTTCACACCAGGCAAATGCTGGGGCTGTACCTTAATTAAGGCCACGGCCGCTTCCTTCCCACTCCTAACCCCTTCCTGTCCCATCGTCGCCATAAGACATATCTGTGTCGGTGCGACGTAAAACAACTAGCATAAAAAAGATGACGAACACCGGTTACCATGGTTACCACAGTGTTGGTATTCTGTCCACGCTAATCCCAGATAGACCCCAAGCCCAAAACCACATCCATGTTAAAAATACGCAGTAGAAGGAAATCTTCATGGTAATTTATATATGTTAAATAATAATGTCTTACTAAAGTTCTGGTCGAGCGTGTCTGCCATATATATCAACGTCATCATGAATAAGAAGCGAGAATGTGCGTGTAATCGGTAGAATCGGTGAGAATTCAGATCGGAAATGGTGGCAGTGAAATTACCCTATCATTAATTTGTTTTCTGAATCAGTTTTATTATCCTTTATTTCTTTCATTCTCCGTATCGCCATAATATGCAATCGTCTACAGGAAATGGATTGTAAAAGGAAGCCTTCGAGGTTTAAGAAACCTGCTATCACTGCCTTCAGAACCATTAACACTTATATACCTAACACCTTCATACCTGCTCTACAAATATCTGTATCTTCCATCTCACCAACAAGAATGAATTAGCAATACTTGTGGAAAAGCCATTGTTTGGTTTCCATAAATACTACATATTCGAACAGAATACCAGCCCACTTTTTAAATACAAACTTTAACAACAGGTAATAATAATAATTGTACGGGGAGGTACACCCCAACGCCGCACATTCAAATTCAGCGCCTAAAGAACTCCTCTACCGATAAAACAGCGAAAATGAAACTATACCTACTTAGAAATTTACTCAGAAGATGTCACCACTAAAATATGATATAATTTTGTTATTCTGAAGTTTCCAGAACTGACTGTATTTCTACTTGTTTTGTTTGCCATTCATCAAGAAGTTTGGAGATTCTTCCACAGATGTCACTACTAAAAACTATGATCATGCACCCTGGTGCGAAGTGAAATAACTTTTGATTTAAAGAAGTTTTGCATTCATAATTTTTTTTACTGATTGATGTTCATTTATTTTTGGGTTGGCAATATTTATCTTTCTTTCCGCCAATTTTTGAATCCAACCAATCAATAATTTCTGTAATTAATTTTCCACCTATCACAGGCTTCTTATCCGATTCTGAGTATCACTTTTAAACTCAACCAATAAAATTCTGTGGGTGTGTCTTGATTATTCATGAATGATCTCGAACCTTCCCTGAGGGTTTATAAACTGTGGCTTTTCACGTCTCTTGGCCAATTGATCGTCATCTTACTAAGTGTGTGTGTCAAAGCAGGAGGCGGGCGGCCTCTTCGTCTGCTGCTAGCACTTCTACAAGGTAATGGCCACATAACATATTTCTTTCTTGCTAACTCCGCAGTTTAACCCGAGGAAAAGGTCCGAATTATCAACTATGTAACCTACCTTTCTAAAGATGTAACTTCTGCCGGCTAATGTAATTACTTCATAAAATCTTTAACTGCAAATCGGGGATAGAGTGTGATATACCCTCTCGACCTCCCCTTCATCTAGGTTTGAGGTGCCACGTTTTTGTTTCTTCAATGTATTAAAGTTATTTCCATCCGTGCAACCTCAGTAGTTTGGGAATAGCCCCTGTTTCGTCGGGCAAGCGCCCTATAGGTTTTAATTTTTTTTTTTTGGAGCCCAGTCTTCGACTCCATTCAAATTGTACTCGGGCCGTTTATTTAACCTGTTCTTTTTTCACTAAGGCCCTGTAGGTTGGGTACTAGATACCTCTGTGTAATAAGATTTCTATTTGTAAATAGTGCCTTGTAAGGCCAGTGATTATTAGAGTTTCATGCTATGTTGCCCGGAGTAGGACTGGGAAACTGAGAGAACGTTAGCTCTTTTTCAAGTGTTGTAAAAGTGCCTCTGGGAGGCCTGATACTGTAATTTAGGGAGCAAGTGCTCCATTTATTAGGGGATATCTGCCCTTGTGTAAATTTGTGCTCCTTCTAAATTTGAGCTTGTTGCTCAGGAAATGTAAAGCTAGGGGTTTAAAGCCCAAACAGTTAAGGTTCTGAATCTTGGATTTTTTCACATACCTGTTTAATGGTTGCTACTTGTACCTGTAAAACTGTTAAATTTTGTGTTTTAAAAATATAACCTTCAGTTCATGTTTTAAATTCAATTCTTGACATTGTAGTTAGACCCATTCACCCCGGCACGTTCTTTCACCTCTGCAATCCACGAAAATACCCCGGAATAATAATAATAATAATAATAATAATAATAATAATAATAATAATAATAATAATAATAATAATAATAATAATAATAATAATAACAATGCTGATTTCGACACTTTGGGGAGTCCGAGACCTTGGAGCAAGCCGGGATGCGTAGTCTCAAATCTCAATAATGACACAGACATTGCGAGGTGCCTGCATCAGTACTGACAGAAGGCAGAAACAGGTTCCAAGAGGGACATTCCAGGAATAATTAATGAACAAGGGGAGTGTGTATGTGAGGATCTTCAAAAGGCAAAAGTATTAAGTCAGCAGTATGCAAAGGTTGTTGGTTACAAGGATAATGTCCAGATAGAGCAGGAGACTAAGGCTAAAGAAGTATTAAAATTTACATATGATAGCAATGACATTTACAATAAGATACAAAAGTTGAAAACTAGAAAAGCGGCTGGAATTGATAAGATTTCTGGGGATATACTAAAGACAATGGGTTGGGATATAGTACCATATCTGAAGTACTTATTTGATTATTGTTTGGTCGCTGGAGCTATACCAGATGAATGGAGAGTTGCTAATGTAGCCCCTGTGTATAAAGGAAAGGGTGATAGACATAAAGCTGAAAATTACAGGCCAGTAAGTTTGACATGCATTGTATGTAAGCATTGGGAAGGCATACTTTCTGATTATATTAGACATGTTTGTGAAATTAATAACTGGTTTGATAGAAGGCAGTTCGGTTTTAGGAGAGGTTATTCCACTGAAGCTCAACTTGTAGGATTCCAGCAAGATATAGCAGATATCTTGGATTCAGGAGGTCAAATGGACTGTATCGCGATTGACATGTCTATAGCATTTGATAGGGTGGATCATGGGAGACTACTGGCAAAAATGAGTGCAATTGGACTAGACAAAAGAGTCACTGAATGGGCTGCTATATTTCTAGAAAATAGATCACAGAGAATTAGAGTAGGTGAAGCTTTATCTGACCCTGTAATAATTAAGAGGGGAATTCCTCAAGGCAGTATTATCGGACCTTTATGTTTTCTTGTATATATATAAATTATATGAGTAAAGGAGTGGAATCAGAGGTAAGGCCTTTTGCGGATGATGTTATTCTCTATAGAGTAATAAATAAATTACAAGATTGTGAGCAACGGCAACGTGACCTCGATAATGTTGTGAGGTGGACAGCAGGCAATGGTATGTTGATAAACGGGGTTAAAAGTCAGGATGTGAGTTTCACAAGTAGGAAAAGTCCTCTCAGTTTTAATTACTGCGTTGATGGGGTGAAAGTTCCTTTTGGGGATCTTTGTAAGTATCTATGTGTTAATATAACGAAAGATCTTCATTGGAGTAATCACATAAATGGAATTGTAAATAAAGGCTACAGATCTCTGCACATGGTTATGAGGGTGTTTAGGGGTTGTAGTAAGGATGTAAAGGAGAGGGAATATAAGTCTCTGGTAAGACCCCAACTAGAGTATGGCTCCAATGTATGGGACCCTCACCAGGAATACCTGATTCAAGAACTGGAAAAAATCTAAAGAAAAGCAGCTCGATTTGTTCTGGGTGATTTCCGACAAAAGAGTAGCGTTACGAAAATGTTGCAAAGTTTGGGCTGGGAAGAATTGGGAGAAAGAAGAAGAGCTGCTCGACTAAGTGGTATGTACCGAGCTGGCAGCGTAGAGATGGCGTGGAATGACATTAGTAGACGAATAAGTTTGAGTGGCGTTTATGAAAGTAGGAAAGATCACAATATGAAGATGAAGTTGTGATTCAAGAGGACAAACTGGGGCAAATATTCATTTATAGGAAGGGGAGTTAGGGATTGGAATAACTTACCAAGGGAGATGTTCAATAAATTTCCAATTTCTTTGAAATCATTCAGGGGAAGGCTAGGAAAACAACAGGTAGGGAATCTGCCACCTGGGCGACTGCCCTAAATGCAGATCAGTATTGATTTTTTGATTGACCAATCTTCGGATTGTGCTATGAATGAAACATGTTATTATTATTATTATTATTATTATTATTATTATTATTAATTTTACTAATGATAATAATAAATACAAACCTTCTTTAATGAACTGAAATTTCTGCTTGATAGGGTCTCGTTCAGTGAGGGTTAAGGTACCTTCACGTGTGACATTAAGTTGTTATTTAATTACTGCATAGCTACTCTTTCTCCATGTCGCTACAGCCCTGATGGGCCTTGGCCTACCAAGCGACCACTGCTCAGCACGAAGGCCTACATATTACGAGGTGACGTGTCGTCAGCACGACGAATTCCCTCGACCGTTATTCTTGGCTGGCTAGATCGGGGTCGCCATCTCACCGTCAGATAGCTCTTCAATTGTAATCAAGTAGGCAGAGTGGATGTCGAACCAGCCCTCAGATCCATGTGGAAATCCTTGACCTGACCGGGAATCGAACCTGGGTCCTCCGGGTGAGAGGCAGGCATACTACCCGTAGACCGCGGAGCCGGCACAGTGTAGTTAAGGTAATAATTAATAAATCGAATGGAGGGGGGGGGGCGTGCTTAAATAAAAAAAGCCCCATTAAAATTCCTCCGCTTGTTAGAAATATTGTAATAATATGTAGGCCATTTCATGTCCAGTTTGCCTTCTACTAAAATTAATATAAAATTTCATGCCATTCACTCCAAAGATTTGCTATATTACTTCCACAAACAACCAGAGCAACTGCGTTTATGAATTCGAAGGTGACATTGATTGTTATAGACATCATACGAAATTGAAACGTTCTTCTTCTGCTTCCTCCACGACTTTTACCACACCCACACAACTGCGTCGCATATGTTGATGTGTGCCCCGCTTTCTGTCTGGATGTCCTTCCTGACGCCAACTGTGTGTGCAAGAATGTATGTATGTATGTGGGATGTATTTATTATTGCGCATTTCTTTGGTCATTGCTTGTGAGGTGTGTTGTGTGTTTACGAGGAGGAGTGTATTGGAACAAACACCGAGTCCCCGAATCAGAGGAATTAGCTAGACGCAGGTAAAATCACCGTATCTGTCTGGAATCGAACCCACGACCCTCTTGATAATGACCATTTAGCCACGAAGATGGGTACAAGATAGAAAAGAAGTATTAGTTGAAAATGTGTAAGACAACTGTCCCTCAAGTAAATGAAATGGCGTATGACTTTTTATTGATGAAGATGAAATTATGATGAAGACGACACGTACACCCAGCCCCCGTGCCAGCGTAATTAGGCCTAAACAATGATGGTTAAAATTTCCGATCCTTCCGGGAATCGAACACGGGAACCATGTGACCGAAGGCCAGCACGCTAAGTATTTAGCCATGGAGCCGGACATCCTTCAAGTAAATATCGGATACGTATGTGTGTTCTCCCTTGACCTTTATATTTCGGACAAGTTCAAATATCACGTTTACTCATTTATAAATGCACGTTTCGTCGTGATCTCTAATTACAATGTACCTCTCACTTTGAAATACGGGAATGCCGCCAGAGACACGAACGGAGCCTGATCACAAGAAGAACCAGCGATTAAGAGTCATTTGGAAGTCTAGTCGTATAAATTAAGTTGTTCAAATTGAGTTGTTGTTTAGCTGAGTTACAGTGGCTTGGATTACATGAACCTCGAAAGAAGCATCCAAAACGGGAACATGGTTAGTAAGTTAAGAATGTACAAAGTGCTTTGCGTTGTACACTGTGAACTAAAAGAACGGAAAATTTTGAAACGGCTTGTGGGAGTTTGGTAGGTCTCAATGAAATAATAATAATAATAATAATAATAATAATAATAATAATAATAATAATAATAATAATAATAATAATATGTCCGCCTCTGTGGTGTAGTGGTTAGCGTGATTAGCTGCCACCCCCGGAGGCCCGGGTTCAATTCCCGGCTCTGCCACGAAATTTGAAAAGTGGTACGAGTGCTGGAACAGGGTCCACTCAGCCTCGGGAGGTCAACTGAGTAGAGGTGGGTTCGATTCCCACCTCAGCCATCCTGAAAGTGATTTTCAGTGGTTTCCCACTTCTCCTCCAGGCAAATGCCGGGATGGTACCTAACTTAAGGCCACGGCCGCTTTCTTCCCTCTTCCTTGTCTATCCCTTCCAATCTTTCCATCCCTCCACAAGGCCCCTGTTCAGCATAGCAGGTGAGGCCGCCTGGGCGAGGTACTGGTCATTCTCCCCAGTAGTATCCCCGACCAAGAGTCTGAGGCTCCAGGACACTGCCCTTGAGGCAGTAGAGGTGGGATCCCTCGCTAAGTTCGAGGGAAAAACCGACCCTGGAGGGTAAACAGATGATGATAATAATAATAATAATAATAATAATAATAATAATAATAATAATAATAATAATAGACGCTATGTGGCACTTTCGGTGATATTAACAGCAAGGTTTTCCAGACCTCGAAATGGTATGAGTACTTCATAAGTATAACATAGGAAGTGGCATCTATTTTGGTACAGAATTTACGTATTATTACATTGGCGGAAAAAAATATCCAAACACCAAGAAGGCGTTAACGTTGGTAGGCGTATTTATACATCTGAAAGATGACGTTTGCCTGGCGCTAGTAGCGTCCCCATGACGTTGCACATCATGTTTACTCTAAATACGGGCTGTATGCTGTATTCTGCGCGAGAGAGTTGGTTACCTGTGATACTGGGCGGAGTGACTGTGAGTGGTCAAGAATGTCTTTACGACGACGAAGAGGTCAGTATCAACACGTTGAACGAGGCCGTATAATAGTGAGAACGTGAAGGTGGGTTTCCTTTTCGCGCTATTGCAGAACGACTTGGCAGGAATGTCTCCACTATGCATGCGTGCTAGCAGCAGTGGTCAGGAGAAGGTACGCTCGCAAGAAGACCGGTCTCCGGACTTCCCCGTGGCACCACCGAGAGAGAGGACCGCCGTATTCGACGTATGGCTGTGGCGCAGCGGACTGCGTCTGCAGCAGCAATTGGAGCGGCAGTTGGCACCAGAGTGACCCAATGAACTGTTCGAAATCAGTTACTTGAAGGATAGCTCCGAACCAGACGCCCTGCGACGTGCATTCCACTTACCCCAACTGCGACTTCAATGGTGTCAAGCGAGAGCTCATTGGAGGATGGAGTGGAGGTCCGTTGTATTTTCCGATGAAAGCCGGTTCTGCTTTCGTGCCAGTGATGGCTGTGTGTTAGTTAGAAGGAGGCCAGGTGAGCGCCTGTATTCCACCTGTCTGCTGCATTGACACACTGGACCTACACCGGGAGTTCTGGTCTGGGGAGCAATTTTCCATGACAGCAGGAGGACTCACGTGGTTATCCCACGCACCCTGACTGCAGATGTGTACGTCCGTCTGGTGTTTCGACCTATTGTGCTGCCATTCATGAACAGCATTCCCGGGAATGTTTCCTAACAGGATAAAGCACGCCCCAATGCCACTGTTGTAACCCAACGTGCTCTACAGTGTCGACATGTTGCCTTGGCCTGCTCGATTCCCCGATCTGTCCCCAATCGAGCATGCATGGGACATCATTGGACGACAACTCCAGCGTCATCCACAACCGGCATTAACCGTCCCTGTATTGACCGACCAAGTGCAACAGGCATAGAACTCCATCCCACAAGCTGACATCCGGCACTGTACGACACAATGCATGTGCAGTACGTTTGCATACCTGCATTCAACAGTCAGGCGGTTACACCGGTTATTAATGGACCAGCATGGCACATTTGCGATGGCTCTTCTCGCGCGGATATTAACCTGTAGTCTTGTACCTTTCGTCAATTAAATATGCTACCTCGACAAATATATTACCAGAATTTTCGTATTCTACATTCCTCACTTCATGGTGTTTGGATATTTTTCCGCCAATGTATTATATTTATTACTAGCAAGATACCCGTGCTTCACTACGGTATTATACTGAAATTTATAATTGAATGCTTATTGTTTCATATATAATCCGCGGAAATTCGCGATGTGACTCGTTTTATGAGAGAATCCGCCAAAATTCGCGATCTGACTCGTTTTCTAATCAATTACGGCAAGTTTCCTCAATTTTTCAATCTTTCTTTCCAGCAATCGATTTCGTACTTTCCGCCCTAGGTCCAGGTATTCCACCCTGTCAGTTGGGTCCCTAAATCTTTGCCATATTTTCCTATAAGCATTCTTAATATGGATCAAATCCATCGGGAGATCCGGCGTGGTGTCGTCTTGAGTTCCTTGGCGATACTGTACCCGCGGCCGGACTGCATTCTTAGTCATTACCTGTCAAGGACTCATTTCCAGCAAGGTCCGCACATTTGACGACGGCCCAGAACATTATTATTATTATTATTATTATTATTATTATTATTATTATTATTATTATTATTATTATTATTATTATTATTATTATTATTATTATTATAGATGTTCTGGACCCCACAGCAAGATGCAAGACCGCTACTTGGTGGTAAAATACATCTGCTGCCATTGTCATTGTTGACAATGTGACCAGTGCCATTGTTGTGCGCAGGCAAGTGTGCGGGATTTCTGGCGATACGAATGACATACCCCCGTGCATTATTGACCTTGTTATAGAGATGAACAAAATATACGGTCAATCTAATTCCTATCGTTTATTTCAAATGTGTTTAAATTTTTATTTATATGCCAGGAGAATCTACTGTAATATAAGATCGTTCTCCGAAGGAAAAGATGGCTGTAGAAAACGAACCCAGGAAAGATCAAAAATGATCGGTTATGATCAGAATAAGTACATCGAAAATCTACAGCCTTTTTCCAGTCATTCGACAGGGTCAGAAATGGAATGAATAAAGCCCAATCTAGCAGCGACAATAGGAATTTTGCCGACTGCCGAAGCACTCCTCTGGGGCAATGATCGATGAATGACAAATGAAATGAAATATTGGACAGTGTTGCTGGAATGAATGATGACGGGGAAAACCGGAGTATCCGGAGAAAAACCTGTCCCGCCACCGTTTTGTCCAGCACGAATGTCACATGGAGTGACCGGGATTTGAACCACGGAACCCAGCTGTGAGAGGCCGGCACGCTGCCGCCTGAGCAACGCAGGAACCTTATAAGTACATTATGCGCAGTAAAATAAATTGGTCCCACCTCCTTTTACACCCCACCACCCTTAAGTTCATTTATTTTATTTAAAAGAAGGCGTTTTTCTTTATGTTTAAAGGAGATTCCAAACACCAATGTTCACGTCTATTACATTCAGTTTTGAGATATAAGTATCCCCATAAAAATAATTCACTTTCTTTCACTTCCTTTCACACTTCTCCCCAGGGCCCCCCCCCCCCCCCGAAGTGAATTTTCCGGCAAAAATACTTGTTTCTTTAATACTAAAGGATCTTCTAAATACCAATTATCACGACTCTAACTTCTTCAGTTTTTTATTTATGTGTCCTCATGAAAGGAATTCAACTCCTTTTCACTCCCGTCCCCCAAGATGGTTTCCCCCAAAACGCGATTTTCTTTGTTTTTAAAGGAGATCAAAATACCAATTTTCACGTCTGTAACAACTTTAGTTTTATTAGATGCATGTATTCTCATACAATTAAGTCATTAATTTTTCACCCCCCCCCCCCCCTTCATAGGATTTTCCGAGAATGCGTGTCGCTTTACTTTGAAAGCAGATTCCAAATATCAAATTTCACGTCTGTAACATCTTCATTTTTGAGATATCAGTAGCCTAATTAAAAGAATTCAACACCATTTTCAGTCACTCATACCCCCGTCCACCCAAGTTGTTATTCCGAAAACTAAAAATACACGTTTATTTATTTTAATAGAGACAAAAATACTATTTTTCACTTCTGTAACACGTTAATTTTTTGAGATTTACTGTAGAAATTCTCATTTTAAAATTTCACCCACTTTTTAGTTCCCCTTAAGTGGAGTTTCCAAAAACAAATCATCTATGATTCTTTACATTTACAGGAGATTCTAAATACCCAATTTTTACGTCTGTAACATTTTACGTTTCTCAGATATTCTGTAGATATAGTCTTTCAAAAATATACACTCCTGTTTAACCGCCATTAATTGCATTTTCCAAAAACAAAAACAAAAATACATGTTTCTTTATTCTTAAAGGAGATCCCTTATACAAATTTTCAGTTCTGTAATATCTTCAGTTTCTGCGATATATGTATCCTCATTAAAGGCATTCAACCCATTATTCACCCTTTTACACCCCTCCATTGGGATTTACTGAAAACAAAAAAATACGCGTTCCTTTATTTTTAAGGGAGATTCTAAATACCAATTTGTACATTTCTTAACTTTCAAAGTTTTAAGATGTAGTCACACTCAACTTTAAACATTCACCCCCCCTTTTCACCCCCCATTATTTGGATTTTCCAAAAACGAAAAAATGCATGCTGCTTTATTTTTAAAGTAGATCCTAAATACCAATTTTCAGGTCTGTAATACCTTCAGGTTGTGAAATATAAGTAGCCTCACTAAAGGCATTCAACCCATTATTCACCCATTTCCACCCTTCCTATTGCGATTTTCCGAAAACAAAAAAAAAAAGTGTTTCTTTATTTTTAAAGGAGATTCTATATACCAATTTTTACATCTATAAACTTTAAAAGTTTAGAGATATAGATACACTCATTTTAAAAATTCACCCCCTTTCACCCCCCATTAATTGGATTTTCCAAAATCAAAAAATACGTGTTTCTTTATTTTTATAGGAGATCCCAAACACCAATTTTCAGTTCTGTAATATCTTCAGTTCCTGAGATATAAGTATTCTCTTTAAAGGCATTCAACCCATTTTTCACCCCTTTTCACCCCTCCTATTGCGATTTTCCGAAAACAAAAAATTACATGTTTCTTTATTTTTAATGAAGATTCTCAATGCCAATTTTTACATCTGTAAACTTTAAATGTTTTGAGATATAGGCGCACTCATTTTAAAAATTCACCCCCTTTCCACCCTCCCATTAATTGGATTTTCCAAAAACAAAAAAATACGTGTTTCTTTATTTTTAAGAGCGATCAAATGTACCAATTTTCAGGTCTGTAATATCTTCAGTTTCTGAGATATAAGTACCGGTATCCTGATTAAAGGCATTCAACCACTTTTTCACCCCTTTTCACCCCTCCTATTGGGATTTCCTGAAAACAAAAAAATACGTCTTTCCTTATTTTTAAAGAAGATTCTAAATACCAATTTGCACATCTGTAAACTTTTAAAGTTTTGAGATATAGATACACTCATTTAATAATTTCACCCCCCCTTTTTCACCCCCTTAGCGACGGAAATCCAAAAATCCTCTCTTAGCAAGCACCTACATATTAATATGAATATATCCCCAAAATTTCATTTCTTTATGTCCAGTAGTTTTGGCTCGGCGATGATGAATCAGTCAGTCAGTCAGGATAAGTTATTTTATATATATACATTATGAACAGTAAAATCAATTGGTCCCACCTCCTTTTACACCCCACCGCCGTTAAGTTTATTTAACCCCTCCCCAAAAAAATTAAAAGAAGGTGTATTTCTTTATTTTTAAAGGAGATTCCAAACACCAATGTTCACGTCTATTACCTACAGTTTTGAGATATAAGTATCCCCATAAAAATAATTCACTTTTTTTCACTTCCTTTTACACCTCTCCCCCTCCCCCCAAGTGAACTTTTCGGCAAAAAATTATTGTTTCTTTAATAGTAAAGGATCTTCTAAATACCAATTATCATGACTCTAACTTCTTTAGTTTTCGATCTATGTATCCTCATGAAAGGAATTCAACTTCTTTTCACACCCGCCCCCCCCCCCAAGATGGTTTCCCCCCAAAAAGCGTTTTTCTTTGTTTTTAATGCAGATACAAATAACAATTTTCACGTCTGTAACAACTTTAGTTTTAATTAGATGTATGTATTCTCATACAATTAAGTCAATTAATTTTTCAATTTTTTTACCCCCCCCCCCCTCCTATCATTAGATTTTCCAAGAATACGTCTTTCTTTACTTTTAAAGCAGATTCCAAATATCAAATTTCACGTCTGTAACATCTTCATTTTTGAGATATCAGTAGCCTAATTAAAATAATTCAACACCATTTTCAGTCATGTTTAACCCCTCCCCCTCCGCCCAAGTGGTATTTCCGAAAACTAAAAAATACGTTCCTTTATTTTTAATAGAGATAAAAAATACCATTTTTCACTTCTGTAATATGTTAAGATTTTGGAGATATACTGTAGAAAATCTCATTTTAAAATTTCACCCCCTTTTTAGTTCCCCATAAGTGGAGTTTCCAAATCACAAATCATCTACGTTTCATTACATTTACATGAGATTCCAAATACCCACTTTTTACGTCTGTAACATTTCACTTTTCTCAAATACTCTGTAGATATAGTTTTTCAAAAAATTCACCCCAATTTGTCACTCCTGTTTACCGCCATTAATTGGATTTTCTAAAAACAAAAAAAATACGTGTTTCTTTATTTTTAAGAGAGATCAAAAGTACTAATTTTCAGGTCTGTAATATCTTCAGTTTCTGAGATATAAGTACCGGTATCCTGATTAAAGGCATTCAACCCATTTTTCCCAATTTTCACCCTTTTTCACCCCCTTCTATTGGATTTTCTGAAAACAAAGAAATACGTGTTTCTTTATTTTTAGAATAGATTTTAAATATCAATTTTTAGATCTGTAAACTTTTAAAGTTTTGAGATATAGATACACTCATTTTAAAATTTCACCCCCCTTTTCACCCCATTAGCGACGGAATATCCAAAAATCCTCTCTTAGCGAGCACTTACATCTTAATATGAATATATTCCCAAAATTTCATGTCTTTATGTCCAGTAGTTTTGGCTCGGCGATGATGAATCAGTCAGTCAGTCAGTCAGTCAGTCAGTCAGTCAGTCAGTCAGGACAAGCTTTTTTATATATATAGATTATTATTATTATTATTATTATTATTATTATTATTATTATTATTATTATTATTATTATGCCACGTGGATATTGCTACTCTGATGGAGTCCTTGTAAGGCAGGCACTCCACCGAGGGTGGGTGGCATCTGCCGTGTATATGGAACTACGTGTCTTTTCTTCACACTTCCTGTGGGTGGGGGTAGTAGATTAAAACCCACGGTATCCCCTGTCTGTCGTACGAGGTGACCAAATGTGTCCTCAGGGTCTCTTAACTCGGGAGGATGCGTTGGCAACCACGGGGCCATTATTTAAGTCCTGGGATTGTTTCCACTTACTTGTGCTAGACTCCTCACTTTCATCTATCCTATACGACCAACCTTGGTGAAACCCTTATTCTTTTTCCGACCGCGACGGTGTTAGAGCATTCGAGGGCTAGGGAGTCCTTCATTTTCACGCCCTTAGTGCCTTTGTCTTTGTTTAGCCGTTACCATCAATTTCGAAGTGTATGATCTCTTCCATTCCCCCCGCCCCCCTCCTCTGATTAGTGTTGATAGGGGCTGTTTGCCTCGTTGTACTTCTTAAAACAATAATCATCACCACCACCTCTTCGTATCTCCACTATAATATTTCCATTACCCTTATGTCATCTTGGGAGGTCTGGTTTCTTGACTGACTTGTCAATGTACTGTCCTTTGGTTTAGAGGACCTCGGATTCGATTTCCGGCCGGAACGGAGATTTTAACTGCATCTGGTTAATTCCTCTATCTTGGGGACTTGGTGTCCGTGTTCGGATCAATACACATCTTCATTTCCGTACAACACATCCCACTACAAACCACCATAGAAACACGTGACGACGAATGCTTCCATCCACATAGGGTTAGTGCCAGAAAAGGCTGTAAAATTTGGTTTAATTCAAAGTACCATCCCAGGTAACTGAATTTGTTTTACCAAGGTGACATTCCATCCCAGCCGAGAAAGTTACGGTCGCTCAGCTGTGAGCTTCCATTCGGGAGATGGTGGGTTCGAACCCCCACAGTCGGCAGCCCTGAAGATGGTTTTCCGTGGTTTCCCCATTTTTACACCAGGCAAATGCTGGGGCTGTACCTTAGTTAAGGCCATGGCCGATTTATTCCAACTCCTAGCCCTTTCCTATCCCTCCACAGACATAAGACCTATCTGTGTCTGTGACGTAAAGCAAATTTTTAAAAAACCATTCTATTCCTCTTCCTGACTTTTCTTCATCATTATATCATTGATCTGCACTATCATCCAAGTGGTATATCCCATCTATGACAGCTGATGGCGGAGCTGTTGAGGATCCAACGAGCCTTCGGGCTGAGGACTAAACATACATACAGATAATAATAATATGAAATACTTCTAAAAGTCGTCGGTGTTCAATAATCAAAAGCATAGGGCCTACCATCATAAGTGGAAAAAAATCTTGGTTTCGCATCACAGGAAAAAGTAAATTCTATACCATAATAGATGTCACTTGCTATGTTACACTTATGAAGAACTCATACCATTTCACGATTGGAAAGTACGTTGCTGTTAATATCACTGAAATTGCCACATAACGTCTCGTAGTTCACTTCCCCAATATTAGCTGCTAGTGGGAAACCTTATCTCTAGAACTATGAACAGTTTTCATTTGGGTGGTGCGAAAAGTATGTACTTCTCTACCATCGGATGGTCGGTCTTCTGTCTTTCAATGAATCAGAAGTATCTATCACAAGACAGAAGAAGGTAATCTTAATATGAATAGTTATGAAGTAAATACAAGGTATAAGTAGAGAGGCATTACTACTGGTAATCTATACACAGCCCACTGCCATGGTCGTGTGCATAGCCCCAGACAATGCTATGCCTGTTGATATCACCGACTATAAGTTTTGTGTTTAATTACAGAAGCTATGGGGAGGAATAAGGGAAGTATAGTTGCTTGGGGGCTTGCACACCGAGTAAACAGTACAGCAGTTTAGCTGGATCGTTATGTCCATATCGTTGTGATCTGTAACAGATGTAGACAACACCTGAAGGCCAGGACGAACAAATATTCCAGGTACATACTATATATGCAGTCTTCCGACCACAAGTCTCAAACCGGAAATTTTTGGAACGTCGTTGGTGGTCATATTTGTTTGTTTCCTGAATACATAATATATCAGAGTTGATAACAGTTCTTCTTTAGGAGATGCCAGATCTTCTACGTTATTGCATTATGGTGTTGTTTCTCTTGAAAAGGATTTTTGAAGAGAAGATGCCTGCTGTATAAATTCCAGGTACTTCTAAGAATGCTGAGGTTCAGTTCAGTACTGCAGTTATAATCAAGATACCTATGCAGGATTATCACATACAGGAATCAGCGTCACCCCTTTCGGTGGTGAGAAAAGCACCTACCTCTAAGTAAGTGGTGAAGAAAGCGCATATCTCTAAATAGTTAATCTATGTGCCACTGGACCAATGGGTGGTGAAGAAAGCGCATATCTCCAATAGTTAATCTATGTGCCACTGGACCAGTGCCAACGGCCGTAGCCGTGTTGAAACACCGGATCCCGTGAGATCTCCGAAGTTAAGCAACATTGGGCGTGGTCAGGAGTTGGATGGGTTGCCACGCGCTGTTGGTAGGGGTAAGGGAATGGAGGAGCGGAAAGGAACTGGTCACCCTACCGCACGTAAACTCCGGCTCAGGAACACCTCTGCGGAGGTTCGGACCTGCCTTCGGGCAGAATAACCCTTACCTTACCTACTGGACCACTGGGTGGTGAAGAAAGCGCATAGCTCTAAATAGTAAGTTAATATATGAGAATTTGAATTACTGGGTGGTGAGATAAACACCCACGTGCAAACAGAAAGCCTATACCATATATGAGTTGTCAAAGTGATCATCGGTAATGTTAAGAAAGATGTCAAAACAGAACTTGCGCTAAAAGGATAATAGAATAAGAATAGAATACTCCCATCCCCCAGTTTTGGATCACCTGAAATTGGGGAGGACGAGTAATCATTTAATATAATCCAAAATATGTGGGAAAGTCATCGTTTGCTGGTTCAAACATATGGTGAACACACTCCATCGATTAGAACATGTGAGATATGGTTTCGACAATTTAAACGTGGTGATTTCAATGTGAAAAACAGTGCGTGGTCTGGTCGATCACAAAAGGACGAAGACGAGCAATTGCAGGCGTTACTGGATGAGGACCCCGCTCAAACTCAACAGCAATTGGCACAAGCATTAAATGTGTCTTAAGAAACAACCAGCAAACGTTTGCGAGCAACAAGGAAGATCATTAAACTCGGTAAATGGCTCACACACGATTCGAATGAACAGAAAATGGAAAATCGTAAGCTCTTGAAGCCCGGCAAAACCGTTAATGCACATTGCTGTCGCCAACGATTAATTTAAATCAACGGATAGTCACCAACTGGGAAGAGGCGCTAAGAGTAGCTGATGAAGAATGGTTCGCTGCAATCATCATGAACATTCACTCAATATACTTACTATAAATAAAATTAGAAATCCTTCGATGTGGTAAACCATTCAGGAGGATCAGATGTGTAACCACTCCTGAATAATGCATATCGAATCACCAGGTTACACGAATATCATCGTGAGGATGATTCACTGTCTTAAATAGTTACCCAGTGACTTCCAAGTTGATCGCTAGTAGAGTGTGGGTCTCTGGATTAAATAATCGTGTGTTTAAACCCGGCAGAGGTAGACGGATTTTTTGAAGAGTGGAAAAAAGTGCATTCGACACTTCATATCGTACGATGTTGGCATGTAAAAGATCTCTAGTGATCCATTAGTAAAGTTGTTTACCCTAAAAATTTAAACAAATCTCGGACACATACCACGTACGAGGGGTATGCATAAGTCTTTTTCCGGTTTCACTAAGAGATGGCGAACAGTGCGCAGCGTATGAATTTAACACATAATCTCATAGTAAAGTCATAATTTGGACTAATTATCTAAATTCCCAATTCATAATACTTAAAGAAAGTAGACGAATATTGTTACTTGGGTTGTAGAATAACTAATAATAGCAGAAGTAAGGCGAATATAAAATTCAGACTAGCACGAGCAAGAAAGGTCTTTCTTAAAAAAATAAATTTGCTCACTTCAAACATTGATATAGGAATTAAAAAGACGTTTTTGAAAATTTTCTTCTGGAGCGTGGCATTGTACGAAATGAAACATGGACGATAAATAGCTTAGAAAGAAAGAGAATAGAAGCTCTAGAAATGTGGTGTTACAGAAAATTCTGAAGGTGAGATAGGTAGATCGAATCACAAATGAAGAGATGTTGAATCGTATTAATGGGAGGAGAACGATTTGGTGACATTTCACCAGAAGAAGACACAGAACGATAGGGCACATCTTAAAACACCCAGCAGGGCAGGTTCAGTTGCTTTTTGAAGGAATGGTAGGTGGTTAGAATGGCAGGGGTAGATTAAGGTATGATATACGATTATGAAAAGCAGATTAGAGTAGATATAGGATGCATTAGGTACGTAGAAATGGAAAGGTTACCACAGGATAGGGTGACATGGAAAGCTGCATCAGTATAGTCCATGGTCTGATAACCCAAACAACAACAATGTCTGGTTATGCGAGAATTATAGGTTCATGGTACAGTTAAGTTCTTTCAGCAATACTATCACACTGAAGATTAAAGGGATTATATTCTTTAAATAAATTGTATGTATGCTTTATTGCTGATGTAATTACATAGTAAGGCGTATAATTCAAATTGCTAGCAGTAGCATTATTATGCAGGTATGCTTCATACCTAAGAAGTAAATGTTCGCTGATACCTGGGGCAAGATTATACCTTTACATCCCATAGGGTTCAGCAATTAACGAGTGGTTTTACGAACTGCGCTGTAACCGTAACGAACTTGTAACTTGACTGTGTTTGCCCTGTAGGGTTCTTCACTACATTATAAATGTATGAGATGTTCTGTTTTCAGTTCCGACCTACGAGAGAATGAGAGGAAATAATTAATGGAAATCAATTTGGTATTTTAATGAGCCTGAACTGGTCCTGATGAAATGTTGATGCTATTGTGCCCTAAAGACAAGAGAACGTTGGCCGACATTAGCATAACACACTTGTTATATGCCGCCGACTTAACAGCCTCGTGAAATGGAGGCAAAGGTGGGTGTCAGTGTCGTCATAACTATTCTACATGAATTAAGAATCCTGGTTAGTGGCTTGGTTCTTTCAACCCTTTCCTGCCTCGAGATACGCTGCGCAATATACAGAGTGACCCGGGAGTAAAGAACAATATTATAGGATAAAATACTACTGGTTACTGTGATCAAAAAGGTTCATATGAATATGGGGTCAATATGAGACAGTTGTCGAGATAACCGTGTTTTAATGTAAACATTGATTCTCTTTTTTAGTGATCGGTCCATAGACTGGTTTGATGCAGCTTTGTGCTCCTGTGCTAACCTTTTCATTTCTATGCAACTGCTTCATCCTACATCTGCTCTAAACTGCTGGTAATATTCATACTTTGTTCTAACAGTACTGTTTTTACCGCATAAACGTACCTCAAAAATCAACTGCACAAGTCCTGGGTGTGTTAAGATGTGTCCTATGATTCTCTTCTTCTGGTCAAATCGATCTCCTCTCACCAATTCGATTCAGTATCTCTTCATACGTGATTCGATCTATCCATCTCACATTCAGCATTCTTCTGTAACACCACATTTCTAGAGCTTCTATTCCATTCCTTTCTGAGCTAGTTATGGTCTGTTTCACTTCCATACAATGCCACGTTCCAGACGAAAGTCTTCAAAATCATATTTCTAATCACTATATCAATGTTCGAAGTGAGCAGATTTCTGTTCCTCCTTTGCTTGTGCTAGTCTGCATTTTATGTCTTCCTTACTTCTGCCATAGTTTCTATTTTACTACCCAAGTAACAACATCTACTTCCTTTAAGACTTCTTTCCTTAACCTAATATTTCCTGCATCACCCGACTTCGTTCGACTGCACTCCATTACTTTTGTTTCGGACTTAATGAATTTAATTTGTATTCCTTCCCCAAGCCTCTGTCCATACCATTCAGTGATTTCTCCAGATCTTTTGCAGTCTTAGACAAACTCCAAATATCATCAGCAAATCGCAGGGTTTTGATTTCCTCCCTTTAGATTGTGATTCCCTTCCCAAATTCCCCTTTGATTTCCTTTACTGTCTGTTTTCTATAAACATTGAAAAGGAGGAGGATAACTGTAACCTTGCCTCACTCCTTCCTGGGTTGTTGCTTCTTTTACAAAGCCCTCAATTCTTATCATTGAAGACTGACTTTTATACAGATTGTGCAGATACTGCCATAAGTATTCGTACACCTGTGCTGACGAACGGTCTGTAGCACTGAGTCAGCTGCTATACGATAGTAGTTGTAGCTAGAGCAATAGGACTGATGCTATTACAAAACAATACATTCCATTATTTTTATACATCTAAGATTTGAATAAAAAATGTACACAACCTCTAGCATTAAATAAATGATGTCGAAAAACACAAAAAGTTGTCGTGTCGAAAGTATTCGTACACGTACTATGTTTGTTGTGAACGAACTGAATGCAGACTCTATCCAGGTTTTCAATATCTTGTTGGATTCCCCTTAGCTTTAATGACAGCTTGAAGACGCTGTGAAATTAATTCGAGGAGTTTTTTCGTTACCTCATTGGAAATAGATGCCCATTCTTCCTACAAAGAGTTACCATGGCAGCCTTGCTCATAATTTCCCTTTTCCGTATCCTGGTCTCCAAAATACTTCATAACTGCTCAATTGGACTAATATATGTGAATTGAGGAAGGGTATGAAACTGTTTTGGAACATTATACAACAGTCTTGTATTATGCGCGGTATGCTTGGGATCATTGTCTTGTAGGTACACTAAGTCATTTTGGAGGTACATTTGTTTGACACTGACCGCCAGATTTGTTTTCAAAATATCAATATAAATTTTGTGATCCATTATTCCATCTATAATATGAAGCTTCCCTACTCCGGCAGCGCTCGTGCATTCCCAAACCAGCACATGTCAATCTCCATGTTTCACTGTGGGACACAGGTTTTTAGGCGCTAGCTACGTATTCTTTATCTGCGATACCTTTGTAGTCCAAATGACCCAAATCAATTAAATATACCTTTTTGGTTTTTTTTTGCTAGGGGCTTTACGTCGCACCGACACAGATAGGTCTTATGGCGACGATGGGTTAGGAAAGGCCTAGGAGTTGGAAGGAAGCGGCCGTGGCCTTAATTAAGGTACAGCCCCAGCATTTACCTGGTGTGAAAATGGGAAACCACGGAAAACCATTTTCAGGGCTGCCGATAGTGGGATTCGAACCTACTACCTCCCGGATGCAAGCTCACAGCCGCGCGCCTCTACACGCACGGCCAACTCGCCCGGTAAAATATACTTTCATCGAAGAAAATAACTCTATTCCAAAACACGGGTGGTGCGTCGACGTATTGTTTCGCGAAATAAAGGCGTTTCTTCCGATTCGTTTCAGAATCATAAAACTTATTTCGAGCAACTCGACCGTTGTAACCTTCGTGTTTAAAATCACGGCGCACTCTACTTTCAGATACTGCAATACCTTGATTGGATAGCTCAGCCACTATCTTTGGAGCACTTAATTTGGGATCTTTCTTCATCAGACCCAACACTTTACTCTTATCTCTGGAAGTTAGTTTGTCTGGACCTCCACTTCTTACCGTGTTTTGCATTGAGTTATTAGCGCAATACCGATCCATTATTGACTGCACTGTCGATCGGGGTCTTCTGACAAGCGCAGAGATCTCCCGCAATGTTTTCCACTGATTATGGAGTCTAATAACAAGCTTGCGCTGTGCTTGACTGGTTTCTTTTCCCTTACGACTCACACTGACACCATTTTACAATCACACAAACAAACACAGCTGCAGTCGACCTCGGGACTGAACAACTGCTTGTTGGACGAGTTTCCGCGTTATGGGAAGTGTGCTTACAACCCTATTTACAGAATACTTTCATGACTGTACGAATACTTATGACACGATATCTGTCTGTGTTTCTTGACATTAAGTTTTTAATACCAGAGACTGTATATACATTTTATTCGAATCTTAGATGTATAAAAATAAAGGAATATATAGTTTTGTAGCCTCGGAGGCTCAGGCGGCAGCGCGTGGTTACTGTGGATACCGTGGTTCAAATCCCGGTCACTCCATCTGAGATTTGTGCTGGACAAAGCGGAGGCGGGACAGGTTTTTCTCCGGGTACTCCGGTCTTCCCTGTCATCCTTCATTCCAGCAACACTCTTCATTAACGTTTCATTTCATCTGCCATTCATGAATCATTGCCCCAGATGAGTGCGATAGGCTTCGGCAGCCGGCACATTTTCTATCCTCGCCGCTAGAAGGGGGCTTCATTCGTTCCATTCCTGACGAGGTCGAATGAATGAAAACAGGCTGTTGATTTTCATTTTCATTGTTAGGTGAGGAGCATATTTCCAAAATGTCCTTTCTCCAGCAGCTTCTAGTTTACAGAACGGAGAAAAAACGAATAGGAAATGTAATTTTGAGTTTGACTCTTTCAAACATTCTTCTAGCTAATTGTTATACATTCCATAATTCTCCACAATCAAAGAATGCATTTAATACCATATCGTTAATTAGATATTAATACAAATGTGTTGGAGAAGGGACATTGTGGAAATATAAAAAGGATAAGAGACGTTTTGGAAATACATTTGAACATCCTGCATAAATAACTCTTTACACTTCAAAACACTGCTGACATGCGTACACTTCTGCATCTGTGGTAGTCTCTTCTGAGCATAGAGTTTTCGTTTCTTAATATTTTTCCTCCACTCCTAATCATTCCTAGTACGTTTTCTCCCTTTTCTCAAGGGGACAGGAACTACTACACTGTTTTTCACACTGTCTTCATTTGACTGCTTTTCTGCCATTGTTTTGCGTGGAAACGAATGTAACGGTAAACACATGACAATAGTATGTCCAAACTTATTAAATATACCACACAATATGCGTAAAAGCACAATAACTAGGCAAAAAACGCACACGAAGTACAAGGACTTGAATGTATTATTACACTGTAATGTGTAGTTCAATTGTTTTCCTAAATCTAATAGTCATGCTACAATGTTACCACTACACAGTTATCACCATATCTGCAATGAAATTGCATAGAATGCTCATTTTGCATTGCCTTTATATCTAGTTGTATTGGAGGATAAGAGACAGCTTTGAAACAATAATGGCAGTCCTTGTTATGCAGTATAGAGGAGAAGATTTTTTTTTTTTTTTTTTTGCTAGTTGCTTTACGTCGCACCGACACAGATAGGTCTTATGGCGACGATGGGACAGGGAAGGGCTAGGAGTGGGAAGGAAGCGGCCGTGGCCTTAATTAAGGTACAGCCCCAGCATTTGCCTGGTGTGAAAATGGGAAACCACGGAAAACCATTTTCAGGGCTGCCGATAGTGGGGTTCGAACCTACTATCTCCCGAATACTGGATACTGGCCGCACTTAAGCGACTGCAGCTATCGAGCTCGGTAGAGGAAAAGAGATATTTTGTACACATAATTGTGATGCACTTCAGTCAGCCATATTGCTGTGGAGAAGAGACTCTTTGGAAACAGCTCATATTTAACCGTGTTTTGTGCTTGTAAAAAGGACATGCTGCCTTCCACGGAGAAAGAGATGGACATTATCAATGTACCCATAAGTTAATTTCCTCAAAATGTTAGTCCTGTTACCCCAGCCCCAACAAGTATCATAGCCTGTAGCAGCTGACTCAATGCTACACACCGTTCGTCAGCACAGGTGTACGAATACTTAAGGCATGCAGATTATTCTTCGTTCTCGGTATGTGATCCCGATCACCTTCAGAATCTGAAATAGCTTGATAACATTGATTATCTGGGAAAATAAGTGTATTTATTGTTTGAATTGATTTTACGTTTCTCTTTCTTTTCGTAGCAGTAACAATAAGATTACAATCTTCTTCTTTTCCTACAACTTTTCCCACATCCGCGGGGTCGCGGATGTCAACTGTGTCGCACATGTGGATTTGGCCCTGTTTTACGGCCGGATGTCCTTTCTGGCGCCAACCCTATATGGAGGGATGTAATCAATTGCGTTTTTCTGTGCTGGTTGGTAGTGTAGTGTGCTGTCTGAATATGAAGAGGAAAGCGTTGGGACAAACACAAACAACCAGTCTCCGGGCCAGAAGAATTAATCAGAGGCGATTAAAATCCCCGACCCAGCCGAGAACCGAACCCGGGACCCTCTGAACGGAAAGCCTCAACGCTGACCATTCAGCCAATGAGTCGGACAAACAATAACATTACAATACACAGCCTTTACCTTTCATGTCGTATCATTTTGTGGTCCAGTGACAAAGATTTCACAGTACGTTCTCAAAGATCCCATCACTGGTCTCAATGCGTTTGTCATCTCGCTGAAGAATATGACGGGTTGTCTATTAAAGATTGTGATGTTACCGTACGCCAACAAAAACATCCATTATGCAAGCGAGCATTTCGTCTCGTGTATTAAATTTTCTTCTGTAGACTTCACTCTCCACCCAACCCCATAAACAGTAATCGAAGGGGTTGTGGTCGGGAGATCTGGGTGGGCAGGGAATGGTGTTTCCATGACCAATCCACCGATTAGGAAATGTGGTATTGATATGCTCAACTACCTGGTGCACATAATGAAGTGGGGCTCCATCATGTTGAAAGTACAAAATAAGACGTGTTGCCAAAGGAACATCCTCGAGTAATTCAGGTAATGTATGTTGCAAAAATTGCAGGTGCCTTGCCCCATTTATACGATCGTCTAAAACAATGGGGCTTATCAGCCGGCCATCCAACATACATCACATATTAATTGAGCAACTTACTTGAAAATACATGTCTACAATAGCATGTGAGGTCTGGTGTCTGGGGCTTCATATTTACCTCATGTCCATATGAACTGTTTTGGCCACAATGACCAGTACTATCACGTCCTAGAATATAGCCCTTTCCTCCAGGGTGTTACACTTAGAGCAATAAAAGGCATAATTACCCCAAGTGACAGCACCAAGGGTCTGACCGTGTATCAGAGGCACGGTTCAGATACGTGGAAACGTGCTAGACCAAGACAAATTAAAGAAAAAAAAGGCACTTACCATGAGAAAATAAAACGGGGCCCCCAAAGGAGCGGATAAAAACACCTGGTCATATCAAATTATCACCCCTTTTAAAGAAAAACACCAACACCTTGGGGAACAAGATATTTAATCAGGATAATTAAGTGATAAACAAAAAGGAAGGAATATCCTCGCTGGAAAATAATAAAATTAAAAATTTAAAAATATTTAAACTCAAATCAAAACCCTACGGTCGACCGTTTATAAAGAGAATAATTATTAGGTTCTTGAAAGACTTAGCAAGATAATGTAGATTTATGAAACCCCTCATGAACTCAAGTTTTCTTACAACCAAAGGTTTTCTTGGTACAGTACAAAGTTTTTTTTTTTTAACATCCTTTCAACCGTGAGAAACAACCTTGACAGAAACAGTTTTTGATATTGATACTGAAAACCCCTTTTTAGGATGTGTCAAACGACCCCCTGCAAGGATGGGTAGGTATTACGTGCACTTTTCAAGAAATCAAAATAATAATAATAATAAGCACCGAAACACCGGGAGGAAAAATGAGCAGAAGGAAATTTAAAATCACAAAGAAAAATTAAATGGACCAAGTAAATCCGCGGAGAAGGAAGAATTCATCATCGGCACATCAAATACAAATCATCAAACCCATCACAACAACATCAACAACATTAGCATTCCCATGGCAGCGACCAACAATCGGTCAAGGGAAGGGGCCAATCACAGGTCGCAAACAACAATAGGCGAAAACTAACAAAGGACCAAGAAAACTGACGCAGAAAATAACCCAAAACCCAAAAGGGAAGAATGAAACTAAGTTAAATTAAAATAAAATTAACCAGAGAAGCGAGGAAAAAGCAAAGAAAACCGGGACATACTGTACACGTAACACCCACATCCCTGAAGCGACTCGCTTGTTAAATTATTCAGGTTAAATAATAGCTTTTTAGCACAAAACTTTTAGGCCTAGAAAAGTCATAAATAAACGCTAGGTTACCCAATTACATTTTTGAAGAATCCAAAACTTACTTTCACACAGTACGCAAGCCCCAATTTAACAGACATAATTACACATGCTATAATTTCAAATTAACAAGCCGAAAATTTAAAATTCCACAAGGCAAGACTTAGTTTTTTAGATGACGCCAGTTACATGGTGCCGCGCGCACTTTCTGCACATAGGAAAATTTCCAGGTCTTTCACCAAAAATCAGTAAAGGCTTAGTTGTAACAACACTTACAGTTTCTTCCAGATGAAAGTTGTGAGGACAGCTTCGGTAGCATAAGCTACTTACTTACTAAAAAAAAAACATAACATGCAAATTCCAGACGAGGAAAAATAAACCAGAAAAACTTGCAGAAATCCCCAGGACAAAAGCCCCGCGTATGTAACCTTAGCCAGGCTCGAACATTTTCGGTGAAATTATCTCCTTAGGGAGAGAGAAGCCACACACGTCCATCTCTTCCTTGTCACCAAACAGACATGGCGACTTCCCGAGATTCCGCAGTGCCGGCCCCAACGATCACATGTGCGCAGAGGGCAAGCGCCTGAGTGGTAACGTAGCTCGCGAGGTAGTACATACCTACGCCACTAGAGTGCAGGAGAATACAGTCAGGCACCGATAGGACGTGCATACAGTCAGTTATAAGCTTTGAAAAGAAGAAATAACGAAGAGGCGAACCCCTTCTAAGAACACAGTTTTTCCACAGCCTTTAGGCTAGTTCAAAAATATTTCCCAAGGGGGAAAAATTGTTACGCAGGTAACAGTCTCCCTCCCTGAAACTTGACATGTCCAGCACATGTTTGCCATCATAAGGCGGTGGTCTTGAAGCAAAACAAAGTTTTTGGTAGAATAGTCCGAATATGAAAATGACCACCAATCGCCAGCCTCAGTTAATGCACCACCAGCAGAACGAGTCCAACAGTCACAAAGAACCCAAACACATGTGATTTAAATTAAAGAAACAGTACAGTTCACTTACACGACACCAAATGTCTAGCCACTTTCAATAATAATGAAGTTCCATGCACCAAACTGTGCAACACCCAAGTCGCAGGCAAATTATTAATGGTCCAGATCACAGGGAACACTTATTCTCTAGATTTCTTGCTAAACTTTAATGCGAACTATTATCTTCCGCAAGTTCGTATGCGTCATCTGATCGGAGGTTACGCTACCTTGTGGTACATACACACCTTTAGGTAAAGTTCATAACTATTTGCTGTCAGAACATTAGACCTTCTAGGTCTTAACTGCACCAGATCACATACCTAGACTTAAATTACTACATGTTTGTTAACTTTGTAATATTATAGGACTTGCGTTAGATAAGAAACGCCTTCATTTGGTTTCCACCCTTTGGTTTGGATGGTATTGACAACCCCAAAAAGGAAAAACGCCCAGAAAGGGAAGGGAAGAGAGAGAAAACAACATTGGTGAGCGTAAAACACAATCACAAGGTCCAACCGGAAAATACTTAACCTAACCTTAAACTAGATTAACATGACTTAAGATTACGGCATGGCACAGGAACAGAATACGATAATACTTAAACAATCCATACCCAAAAACGAAATTACATTACATTTAAGGTATCATGCCAACAAAAATATATAGGCAAGGATACAATTTTCAATACACAAGGAAAACAATAACCTAGGAAACCAAGATAGTTATCTCCACAAAACACCTTTCAATGCATACAACCAATCCTACCAGGATGGCTACACAATAACGTCACCTTTGACAAACAGAAACCAGGAGGCAACATTTACATAGAAAGAAAAACTTACAGACAAGCACCAACTCAAGGGTGCTGAGTGATTGCAATAACAGAAATGCTAAGAGGAACTCCCGTCCATACATAATATAACGAAACCAAGACCCAGACCAAGGAAAAGGATGTTGAAAAACGTTACACAGGACTACAAGTTAATTAAGCTTACAACCTCCCTTAAATTAAATTTAAAACGGAATAGAACCACTAATCAGTGAGCCAATTAACAAGACTAAACCCTTTAAGTACATGCCCAAGGACAAGAAATAAATTTAGCAATAAATCAATTTTAATACCACGTATACATTCCATGCAAAACCCAAATAAACAAGAAACAGGATTGGATATAGTTTACCCCCTTTTTTAATATTACCATTAAGAGAAACTTCCAGAAACAGGATACTAGGTAAGAATCAAAATTTCATGGGTCACAGTAAATAATTACTCAAGACAAGATGAATGTACAGGCTGCGGTTGGAGACTTCAAGATCTTTCAGATGGAGGGTACGCGTATAGTTGGTCATCAGCAACGAGCCAAAACAACACCAAGCAAAGAGTAATAGGAGGGTAGCAGAGGTTATGAAACACAATCTTTAACACCATGATGAAACGGGACAGAAATTGGCCGAAAGGAAATAGGAGTGTTACCCAATCTAAAAACACATTTCTCACAATTTTACTACACATACAAAAATATACCTTAACCAAGGGCGACTCAATCAATTAAAAGGTTCAATAAAGCACCTCAATCAAGCCAACGCCTTTGAATATGGGAGCACAGATCTGACAAGATTCCCTACCGGCTATCCACCAGAAACCTCGGACAAATCCAGACTAGAACAAGGTGATATCCGAGACTCACGCTGCGGCCACTCAGTCACAGGTAGCTCGCCAACAATAGTACGAGGGAAATAAGATATGAAAGGTAGGTCACGAACCAGGTAACTAGAAAACACTCCAAATAACAGAGAAATAAGAAACACCACCAAACCAACACATCACCAGATAGTTGGAAGGTTTCAGTGCCGCCTATGAAGCACCAGCTGATCCCATACTCAACTGGAGCACCGTAGGACGACAAGATGATGAATGATAGCCAAGGTTTTCAAACACTCCAGAAGGAAAAGGACCAATAGGCTGGCAGGTTATTTCGAGAAGAACATTATAGTATAGGATAATTGCATGATGACGTCTGATTACTAGGGTATGCAGAGAATTAAAATTAAAAATAGACCAGGTCGTACAGAAATCACACATTATATGCAAGCAGATAAGACACACCTACAGAGAGTAGTAAATCCATGCCAGAGTTTATTTCCCAATCTATCGGGACACAGGGTAAATTAAAGGCAACACCGCCCATACCGAAGCGCCATAATAAGTAACCAATACTACACGACAACAATACAACAATAATGGACCACAACGGACATGCGTTAGCTAAAAGGGAGGAAAACAGCAACTACCCTCAACAACATGTCGTGAAGCCATCATTCCACCACACAAGGCAAACCTAAAACCAAACCACGGTACCGTTTACAACATTACTAAGACAGGACCGAAACCAAAACCTACAAGGCACGAAAGGAGACCGCACTCCTCAGGTTCAGGATCCATTAGTGCAACACATGCAAAACACCACAATAACAAATAGACTGGGCAGGACGACATGGAGCTACAACTCGTTTAAATAACATACTACAAGAATAATACACCACATTGGAGACTAAAACCAGGGAAGTAAAGACTTCAGAAGAGGTTAGAATTAATACCACTTGCAAGCAGAAATACAATAAGAAACCACCTAGTTAACTGCCACAACCAGGAAGGAAAACCCAAAGAAAAATTTACCAAAATAGGTTAGCCGGGGCAGGGTATTTTTTCTGAAAACCAACGGTACAAGAATGATTAGGAAAGGATAACTCAGTAAACCGGGAATTCAGAACAGATAACAGAAATGCCCCAGAGAAGGACATCAGAGCACTCGCAACCTAGGGAATCGTGTCACCAGAAATCGGAGATAGAAGGCAGTGAAGACTGTGAAGTCCATGCCGTAGAGACAAACAACCAACCACCACCAATTCCAATTGACAGAGTTCCGCTATTGCCATTACCCACATCCAATCCCAAACATAACCAACAGGACCATAATACCGGGTATATCCAGATCCTAGTCAACTTACACCAACAAGGAAACCAAAAGCTAATTCGTTTCAACAAAGCACACCTAACAAACCACAATAGGAATAGATAACCGAAATATTACCCGCAAGGAAACAGATAACAAGAACTAGGACCAACGACAAAGACAGGGCAAGATAAATAGGGGTTAGGAGACTAACAGATTTCCTACTGGATTAACAACGCACAGAGCAGAAATTGCCCTGAATTTTCCAAATGAGTACCAAACCAAGGCAACAGCAGTACAAGAGCCAATAAATAAATTTATTATCGAAATTTTGCAAACGCAAATGATCAGGATATAATCGAATTATGATAGACGGAGAGACCTGCACCCAGACCCAAAGAGGAGTTAGATTTTAACAATTAAGAAATTGGGTGCCAATAGAGCAAAAGAAAGTACACACATTTCTCGCAAACCGCAATTACCTTTTCAAAATACAATGTTTAGAACAAGTACACGCTAGAAAGTACTACATGGTCATGCCAAGAATCACCGGAGGCGTGAACGCAGCAGATAAGGTACCAAAGCTTAAACACGTGGTAAAAATTCTCACCCAACTAAGCAACCATGGTTGACAGGAAAAGAAGTTAAGTACGACAAGCAACACCAAAACTCCACAAAATAAATACAGCACACGAGAAAAGGGAGAAAAATATCACATGATTAAATTCACACTAGACCAGAATAATTACATAATAACCCACGGAGACCAATCAAATTTGCTCACTGAAAGGTAGCTCTCATCCGCAAATCCAAACATGCGTTAACCTGTTTTTAACTGGGACAAATGAACCCGTCTAATCCTCTTGGCGATGGGGTCACTCACCAGTACCGACACCGGAGATACAAACTGTAAAATAGTACAGGGACCATGATACCGAGGAGCAAGTTTGGCTGAAAACTTGTTAATAGCCTTGCTAATGGGATAGGTCTTGACAAAAACTTGATCTCCAACCTTCAACCTAGGTGACTTTCTACCCTTGTTATACTTAACCCTGCCTTTCTCATAGGATACAGACAACTTCTTCTTGGCTTCATCCCAGATTTTCTGAACGTCATTTGGTTTAGACAGGTCTGGAAGAAGATCATCAATGCCCAGAACATTGGAAATAGGAGAGTACGGGGTGTAGCAGAACATAAGTGACATGGGGGTTTTACCATGGGTTTGGTGTGTGGCAGAATTGAAGGCATGAGCCAACCAGTGCAGGCAAGAGTCCCACTTGGATTGGTTATTGTGATGATATGCAATTAGAGCAGATTTGAGGTTCCTGTTCATCCTCTCGGCGTAAGAAGGGTTAGGATAGTATGGGGTAGTGGTGACATGTGAAATGCTTAACTCAAAAAGGTACTTCTTAAACAAGTGACCAGTGAAAGCACTGGCATTATCAGAAACCAGGAACTTGGGGGGGCCGAAGGATGCGAAGATAGAATTAAGGCAACTTATAGTCGCACGAGCAGTCGTAGATCTAGTGGGGAAAATCCAAGAGAATCTAGAAAACGCATCAATAGCAACGAAGATATGAGTGTTTCCCAAGGTAGAGCGAGGGAGCGGACCAACGAAATCGATGAATAACCATTCCATAGGGCGAGAAGCTTGTGAAGAAGATAATAGACCTACACGATTGTTCAAACTAGGTTTGCTGATAGAACAAATATTACAGGACCTAATCATGTTTCGGATATCACCATCCATTCTTTTCCAAACGAAGAACTGTCTAATTTTCTGCCTAGTTTTAAAGGTGCCTAAATGGCCACCAAAGGGACAAGAGTGATAGTACTTGAAGATGATTGGCACTAAAACCTTGGGTACAACAATTTTGAAATTAGTGTCCCTTCGACCTTTACAGCATAAGACACCCTTCACCAAAGAATAAGGTTTAACCACAATACCATCACTAATTTTGTCGATGATTTCCCTCAAATCAGGATCAGCCTTTTGATGATCTGCATACTCATGGTGCAACAGAGGTAGGTCCGAAAGAATGGCACCCACACTAGCAACATTAGTTACATCATTTTCTTCAACCTTAGATTTTTCATCAAAACCAAAACTCCCGTCAAACATTCTACTAAGGCTGTCAGCGATGACATTTTCCGACCCCCTAATATGCTTTACTTGAAAACTGAAGGCTGAGATCCTAAGCGCCCATCTAGTGATTCTGCCCGTTCTTTTGGGACGGTTCAAGACCCACGACAGAGCCTGATTATCTGTTTCCAGATCAAAATTTACATGTTCAATGAAAGGTCTGAATTTTTCAAGAGCAAACAGCACGGCCAAACATTCTAATTCATAGATGGAGTACTTACTCTCCAGATCATTGAGGATCCTAGACACATAGGCAACCGGTCTACGACCATCCTCATATTCCTGTAAGAGTACACCAGCAACTGCTTTTCCAGAGGCATCGGTTTGTACAATAAAGCGTTTACTAAAGTCGGGTATAGCCAACACAGGAGCATTTGACAAGGCAAGCTTCAGGGTCTCAAAGGCTTCTTGCTGGGAGGGGCCCCAGATGAACTTGACATCCTTACGTCTGAGATGATTTAGAGGAGCTGCTATCTCTGCAAAGTTTGGAATGAACTTCCTGAAGAAGTTCACCATGCCCACGAAACGTGCGATGCCTTTGACATCTTTAGGGGGTTGAAAGTCCCTAATAGCCTGAGTCCTAGAGTGGTCGATGGAGACACCATCAGAGGAAACCACATGTCCAAGGAAAGACATACTCGGCTTAGCAAACGCTACCTTAGACAACTTAACAGTTAGTCCAGCTTTTCTCAAGCGATGCAGGACTTCTCTAACGTGTTCGACATGTTCTTCAAAGGAATTTGAGAAAATTACCAGGTCGTCCAAGGTAATGAAAAACGAACTTGAATTTAATACCCGAAAGTATCGAATCTAACAGCCTCGTAAGAACGGACGCACCACAAGAGATCCCGAACGGAAGTCTCAGAAATTCGTAAAGGTTCCAATCAGTAATGAAAGCAGTCAGTGGAATAGATGACTTAGACAACGGGACTTGGTAATACGCTTAATTGAGATCTAACACAGTGAAAAACTTGGCTCCTGAGAACCACCCAAAACAAGTGTGCAAATCCGGTAAAGGGATTGATTGCAAGATGATCTTGCGGTTCAAAGCCCTGTAGTCAATTACAGCACGATAGCCCCCAGAGGGTTTAGGTACTAGGAAAACAGGAGATGCATAGGGAGAAGTGGACGGTCTGATGACCCCATCGGCAAGCATCTGATCAATAATCTTTTTGAGTTCTAACATCTTAGGTGGTGAAAGACGGTAAGGAGGAGATCTAACAGGGGTGTTATCAGATAGCTCAATCTGATACTCAAGAACATCAGTAACTCCTAACTTGCTAGTGAAGACATCGGGAAATTGATGGCACAAGTCACGCACACTATTAGCCTGCTGATAATCCAAATGACTAAGATCCAACTGATCTATTTCGTTGTTCTCCCTAGGTAGCGGGCTACCTACACAAGAAACACTGAAGGTACCCAAAGGAGCATCAATAATATCGAATTTACAATTTGGAGAAAATTTAAAGTGAAATTTCCTAGCCTGGAGGTCCAAAATTAAACCAGTTCTTGACAAAAAGTCCGTACCTAAAATCATGCTACACGCTAGCTTTGGAGTTACCAAGCAAAGAACCTTCCAAGTAAAATTACCAATACGCAATTTCACATCAACGGACCCTAAAATTTTCATATTATGCTTATTAGCCGTGACACATGCAACATTGACCTTCTTCAACTCAGGCAGTTTACAAGGGGACCTCATTTCATCATACCAATTAGCATCAATTAAGGTGACGACGCTACCCGAGTCCATAAGAGCAACAATGGGTTCATTATTCAGTTCCACTTTCGCGAAGGTACTTTTAGACTCAACCAAAGCAGAAATCTTATTGCATGCCCGCGGGCAAATAAACTTTTCAGAATCCACGAAAAATTCTGGCGCAAGCGATTCACCAGAATTACCATTAGGCCTTAGTCATTGACTGCGTTTTCGGAACGAAGTAGGGCAATTATTTTTAAGGTGCTGCCTCGAGCCACACAAATAACAACAAGGACCAGAGCCACGCTTGACTGAGGGGCAAGCGTTCCTAAGGTGATCACGTGACCCGCAATTATAACATTTTTAGAAGACCCAATATCCCTAGTTTGAGGCGAAACAGGGTTCACCGTAGGAGGGGGGTGGCAGATAGGTCTAGCAGCATCTCCGTGCTTTACATCTTCAGCAAAGGTACACGCAGCTTCCAATTCAAGAAAATTAGTCGGACTCTTTGTGAGGGAGAGGTATGAACGATAGGCAGGGGAAATACCCTTCAGAATACGGGCCACCATTTCCTCTTCTGGCACCGAAATTCTAAATACCTTGCAATAAAACTGCAAGTCTAGTACATAGTTCAAAAGGTTTTCATGGAGCAATTGAGTCCGAAAGCAATACTGAGGAATCAAACTCTGCAATGCCAATGAAGGAATAAATTTAGACAATACGAGTTCATGAAATTCCATAATGGTTAAATTATTTGAAATTGCTTCGGAAATTTTACGTTTCAAAATTCCCTCACAATGAGAGAATAGGGCTCGGAAAATTCCCAAGTCATCAACAGAATACACGCTACCTGACTCTGTCATTTCTACCAGGAACCTCAGAAACCTGGTACTTTCTTCAATAGAATTGACGGAGAAATTTTAACTCCGTTGAAAAGATCCTTCAGTGAAGAGTGAGAGGGAGCACAATTTAAACGGGCTAACAAATTTTCAAGAACTGGGGAGGCAGCACAACATGAAGCTTGATTATTAAGTGAGGCATCAGCATGACTAGAAGGTAATGAGGTTTCCCTCTCAACAACTGATAAATTCTCCATATCCTTACTTGCTAGCATAATATCTAGTTCAGCAGAAATGCTAGAAGCAATTGTTAACAGCTTAGTGCTTTCAGAAACAAGACTAGGTTGGGGACACATAGTAATCAAATCTTGGATGCGACCTAAATAATGCCACACCCTAGCCTTAAGTCTGTTAATCTGCCCCTTAGTGGGGGAAGTTTCAATGAATTCTTGTCTGACAACCTCTATCTCAGTGAGGCAGTCAGTAATTAAATTTAAGGACTCACCAAAGTTGCAGCACATCTTTACAGAATCAAGATTAATAGGAACCTGGACATGCGATGTCAGCAAAGCAGCGCACTCGGCAACAGTGTTAGCAGGATTGATACCCCTGATAGTGAGCTCATAAACTAGCTCTGATTTCCTGAGTTGGAATGGGAACAGCACAGCCCTCGCCATAGTTGATGTACATGAAACAATAAATCAAAAATAATTAATCCAAATAAAAGCGTTCCTTTCACAGTAAGATACTTTACAAGTTTCAGTTTTTTACACTCTTTGAAACCTCAAATAATTTAAAGTTCCCCAATGACCAGGTTTTTTAAAGGGACAATGCAAAAAACTCAGGTGGTTGGCACAAACAAAATAGAAAAGCTTAATGAAAGGGAGATAAAGCGTATAGTACACAGTGCCAAAATAAATTTAATGAGGATGCAACAGACCTACAGGTAGATCCAAGTAAGAGGCACACAAATCAATTAACTAAAGCTCTGCTGCCACGAACTGTTACACTTAGAGCAATAAAAGGCATAATTACCCCAAGTGACAGCACCAAGGGTCTGACCGTGTATCAGAGGCACGGTTCAGATACGTGGAAACGTGCTAGACCAAGACAAATTAAAGAAAAAAAAAGGCACTTACCATGAGAAAATAAAACGGGGCCCCCAAAGGAGCGGATAAAAACACCTGGTCATATCAAATTATCACCCCTTTTAAAGAAAAACACCAACACCTTGGGGAACAAGATATTTAATCAGGATAATTAAGTGATAAACAAAAAGGAAGGAATATCCTCGCTGGAAAATAATAAAATTAAAAATTTAAAAATATTTAAACTCAAATCAAAACCCTACGGTCGACCGTTTATAAAGAGAATAATTATTAGGTTCTTGAAAGACTTAGCAAGATAATGTAGATTTATGAAACCCCTCATGAACTCAAGTTTTCTTACAACCAAAGGTTTTCTTGGTACAGTACAAAGTTTTTTTTTTTAACATCCTTTCAACCGTGAGAAACAACCTTGACAGAAACAGTTTTTGATATTGATACTGAAAACCCCTTTTTAGGATGTGTCAAACGACCCCCTGCAAGGATGGGTAGGTATTACGTGCACTTTTCAAGAAATCAAAATAATAATAATAATAAGCACCGAAACACCGGGAGGAAAAATGAGCAGAAGGAAATTTAAAATCACAAAGAAAAATTAAATGGACCAAGGAAATCCGCGGAGAAGGAAGAATTCATCATCGGCACATCAAATACAAATCATCAAACCCATCACAACAACATCAACAACATTAGCATTCCCATGGCAACGACCAACAATCGGTCAAGGGAAGGGGCCAATCACAGGTCGCAAACAAAATAGGCGAAAACTAATAAAGGACCAAGAAAACTGACGCAGAAAATAACCCAAAACCCAAAAGGGAAGAATGAAACTAAGTTAAATTAAAATAAAATTAACCAGAGAAGCGAGGAAAAAGCAAAGAAAACCGGGACATACTGTACACGTAACACCCACATCCCTGAAGCGACTCGCTTGTTAAATTATTCAGGTTAAATAATAGCTTTTTAGCACAAAACTTTTAGGCCTAGAAAAGTCATAAATAAACGCTAGGTTACCCAATTACATTTTTGAAGAATCCAAAACTTACTTTCACACAGTACGCAAGCCCCAATTTAACAGACATAATTACACATGCTATAATTTCAAATTAACAAGCCGAAAATTTAAAATTCCACAAGGCAAGACTTAGTTTTTTAGATGACGCCAGTTACATGGTGCCGCGCGCACTTTCTGCACATAGGAAAATTTCCAGGTCTTTCACCAAAAATCAGTAAAGGCTTAGTTGTAACAACACTTACAGTTTCTTCCAGATGAAAGTTGTGAGGACAGCTTCGGTAGCATAAGCTACTTACTTACTAAAAAAAACATAACATGCAAATTCCAGACGAGGAAAAATAAACCAGAAAAACTTGCAGAAATCCCCAGGGCAAAAGCCCCGCGTATGTAACCTTAGCCAGGCTCGAACATTTTCGGTGAAATTATCTCCTTAGGGAGAGAGAAGCCACACACGTCCATCTCTTCCTTGTCACCAAACAGCCATGGCGACTTCCCGAGATTCCGCAGTGCCGGCCCCAACGATCACATGTGCGCAGAGGGCAAGCGCCTGAGTGGTAACGTAGCTCGCGAGGTAGTACATACCTACGCCACTAGAGTGCAGGAGAATACAGTCAGGCACCGATAGGACGTGCATACAGTCAGTTATAAGCTTTGAAAAGAAGAAATAACGAAGAGGCGAACCCCTTCTATGAACACAGTTTTTCCACAGCCTTTAGGCTAGTTCAAAAATATTTCCCAAGGGGGAAAAATTGTTACGCAGGTAACAAGGGTCACTCTGTAGAAGAATAAAATTACATGATTTTCAGCTGAGAGAGTGTCTTTATTTCTAGAATCTCAGGGTGCAACGTCTGAAAATACTTTAACATGTCTTTAATTGCTAAACCATTTAAGAGACACCAGATAATTCGAACGTTTTGTATTAACATGTCGGGAAACAAAGACACACGAGGCGTGGCGTTTGAATAAGCTCAACAACAACCAAACACAGTACCTTGGAAGTTGAAGAACATCAACTAAAAACTTCATCAACACGAGAGACTACAGATTAGCTTGACTACAAAATCGTGTCACTAAGCGCAGAACGCAGCATTTATTCCCTGATTCTTCTTTCTGTCATTGCAGATTTCCACAAGATAAAAAATACCGGGTATATAATAATAGTAATAACCAACCCAATGCTTGGGGAATTCCAGTTGGACCACGTAGCCATCAGTAGAAGCAACAGCAAAGAAAAGTGCAAACATTGATTCAGACCACTATCTTTCTTTGATCAAAACCAATTTCATCCCTCTTAAAAGAAGCAGGGAAAACCACTGCATCAAGTCGCGAATTCCAAGGTTCAATCCAGCCAAGCTGAAATATAACAATAATTTCACCGAGACCCTGGCTAAAAACAAAGACAACTACAGAAGGCACTAATAGATGCAGCGACAACCACCATCCCGGCGGTCAGAAGGAATAAACATCCATGGTGGACAACTACTTGTGACAAAGCAATAGAAGAGAGAAAGCAAGCATGGCTAAAATGGAACTGTAACAAAAGTCTGGATAACCATAAAAACTTCTTCGAAGTTAGGAAAACTGCTGCTAAAATTATCAGGAACACCAAGAGGCAGTACAATAAAAATATCATCGAACAAGCAGAGAGGGATTTTCAAAGAAACAACACTAGAGACTTCTACCAAACTTTTAAATCTCAAATAACACCCTACTCAGCCCCTACACTTCACCTCCGGGGAGCTGACGGAAATCTGAAAATGAACAATGAATAGTGCACCACAGTTCTATCAGAGTATTTCAACAACCTTCTAAATTCAAGGGAACCCAAGGAGAAACTGCATTTCGAACCTCAGGATGTTACTAAGTCGGACTCTCTCCCACCAACTAAGGGGGAGATCCAGAAAGCCATTTCAGAATTGAAATGTAACAAAGCAGCGGGCGAGGATGAGATCATAGCAGAGCTCTGGAAATACGCTGATGAGGAGTCAATCCAAAGTATCCATGAAATCATATCTAACATCTGGGTGACAGAAACGTTACCTAGCGACTAGACCTCAGTCATCATTCACCGTTACACAAAAAAGGCGACAAATCAGATCTCAACAACTACAGAGGGATTTCCCTTGTATCAGTGACGTACAAGATACTCTCCAAAGTAGTACTCACAAGAGTAGAGGCTCAACTAGACTCCTGCATCGGAGAGTACCAGGATGGGTTTCGAAAGTCAAGGTCATCCGCCGAACAAATGCTGAACCTCAAAACCATCATCACTTACAAAAACCTAAGCGCCTCACCCTACGTGGCAACATTTGTTGACTTTCAGAAGGCCTACCACTCAGCAGATAGAGAGTCACTCTTCCAGGCACTTGCTGAACTGGGACTAGATAAGAAAACCTTGAATCTAGTGAAAGCAACTCTTACCAACACTACAGCCTGAATCAAATTCAGAGGGGAACTGTCCCAGAGCTTTGAGATCAAAACAGGTGTTAGACAAGGGAATGGCCTATCTCCAATCCTCTTTAACTGCCTACTTGAAAAAGTCATTCGTGAGTGGACGAAAATGCTAAAGGATGACTCTGGATTGAGAATAGGCTACAAGAAAGACAAGTTAACAGTCAACTGCTTAGCCTTCGCAGACGACCTTACACTTCTGGCATCCAATGTGGAGGAAGCTATCCATCAACTATCCTCTCTCGACCACATAGCAGCTAAAGTAGGGCTGCTGAAGATCGCCATCAACAAAACACAGTTTATCACCAACATGAAAGATGCACCCAAATCAATCCCACTGGGGGACAAAAGAGTACAAAGGACTAACTCCTTCAAATACCTAGGAGAATGGATAACCCCAAACATGAATGAAGATCAGGCCATGAACAGCAGATGCATCAAATTGGAAAATGTCTACCATCTATGTAAGAGCATGTAAAATCCAAATCCCTCTCCCTTAACCTCAAAATCAGGCATTACACTACTGTAGTGAGACCGTCAGTACTATACGCCTCAGAATGCCTGAACATGGTAAGAAAAGGGCAACTTAGAAAACTGGAGCTGAAGGAAAGGAAGATCCTGAGAAAAATCATGGGCCCTATTAAAGAAGAAGGCAAGTACAGAATAAGGCACAACAACGAACTGTACCAACAATTGGAGAGCATTACAACATCTATGAGGAAGAGGAGATTGAACTTCTAAGGTCATGTCATGAGAATGGACAATCAGAGGCTCACCTTCAGAATCTTCCACACCATCTCTAGAGGGAAAGTGACTAATGCCAAGTGGGCAAGACTTGTCAGAAAAGACCTTCAAGAATTGGACATTGCTCCCAGTGAAATTTATGACATGAATAGGTACAGAACGTTGATCAGAACATCAAACACTCTCCAGTCACTAACAGAAAAAACAGTACGTCCGGGAGGAGGTGTGAAATGGACTCAGGAGCGAAAAGATATTCACAGTGCAAGAATGAAGTACTGGTCAAAGAAGAAAGCTGCTAGAGATAAGAACCACGTGGTCCATAGCAGGCCCAAACGGAACTAAAAAAAATAGTAATAACCGTAGGCCTATATTAAAAAGACAGCATAATGAATATTAGTAATGATAAACATAAAAAGAAGAACAATACAGAGTCCGCCAGAAAAATGGATACACTCTTTGTTAGACGATATCGGGATATGGACATTGTCAACTGCTATCATTGTTTTTTAATGTTGTAGTATGGTCTTTCGCTCAAAAGATGTCGGTACTTGCATCACGATAGTGAAAAAACAAAATGGCTGGAGCACGCTTGACGTTCGAGCAACGAAAGTACATTCTGAAGTGGTTTATCAGTTTGATAATGCCGTTGAAGTGCAACGTCAGTGGAGGAGGGAGTGTGAAACCGAACCCCAACAGCTTAACAATTAAACACATTACTGGGAAGTTTGAGACGCATGGGACGATTTGTGATATTAACAAAGGAAGATCAGGAAGAACGCGCACAGCTACCAGTCCTGCTTCGTCGGCTCACGTGTTGAAAAGTTTTGCTAATTTTCCACAGAAGTCTGCTGCGCAATCTGCACGGGAAGTGGGGATTAGCAGTACAAGTGTACGAAGAAATTTGAAAACAGCTAAGTGGAAAGTTTACATCCCACGATTACTGCTTGCGCTTAATGAGGACGATCCCGATCGTTGAATGCAATTTTGCGAAAGGTATCAGAAAATAGTAACCCAAGATGAACAATTGCTGACGAAGTTAGTGTGGTCTGATGAAGCCCGGTTTAAATTCAATGGAACAGTGAATCGATCGACATAACTATGTCTACTGTCCGACTCGTTGGCTGAACGGTCAGCGAACTGGCCTTCGGTTCAGAGGGTCCCGGGTTCGATTCCCGGCCAGGTCGGGGATTTTTACCTTAATTGGTTAATTCCAATGGCACGAGGGCTGGGTGTATGTGTTGTCTTCATCATAATTTCATCCTCATCATGACGCGCAGGTCGCCTACGGGAGTCAAATAGAAAGACCTGCACCTGGCGAGCCGAACCCGTCCTGGGATATCCCGGCACTAAAAGCCATACGACATTTCATTACTATGTCTACTGGGCTCCGGAAAATCCGCATGTTCGTGTGGACAAGGCGGTCAATCTACTAGGGGTAGACTGGTGTGGACTGTCGTCGAGGGGCTAACTAGGGCCCTTTTTCTTTGATGGCACTGTCACTGGAGCAGTATACTTGGGAATGTTACGCACATTAATTTTACCAGCCGATGATGTATTCTACCAACAGGACGGGGCGCCACCACACTACCATGTACCAGTACGAGCTTTCCTGGATGACAATCTGCCGGGTCATTGGATTGGACGATGAAGGCCCATTGAGTTCCCCCTACGGTCGCCAGATCTTACCCCTATGGACTTTTACTTGTGGGGATGTAAGCCACGCACGCTGGAGGCCCTTCGCCAGGAGATTACAGCGGCATGTGCAGAGATCCCCATTCAAACATTGACGGACGTAGTTGCAGTGACCGCTCGTCGTTCTGCTATGTGTCTAGCAGCCAACGGTGAACATTGTGAACATCTCATGCAACCATATATTTAACTGAAGACAGTAAAACATGTGTAATTAAAATTTAAATGTAAAAAACACACAATAAATAGTTTTGTTCCGTAAAGAGTGTACGCATTTTTCTGGCGGACCCTGTAAATATATTTGCTATTTGCTTTACGTCCCATCGACACAGGTGGGTTTTACGGAGACGATGGGACAGGAAAGGCCCAGGAATGGGAAGGAAACGGCCGTGGCCTTAAGTAAGGTACAGCCCCAGCATTTGCCTGGAGTGAAGTTGGGAACCCACGGGAAACCATCTTCAGGGCTCCCGAAATAGGCATATTTCTCGCCCGGTAACAATAGATATGCATGAATGAATGAATGAATGAATGAATGAATGAATGAACGAATGACTGACTGACTGAATGAATGAATGAATGAATGAATTAATTAATTAATACTCTTCTCTGCCAGTCACGGATGAGCACCAAATAGGTGAGAGTATTTGTTTATTATAATCCAAGTTATTAGACGCGGTTAATTTCTGATAGTGCTACAAAATACCAAAGATATTCCAATTATTGAAATAATGCAAGAATTTTTGAAATATATGCTACGTCGTAGCCCATAAACATACAACCTTAGCCTTCTGAGGCATTTTATAGACCTTAACCATGTTATAGAGTCTAGGATACATCGTCCTGTATATTCATAGTACATGTGAATGGACGAAGACAATGAACATAATTCATTCTTCCCCCCCCCCCGGCCAAGGATGACCACCAGCTTTGGGAGAGATCATCTGCCCATCGTAATAATTCTAATCACATGCAACTAGTATTGTTAGTTTTAGAAAATAGAACAAGGAATAGTAGACTAGGGTACTCTCTCTAACTGTATAATTATCCAGGTTAAGGATATATTTTTTTTTACAATAGGCTTAACGTCGCACCGACACAGATAGGTCTTAAGGCCTCGGACTGGGTAGGATGTGGCCGTGGCCTTACTAAGGTACAGCCCCAGCATTTGCCTGGTGTGAAAATGGGAAACGACGAAAACAATCTTCAGGGCTACCAACAATGGGGCTCGAACCCACTATTTCCCGGATGCAAGCTGACAGCTGCGCGGACCAACTTGTCCGGTGGTTATGGATATTTCCTTTACTCAGAGACCATACAGATGACTTCAGAAAAGCGTCTTTGCCTCGCGTAGTTCGTCGGAAGTGACTTGGAGGCAGCCACTACAGTGTATCATTGGTAGGATTAGCGAATCATAACAATGCACAGCTTGCGCGATCGGTACCAGCCGATGCGATTAATTTCAAGTGGAGGATGGGGAAACTTGGAACTCTGTAACGTTGTTGTTGGCATGTTAAACACTTCTGGTGGCGCACTGACAGTCACCCGGTAAGACAAACTCAACTGTGCGGGAGAGATCCACGTTCGTGACTACTGTATGCGGCAAAACAAACGACACTCAGATCTTAGGGGGGGTGACATGGATTTGACGTCAAAAATCGATTTTTTGGAAACATGTCTTTTGTAATTTACGTAGTGTAATTTACATTGTGTTATGGAACGCATTGTATTTTACTTTAAAAATGTTAAACTTATTATTGCAAAAATAAGACCTTTTTCATCATACATTACCCTATAAATAAAACTGTAAATAAGTGATCATTATAATTATAGTTCAATATGTTCCATAATGTATAATGAACGAGTGCTAAAAAAATCATAGCTCTGGCATTTATAGTTTTGAGAAAAGGCTAAGCATTTTAAATATTTGAATACGCTAATCAAATTTATAAATGCATTTTTCTCTAATAAAATTTTTTAAAGCAAAATTTGACGCCTTCTCTCATAAGCTACAAATTTCAGAGCTATGATTTATTTCAGAAGTTGTTCATTACACATTATGGAGTTAAATGATTCATAGGGTATTATGTGATGAAAAACAGTCTTATTTTGCAGTGATTAGTTCAAAAAATGTAATAAAAACTAATATGCATATATAATTTATTATAGTTCAGTTTTCATATTGTAGTGATAGCTTCATACGGTAAAATTTTCAAATGAATTGTGTCATTAGAATTCCTGTTATGGCTTTCATGCAAAAAGGACATAGCTGTTAAGTATTTTATAATATTTACGTGCATGCTGTACATCGAATTCTCTCATTATTATATTATTTATTTCATTTCACTTTTTCTTTTCTTAATCCGTTTACTCTCCAGGGTTGGTTTTTCCCTCGGACTCAGTGAGGGATCCCACCTCTACCACTTCAAGGGCAGTGTCCTGGAGAGTGAGACTTTGGGTCGGGGGATACAACTGGGAAAGAGGACCAGTACCTCGCCCAGGCGGCCTCACCTGCTATGCTGACCAGGGGTCTTGTGGTGGGGATGGGAAGATCGGAAGGTATAGACAAGGAATAGTAAAGGAAGCGGCCGTGGCCTTTAGATACATTCCTGGGGGAGAAGTGGGAAACCACGGCAAACCACTTCGAGGATGGCTGAGGTGGGAATCGAACCTCCTTCTACTCAATTGACCTCCCGAGGGTGTAAACATATTTAATACTAACAACTAACAGGGTGTGGGGTATTAAGCTTACTTTTGATAACATACCATATAAGTTCTGAGGAAAGGAGATTGGCATTCATTTTCCCCATTAATATTGAGGTTAAGATATTTTACTGTCATAGAAATAAAACTATAAATTCATTTGATAGAACAAAATATATTCTTTAAATAATATATTTAAAAAATAGTGAGTCTTGTTGCGATAAAACAGATGAGAATATGAAATTATGACATTGCAACTGAAAGAAACTAGGCATGAATTTGAATTCTTCTTGACCGGACATTTAACAATTTATACGAAATATTTCCCTCACTGATTCACTTGACTGTACCTTCAACACTTTTAGTGTAATTACGACGTATTCCTTTGATCTGGTGTTTACTCTAGATGTGTCACGCCTAATTTGGTGATACATCTTTGTGACTGCTTCTTCTCCATATCATCTGACTTCTTTGTAAGTCAATATGGTATTACCTCATGGCAGGTGGTATCCCTCTCTGACTCCATGGTAAGCCCTTGCGTCAGTGTCTTCAACTAAGTAACCGACCAACTTTGGCCTCACTCTCTCAATGACCAATAATTAATGGCTCAGTGAGTCTTCTCCATCTCTCGTTCACACTCGTTGACTGACCGACTGAGGCCTCTTCATCTCGTAGACTTCTTCACTGTCCAGCTTCCGTTTAACTAATGACTAATGACTTATCCATTTTGACTTCTTCACTGTACTGCTTCCATTTAAATAATGACTGACGCTACTATATGCATCCACCTTTTATAGACGTCGGTTGACGCATCTACGTAATCTCCAGAAATAAGTATGATGTACCCCTACCGTGCGGCAAATATTACATACAGTTGTGAAACCGCCGCCGGCTCGCTGGGTTTCTCAAAGAGAGTGAGCTCAGTGCTAACTAAATACGATGACGTAGCCATGACGTAGCGATGACTTGTCAGATATGTCAACAGTATTGCACAATATAGCAATGTCATATTCAATATCTGATATATATAACAGTTCTCACCGTACATGTCTTGAGTGTTATTCTACACATACGTATATATGCATACATCTAAGTACAATCCTGCAAGCGACAAGCATTGCAAAATTGAATTGAATAAGAATGATAATTACAATAATAGTAATAATATCACAGATAATAATAATACTGACATAATAATAATAATAATAATAATAATACAGATAAAATCCTAAAATAATAAAAATGCAGATATCATCTTGTAACGGGATTTGAACCGTTACAAGGGTGAGTGGATCCAGTTCCAGTCCTCGTACCACTTTTCAGATTTCGTGGCAGAGCTGGGAATCGAACCAGGGCCTCCGGGTGTGGCAGTTAATCACACTAACCACTTCACCACAGAGGCGGACATAGTTTTTCATTTATTACATCATTTATCTATGCACACACAAAATGTTATGCCTCTAATTCAATAATTATTTTTATATTCATTTTTTTAAAGAAAAGCTTGCATTTCCGATTACATCTCCCCTTTGCGTCGGTACAGTATGTGTTCAAAAAGTATAGCATCACGTGGCATAGACTGTTCGCAACGTTTATGAAGATTATGCAAGATGATGAACAAGCAGTGCTGTAAGGACAGAAGGAAACCCACACATATCCTCGCGTAATTCGGAGATATTTGTAGGTTGATCATCTATCTGTCTTGGAAATTGATTCTTTCAGCATACCTCACATGAAAGCGTCTGGACTCATCAGGTCCGGGGACCTGAAAGGGTACTGTAATGGATTTACACGAGAATTTAGGCGATATCCCAAAGTGTCGTTGTGGAAGAGTAAGGGACTTTCCCGCGGTGTGGGCTGTAGATCTTACACCTCGGCTGCCCTGTAATCGTGCTCGCTCATTCCTCTCCGTTATACACTATGAGGCATGCAAATACACCAAGCTCTTTAAACATCCGCTGAACAGACATATCGCTTAAACTAAGTTTCAGCGACGTACGTCGTAGACTAGGCTTTGGGGATTGGAGCACCTGTTGGAGAAAAGTCGTCCATGTTCTCGTTTGTGATGACGGTCCATGGGCGTCCTTTTGTCCTCTTTCGTTGACATAAGACTGATCCCGTATGACAAAACTTATCAACAACAGTTCTATTATTAGGTACCTCTTTATTAAATAGCTCCTCGTACTAAGAAACTGAAGGATGTCAGACAGGGCCAGAAAGAAATAAATGACATTTTTGGTCACAGGACGGGTAACAGCAGATTGACAAACGAGTTTTCAATCATATTTACAATAGCAAGAATGGAAACCAGTGGATAAAAAACCCATGGCGCAACAGCCCTGAAGGGTCTTGGCCTACCAAGTGCCCGCTGCTTAGCGCGAAGGCCTGCGGATTACCAAGTGTTGTGTGGTCAGTGTGACGAATCCTCTCGGTCGTTTTTCTTGGCTTTCAAGACCGGGCCCGCCATCTCACCGTCAGATAGCTCCTCAGTTGTAATCACGTAACTCGAATCAGCCCTCAGATCCAGGTAAAACTCCTGACTGGTCGGGAATCGAACCGGGGCATCCAGGTAAGGGGCAGGCAACTACCCCTATACAGTGGGGCCGTTTAACCAGTGGATCCAAGAAATAAAAAGGATATGACAGAGATAGGAATAACAGACGATATAATACGAGACAGAACAACTTTCAGAAAATTGATAAGAAATTTCTAGGGTTTCCTGGAGTAAACAAATCCATATTTCTAGCACTTCAGTTCAGTGTTGAAAACATTCTAGGGATATAAGCTACGAATTTTAGGTAAATAAAATATAATAAAGCATGCGAATATATTATTTATTTATTCTTAAAAATTACAATCCTTCTCTTAATCATCGTTATCCGGTCGATTAGATTAGCAGTTTGTCTTTTTCTTCCACTACGAGCGCTGAAGTGAGTCAATGCTTTGTTTCACTTAAGCACCACTACGAGCGCTGATGTGAGTCAATGCAGAAATTCGCCTAAGCCCTTACAACTACATTCGGTGTGGACATTTTTCAAAATAAAGAAAGCGCCTGAGGATATTGAACCAAGGAACACATTACAGAAAGAATTATGTAAATATGTTAATTTGGCTAGGATTTGAATTTTTTAAAAAATTTAGGCTGTTTTTCTGGAACTGCATCTAGGCCGGGAGTGATTTTAGAATTCTTCTTTAGTTTGATAGAGCTATCCAAGACTCACAATTTGAAACATTTCCTGGACCTTTAGCCCTTCAACTTTCGGCACAACTGAGGAAATTGCTTAATTTTACGTTTTTCGTACTTTGTTTTCAACATTGAAAATGATATGACAGGAATTGGAATAACAGACGATATAATTCAAGACAGAAAAACTTTCAGAAGATTGATACAAAATTTCAAGGGTTTCCATGAGAACGAGAAGAGGAAATGTAATAAATAACATCTGGACACAAGATAGGAGGAAACAGCAAAGTGAACGGATGAAGAACCATTGGAAGTCAAGAAAAGAAGGATAAAGATGAATGCACAGTGTTTCTTTCCTTCATCCTTAGATGGCCAGAATTGAAAAGAAGAAGCTCCTCCTACTGTTCTTTAACGTGAAGTAAACTCGGTCATTCTGACGCCACACTCTATAGGACTGGAAATAACGTTAATTAATTAATTAATTAATTAATTTATATTGAACCCTTTAGGTCCATATTGAGGGATACCTACCTTTCTTACCTACCAGCAAAGTTCATGAGATCTGTCTCTTGGGTCGTATCGGGTTCTTCGTCACTTGCTGAGGTAAAGGTAGGGTTCTATCTACTGGAATGAAAGGTCTATTTAAAAGATTCCTATTTTTTCAGGAAATTTCTGAAGCAATCGGTCACTGGTATCATAAAAGTCAATTGTGTCCACTGGACACCACTATCATTTTTACATAAACGTCAGAACACTGGTGTGAGACTTTAACGTAACTGCCTGACGGGCATTCTTACTAGAAACCATTGTCTCAATTATTAATCATTTAAGAAAGGAAAGTCTGGAAATCCTTAAATTCGGCTTCCACGTGAGACCACATGTACCATCATAGTGATTCGTTATGGTCCAGCCCTCGTAACACGAACTCTGGACTCTGTGTATAATTAAGGCCGTCCAATCGGTGTGTGCCACACAGTGGTTCCACGGCATGGACCCTTAATTGAATCGATGTGACCTGCGTCTATGTCATGGACCGACATCTAATCTTCTAAGTTACTTTAAAGTCATTGTGGATGAAGGCCGCAAGGAAATGATGCTACAATGGCATATGGCCCTAATCTAAGTCACTGAGGTTGATGACCCCCTGACCATCCAAGTTTCTAGGCTGAAGGCTAAACACAATTAAGTTACATCGGTTTATGACCAAAGTTCCACTTTACTATCCCCAGCACATTCACTGCTCAATCAATCAAAGTTCAATAATTACAACAATAGCAATGCTCACAAACTTTGTGGCAGAAAAATCCATTTCCTTCGGATATGTCCCCTTAAACGTTACTTTATATTTTAATATTCCCCCAGAAAAACAATCTAAAATTTCCAGAATGCATCTCCAAGTTATTCGCTTGATTAAAGTTATTTCAAAATGCGGTTTCACTGAATTTAATAATTAAATAAATTTAAATGATTTGACGAAATGTTAACGAACAACAAATTTTATCTCCGCGGACTCTGGTTTCTTCACAAATTTCTACGCAGCTGTGATGTGAATTCAATATTGCGATGTTTATCTGGCTGGAAAAGAATTTGATACATGATTCATGTCCAGCTATATATCCTGTCTCGTTATTTCACACTTTAAAGTCTAATCTAGTCCTAACCATTATCAAAACTTGGGTATCCTATGAACCTACGTACAAACCAAACAACTCGCCATATAATTACGATGTCATATCTCGTCATACCATTATGAATTTTGCACACCCCTCACAGACAAACCAATTATCACGACCACCGCTCTATATTTTGGACAACCCTGAATTTGGTTACTCTGTTCCTTATACTCGAAGTTCATGGTTTCAAATGTTCATTACGTCTCCAGTTACAGTATTTCACAATACTCAGATCATTACCGGCTATGAATTTCAACTAAATCCAGCATTTTAACGTTTTCCCTGGCCGAGAATACAGTACAATCTCAATACCAAGCCTGTCCCGTTATCATAGCTGAGGTCTCTCATCCCCCGAGTTCGCTTGGCAGTTACACGAAACACCTGGTTTATTCACAGTTGACTGGCTTCTCAAAATGCTCCCTTTAAACTCTGCCGACATAATTAAACAAATACGATATTCTGACCAACAGAATGCCCAGATTATGCTTCAAGATGCCCACACTAATTATACGCGTCGCCAATTGATACCGCTATGGATTTCTATGAATTTCTTTCCCTTCTCAACATTATAAAATATTCCTCGGGCTATCATGTCCCGGCTTCAATGACAGGACTCTAACCTGATTCGCCGACAAAGAACTGGAATAAAATCCTTACTAGAAATCTCGACGTCTAATATCGCACAATTCATTAATCATGAATAACTTCGCTTAAATGATATCGTATTTAATAACGTGATTTTTTTATGAACAAAGTGACTGAAACATTCTACTAGATCTTTTTATTGTCAGTCAGACACAGTTTAAAAATGGGCATAGAAAAACGTTTCTCTCCGTGACCAAATTCATCACCCTAGGTTCTCACCCGACAGCGCGCTTCCACTCGATTGAAAATGAGTGACCATGGATTATTATTATTAACGTCAAATTGCAGACAGAAAAATTTTACGTCGAATGAACATCTTAATTTGACCTCACAAAATATAGGCAGTGCACTCACACGGATGACGATCTACATTGGACGTGATATCACTTCGGAACCCTATTCAATAACTTTTACAACATTATACGGCACTCGAAAGACTTCAAAAAAATGTATCCAAGTGGAAAATAAAACAAATGACTCCTTTTTTAGTCGTATTCTCACATTTACAAAACTTAGTAGGGTGACCACTGCGTCGTATATCCCCATTTAAATACACCTTTAGAGATCACGAGACAAGATATAAGAGGTAGTAAGATGGAAAGTCACCTACCTCATGTCGTCACGCCAGTGTTCGTCATAGGGCTCACCTACGACCCTGGCACTTTATTTAGCCATTTTTTCATTCATGGCTTCACAGTTTATTATTATTTTCTTCAGGTTTCCTGGAATAAGGCATAAAAAAAAGAAAATACCCTTCACTTGTTTGCTGAGCGCACACGATGGACTATAATCATTTCCGCACACGGATTACTTAATCACATTAGAATTTATTCAGTACTTTGACCGTCCTATCTGGTACGATTATTTCACTCATGGACTCAAGACCTAGCCACACTGGCTGAAATCAGCAGTTGAACTCAGTCTACTTTCGTTGTTTGATTTCGCAGAGCAGCTCAACAATTTTTCGTCCGCTATGTATCACAAATGCCGGAGAAGGGGAGTTCGTCATGGCGTCCCTTCATATTTATAGCAGTTACCCCCTCTCTTCGGATATCTCCCTTTGCCGCCAAGAAAATTTCTATAAATTTTCTGACTTACCTAAACTGTAATTTGAAGAGTTTTGAAAGTGACTACATGCTTGCTACATTTCTGGCGGTAGTGTTCATGGACATTTAAAACTTTTACGGGTTCGATTTGTGAGATGATTGACCCCCTTTGATAGGCACTATATTTTTTTGACTTGGCTTGGTCACGCCATGTACACGCGCTTTGAAATAGTTCATAAAAATGACTTGAGATTCTTCCGCCGTCGACACCTGTGGTTGACGTCACGTACCCCAGAGCGTGGGACCGAAGGTAATCACCCCCTCGTCACGTGTCAAATCCATGCTATCAAGAATCCAACTTTTAAGTGATTGTCGATTTATGCATAATGTTCTTAGGGCACAAAGGTCATGGGTTCAATATATATATATATACTCAACCCATAATTCTACCGAGAGAAAAATATTTTTTTCTCAATATTTATTTGATATCAAGAAACTACTTTTATGTTTGAGGGCAGCCATGTTGCGCTCTTAAGAGCCCCGATGTCGCGTGGGAAGGATCTCATTCACGGCAAGCTCGTGAAATACCGGGACACCTCGGCGGAACTCGAGTGCCCGACAATTCTTTAAATTTATGGAATTCTATACAACGAGGGATTTTGGCAATACAGTAAATAAAGAAATAAATAAGTTAAATTATTCGTACACCCTACGTGAAGACAGAGCCCCCAGGGAAAAACATAAATGCAGTTAAGCCTAAGTACATGTTAGCGTCAGAGCAGTGAACCAGCTACACGTGCCAAGGTCAGGGGATGAAGAAAACGCGCGAAACGCACGGGCAGAAATAATTTATTTTCCCTGTTGTGAGTGTGGTAAAATTATAAGACTAACATCTAAAATAAGTGCAAGCCTGTCCGGAAGTCTGGGACAAGTCTCATCAAAATCGGTCCATTGGACGCAAAATTGGCAGATTTCACAATCAAGCTTAATAGTGGGGATAGCGTCCCTCCTGAGATTATAAAAGAAACCCCCCACCGTATATTTTTCAGTGTCGATCTGGAACTTGAAGCCGCGGGAGCTAATGCCCGTCGTCATGGGAAATTCACGCCAGATTGATCGACAAATAATTAAATACATGTCCGTGGCTAAGGTCCACATACTCGGTTAAGAAGAGAAGGTGATTGGAAAGTTTGAACGTTTGCCGATGAACTAGGAAAGTGTAGGCGTTGGTTAAAATATACACAGCAGATTTTATTTATATCATCTCATGTACGTTTGAAAGTGAAGAGGGTTGGGGAAGCTATTCAGAGTAGTTCTGCTCCCTTTATCTGTTGAACACCTGTTTTATTGGAGTAACGGAGAGAGACAACTCTGGGAACGATGCAGACAGTCGTAGAGGACTGCAGAACGAGGGAAGTTCGTGGTGCCAATTACAGAGAAAAGTGCGTGGTTTATGTGGTAATTTTAATATCGTGTGTGAGAAGGGTAGTGTTTGTAAGAGCGAGATGTTGGAAATGATAATGTTCTTTGTGAAAATGTACGGCTAAGGAGCGAGGTCAGCTGGTGACGATGTAACCAGAATGCTGGGAATGTCACCATTGTGCAGGTCTGTCTATTTTTATATTATGTTGTAGTTAGTTCTACTGTTCTGTCCCAACAAATTTTTCCAGATGATTGTCGAGTTGATATTTATAATTATCAGGAGAAAGGTGTTGTAATTTTTGGTCAGCGTGTGAAACTTTCAGTGTGTAAATTTCATGTCAAGAAACGGTAAAATGCGACGCTTAAAATTTGGTGTTAATGTTCGATGAGATATTGTCCAAAGCGTGGAATTTTGGGAAGTTATAAGTTATAAATTAGTCGTGGCGAATACCTAAATTTCAAATATCAGTTGAATTCGGAAATGTTTGTCAATGATAATAATAATAATAATAATAATAATAATAATAATAATAATAATAATAATAATAATAATAATAATAATAATAATAATAATAATAATAATGTCTACCGCGGGATAAAGAAATTTTTCTATGTTAAAAGTGCATTTAACCAGTATATTTTTACAAGGATCGCAGGCATATTTAGATAATTTCAGTGAAATTTGATAGAGTTACAGTTATTAATGGGAAGGAAAATTTTGAGACATCGTGTATATCAATGATACGAAAAGTCGCGGTGTGCTCTTGGATTCTCGAGGTTTGAAAGTCGTAATAACACTAAAGTAAGAGATGTGTTTTACAGTGGTTGTTGTTTTCACCAGGGGATTGAATTATGAAAAAAGGGTCTTGGAAATATAAGAAAAAGGGATTGAGAGCGACGAATTTATATGTATGTGGAGATGAGAGAGATGGATGAAATGAAGCCTGGATTTTAAGTGATACCGCTGGAATGAAGCGAGGAGAATGAGTTTGAGACAGGCTATATTTTCGCAGAGGAAGTATTTAAGAAACAGGCTGTATTGAGGCAGGCTGTATTGTTTTCCGCTACCAATCCGAAATTTGAGACGACTACCGTGTGAAGCACCGTAGATTTCTAGTAAAATCCCAAGTGAAACGACTCTAGTAAAAGGTTAAAATCTGTTACTTAAAGCCCGTATGAATAGTAAGATAATGCGACCTCAAGGATAAAAGAGCATTTCGGACCCATGGTTGGGGTGTATTGAATTTGTTCACTGGATATGTCATTGATATAAATAGTTGGAATTGACGATAGGCGATTTGAGAATTTCGAATGCGGTAGTGATGATTATTATTTTGAAGGCATCCACTATGGTAAACGTGCGTTGGGAATTGTCATTGCTTCCCTAAAACTTCAGTGCACAGGCTGAGATTGTGTTTGAGGTGGAGAATTGTTCGTCACGTATGTTTATTTTCGAGTTCACGTATTGTAACGAGGTAGAGACTTACTGTAATTTTTGACTTGCATTCGTTTGATAGTAAGAGACGTGGTTCCGTCGTGTGGTATTTGTCTGACCAGGTTTAGTATTGAAAGTCGGAGTTGTTTGAAATTGCTAGTTCGCCTGATATGTTAAGGGAGGCGTAGTACGACCCACTTTGACGCCCGACGATAGATTTAGGACGTCACATGTTATCCTTGGAGTCACTGATGATGAGACGTCCTAGTTCACGCCCGACGATAGAATTAGGAAGGTATCATGTACATAGTGATTAGTGTTAGGATGTACAGATTTCAAGTGAGCCCGACGATAGGTCTGGGATGGCAGCTGTATACACTCAAGTCTCAGATTAGATGTTTCTTTTGTTTTTTTGTTGAAGTGGCCTGGACGAAGGTAGCATCTACAGTATGATATGAATTATGAAGAGGGTCTGTGTGAAGCTCTCCTTGAGATAACGGGACCGCTAGTGAGTGAGGGTTGCCCAAATGTTGGATATCAACCCGATCTAGATTAAATATTTTACTGTAATTCTCCGCGCGTGTTGAGCTTTAATGACTTCGATATGTTAATTTATTTTTACAGACTTTATTGCTTTATCGTTTTGACGTCCGTCTCGTTTGATAGTGTGCATATTGACACTCAGTGTATTAGTGTGAGACTTGAGTTGCGAATGCGGTTTCGATTCGTCCGCCAGTAACAATATTTTATTTTCAATCTTGTCGTACTTTCATTTTTATTCATAGTTGAAGTAAGTAAGTAATCACTTTATAAGTAGTGTGTTGGGACAGACAGTAAATAGATAGATCTGTATTGGTAGCATTGTTTTTTCAAGGGAAAGAATTCCTTAAAGTTGTAATAATTGTTAACGTGGACTGGTAATATTATTAAGCATAACAAACCCATTTCTAACCTGAAAATCGGTTCGATAATAATACTTTTCAGGTGACTTTCCACTTTTTAATTAACTTCAGTGTTTGGCATTTCTTCTAAATGCATGATGAATAAGTGTTTTCTGCATTTTCGCAGTTTTGTTCCTTTAGAACGACATAACGTAAGATCCTCACGGATCATGTTGTTGTTGGTTCCTTCCGAACAGCTGTTTTGGGTGATGCACATTTAGCATCGGGATTACCTTATCACTTAAGGGTGTCATGGATGACAAATACATGGTGGGATTTTATTTCAATTATGAATGATGCTGTTAACTCGTAGTGAACACCATGCTTTCCCATAATATTTCGCAACCTATCCAAAGCAACTGATAGTCAGTTTGGTTCGATTAAGGGTCCATTCGGCGGGTGTTCCGTATCCGTAAAGGGTATTCGACTGGTGGATAACCTTAATTGAGAGAAAATCAGGCGTTCTACTTGTTGAAAGTCAGATTTTCCACGGATCGTGTGGATTAACTCTCAGTTCTCGTTTGGAATAATAGGTGCCCGGTTTTCAGGTCTTCCCTTGTTCAGTTTTTCAGTTTCGCTGTCCACTAATATATTAATTTCTCCGAAGCAACTCTTCGATATTGTAAGAAACAAATCAACGTTATGTAATGTGACTGTGTTTGAAACATTCAAAAATAAATAATTTATAATTTTTTTATTTCAAGAATGCATATTAAATTCATAATGTTATCGTGCTATTTCAATTTAATAAAAGTTAGTAAGCACATTTTGCTCCTCATTTCAAGTAGTTAGGCTCTCTTCTGAACCCCATCGTTTGGTTAAGATCGTGACCGAATTTATTCCCGCAACGACCCATGAGTTGAGAGTTCGTGATTGTTCTACTGTAGCAGCCGTGGCCGACCAACGATGGAATGGTAAGTTCAAGGGTTCAATATATATTTATTTATTTATTTATTTATTTATTTATTTATTTATTTATTTATTTATTTATTTATTTATTTATTTATTTATTTATTTATTTATTTATTTATTTATTTTAATTGAAAGTGTTCCGGGTTTACCCGTGGAGCAGAAAGAGGTTAAAGAAGGTGCTGGGGTGAATGGGTCTACCTACAATATCAAATTAATTGAAAAGTTGAACTGAAGGTTATATTTTTTCAGAAAACAACAACTTAACAATTTTCACTTAGTGAACATAACAGCATATTAGGTACAAAAGAAATTTTGAAACGAAACTAGGAAAGTCCAAGATTAATAATTTTTACAGATTCTGGGCTTAAAGCCCCTAATTTTACAATTTTACGAATTGAAGTGGAATAGTTCAGTTAAGGGCAGAAATCCCCTAATTCAAGAGCACTTGCTCCCTAAATCACAATATCTAGCCTCCCAGAGGCACACTTTACTGTTACAAAACTTTGAAAAAGAGCTAACAGGCTCTCAGTATTCCAATCCCACCCAAGGCGACATCAACTTACAATCACTGGCCTCTCAAGGCACAACTTACAATTTGAAAATAATTTTATACAGGGGTATTTAATACCCAACCTACGGGGCCTTAACGGAAAAGAACAGGTTAGATAACTGGCCCAAACACAAAATGAATTTAGGCGCACACTGCGCTCCAAGAAACTGCAAACTTAAAAACCTGCAGGGCTCTAGGCCGATGAAACAGAGGCTATTCCCAAACTACTGAGGTGGCTCGGATAAAAATTACTGTAATCCATTACAAAAGGGTTGCAAAATCGAAGACACCTAAAACCAAGAAGGGGATCTCGAGAGGGTAACTCACTCTCTACCCCCAATTTACAATAAAGATTTTATAAAGTGTTTACATTAGCCGAAACAGAAAAGTTACATTTTAGAAAAGTAGGTCACATAGTTAAAGATTCGGACCTTCCCCTCAGAATAATTTGCGGATACAGCAAGAAAGATGGAATTATGTGGTCATTACTTTGTAGATGTTTTAGCTGCCGACGAAAGAGGCCACCCGCCTCCTGCTTAAACACACACACGCAGTAAGACGACCATCAATTGGCCAGGAAACGTGAAAACCCGCAGTTTATAAACCCTCAGGGAAGGTTCGAGATCATTCAAGACTAATCAGGACACACCATCTTATTTTATTGGCTAACACAAGGTGAACAAGAAATGCGGAATTGGTTGAAAATTAATTACAAAATTTACTGATTGGCTAGATTCAAAACTGGCGGAATGAAAAGGAAGTATTGTCAACCCAAATATAAATGAACACAGATCAGTTATGGACACCCTAGAAATACAAAACTTCTTTAAATTATAAGTTCTTTCACCTTGCACCAGGATGCATGATCATAGGTTTTAGTAGTGTCATCTGTAGAAAACCGTCCAAACTTCTTGATGAATGGCAGAAGAAACAAGGAGAAATCCACTCAGTTTAGGAAACTTCACAACAAAACAATTACTTAATTTTTCAGTGGTGACATCTTCTGATAAAAGTTCTAAGTTCCCGTTGTAGTAATTTCCACTTTTGTTCGATAGAGGAGTTCATTAAGGCGCTTATTTGAATGCGCGGCGTTGAGATGTACCTCCCGGTACAGAAAGCATACAACAGAGGACAAGTCTTCAATTGCAGTATACTTTGCGAATTTGAAGTACAATAGAATTTTTATTTTATTTTATGAAATATTTCCTCTCAAGCAGCGGCTGCCTTACGACAAGGTATACTTTTACATTCATTTTTAGAAGAGAAATAGAATTATAGTTGAGAAATGTTGATGGCAATCTAATTGTAACAACGATTTCTTAGAATTTTCAACGGCCCCCTTAAGGCTATGATGGCAATTTCCCCTAACGCTGTAACAGGCAGAGACATCTGTTTCCCAAAACTGACGGCAAAAATTGGAATTGTTCCCCTCGCTCCAATCATCAGACCCACTATGTCGATTTCCTCCAGCTGGAATTTTTCCCTCTCGTGAGGAATTGTTGGTAGGTAAATATTCCTCTTCTCGAGGTTGACATCTTAAGGCTGCATCTTATGGCTTTCAAAGCAGACAGTGGGGTCGATGATGCAACCTCTCTTCTTATTCTTGAAAGCAATGATGTCGATCCTTCTGTGGCTTCCGTTGTCCGCTAAGCCATGAACCTCTTCAAATACCTGGAAACCATAGTCTTTCAGCGTTATCGCAATTAACGAGTGGATGTTAAGATGACGCGTATTCCTTAAAAGTTCACCATGAGGACAAGGTCCCAGAACATGCACAAGTTTCAATCTCCTTGAGGCAACGCCTACAAAGGGAATCATTCTTAGATATTCCTGGTATCGATCTAACTGCTGAAATTTTGCTGTTTAAATTTAGTGCCTAAATCTTGAACCTGAGCTGATGGAGAAAATTTTGTTTCTTGCAGCTGAAATATATTGTTCACGGCCATTCCATTATACTTATTGCATATTCTATGAAGTACAGCTGTTTTCACATATTCAGAGTAGAACGTAAATGAAACACGTGTTTTGGTCTGTGGGATATTCCATTTTACTAATGATAGAAAATACGAATTATGAAGGATACTATTTGCAACGTTGTACATAAATATATTGCATAATCCTCTACGTGATTTAAGAGATTTTAAATGGGCAAATAGGAGCAGACACTCTTGGCTCACATTCAAAGGAAACTCACCACATTTTCTCATGTATAAAAATTTCAGGAAACGTGTTTGTATTTTTTCTATTGTTTCTATACGTTTATTGATCCAGGATAAACTTCATCTTCTTTATTGTGAGAACCACAAATGCAGGAATCGGCACAACACTGAATTTACAAAATCAAAGTATCATTTAAAATAAATAAATACTTCGTTGCTGGGAAAAGTTGGAAAGCAGATGAGCAATAACAATTCAATGCAGTTTATTTTGCTGCATACCGTACATAGCAGAGTAGCACGATCGGAACGTGGAAATTGGCAGGCAAGATACTAGTGACATTTTATTTATTTATTTATTTATTTATTTATTTATTTATTTATTTATTTATTTATTTATTTATTTATTTATTTATTTATTTATTTATTTATGTATTTACTTATTTATTATCATTATAATCGGCGAAGTTCAAGCTCTCTGTCCTCTCTCTCGCTTAATCACAACATATATTCTGTAGTGATACAATTACTAAGTTAGTACATAATACTGTAGGCTATTTATTTATTTTATTTATTTATTTATTTATTTATTTATTTATTTATTTATGTATGTATGTATGTATTTATTTATTTATTTATTTATTTATTTATTTATTTATTTATTTATTTATTTATTTATTTATTTATTTATTTATTTATTTATTTATTTATTTATTTATTTACTTATTTATATGTTTATTTATTTGAAAACTGCCTCCCATTGGAGATAGTCCCGCCGGACTCAGTATACTCTCAATATATATAAATGTTTTACAATATACTAATGTCCTTTTTTGTAGGTGATGGACTAAAATTTGGCACGATTTCTTCAGCACCACTGTGAAAATTTTGTCCCTTACAGAGTGAGGTAATCCGAATTTCTTCCGAAGCGATTCAAAGAATTTTGGAATAACACCGCGAGACCCTATTAGAAGTCATATCACTTTTAAATGTTTCAGATTATATATTTCCTAGAAGTATCCAATTGTTGGATCGTATATGTTCTTCTTTTCAACATTTAGTACATTTACAAATACAAACTACAGTAGCAGTACTATGATAATGGTTATGTTAATGAATATGAATCTTCTCTCTATATATTTTAATCTAATGATAGCTTTACACCATTGATATTCTCATTCACTCTGACAATCATACACGCTATTTACGTATTTAAGGGGAAATTTCGACAAGACCGCTTAATTAAATGCGGGTATTGAAGTTATATTTCAGACACTGACAGGGAGAGAATTTTACAGCATTACACCAGACACCAGGAAGGAGTGACTGTAAACTGATAAGTGATTAAAGGATTTCGAGCTGGTGTTTTGCCCAATGACGGAGCAAAAATTGTTAACCTTTGAAGATATAGTAGGTATTCCCATCTAGCAGTCGAAATATTATTGCCGCACTCTGTAGGTTTCTTAATTTTTCATCTTGCAACCAGGAGGGCTTTTCATAATAAGGGGAGATGTGTGACTCAAAGTTCAAGGAAGATATACATTTTCTTCACGAGTTAATTGCCTTCTGAAGTATCATTGTTTGTTCCAATCTTTCGTCGGTTAGTACAACATCACAGTAACTAATTATTTGAAAAATGAGTGTGTAAGTGTTATTTTCATACTATAATGAAGACTATATTGATTCATTTTGGGCGGATGAAGTGATTGGTATAATTTTCGGCAGACCATTGTTATCTGATTATTGTGGTGTAATGTATCATTCATGATGACAACTAGGTTATTTATGGACTTTTGGAAAGGTATTGCTTTTCCACGGAGCGCCAAAGAAGGTGAAAGTGTGTTGTTTAGGGCATTTAAAAGCCTAACCTTTCTACATGATTACTTGGGTTTTTCTGGTTAATGAACTAGCAGTTATCTTTTGCATAGCTAATTGAATAAAAAACCAAGTTCATCGGCTAGATGTGCCAGTGTCAGTTAATTGATAGTGTGAGTATATTTGAAGGTAGTCGGCATAAAAATGATAGTTGAAGTTGTACAGTTGAGATAACATTTCGTTAATAAAGACAAAAAATAGAAGGTGATGGAGGTGGTGATTATTGTTTTAAGAGGAAGTTCAACTAGGCAACCATGTTCTATTATCACTAATAATAGAGAAAAATTGAAGGGGTCCGATACTTGAAAAATGAAGATATCAGTAAAAAACAAGAAAAGTGCAACGAAGGACCCGCTAGGCCTCTCAACCTACTAACATTGGGGTCGGAAAAGAACAAGGGTTCACAAAGGATGTCGGATAGTACAGGTGAAAGTGAGAAGTCTGGAACAAGTAAGTGGCAGCAATGCCAGGATTCAACTAAGGACCCCGTGGTTACCAAACCACGTCCTCCAAGATAAGAGCACCAGAGCCCCTTTCAGTCACATCTTACGACATGCAGCCACCCCTACCTATAGGGGGAATAAAAATAAAATACGTCAAATCAGATTTTTCAGGGACACTAGACAGTCTTCCATTCTGTAGTCGTCCTGTTCAATACCACTCGCTGTCGTCTAGTTTTGAGATATGAGGTCATAAGTTGAACAGGTGAAGTAGCCATGGAAAGTCTTTTTAACTTAGCTAACAGTATTAAGTGCTTTACTAAAATGTAGGAGGCTAGGTATAGTCACTTTCGTTCGTTCACTGCCCGTCTAATGTCATTCGCAATCTTGAAAAGCGCTGTTGCATTACTTATCCTTTCTTAAATCCAGATTGCTGAGGGCCAAGAAAAGAATACTTCCAAACATACTTTTTCCAGAACCTTAGAAAGTGCTGCAAGAATGCAGGCAGTTCGATAGTCAGATGCAATACTTGCTGGAGATTTTTGGCGACTGGAACAATGAGTTTATCTTTCCACTTAGTAGTTATAGTGCATGAAGTGAAATGAAATGGCGTATGGCTTTTAGTGCCGGGAGTGGCCGAGGACATGTTCGGCACGCAAGGTACAGGTCTTTCGATTTGACACCCGCAAGTGACCTGCGCGTCGTGATGAGGATGAAATGATGAAGACGACACATACACCCAGCCCCATGCCGGTAAAATTAACCAATGATGGTTAAAATACCCAACCCTGCCGGGAATCGAACCTGGGACCCCTGTGACCAAAGGCCAGCACGCTAACTATTTCGACAAGGAGCCGGAAGACACGTATGTAATAAATATTAATATTATGTAGGTCACTAATGAAATGGTTCATGGGCCCTTATTGCTTGAGATTTTAATTGACATAACTTCCCATCTTAAGTCACGCTTTGTAACAGTATCAAGTTGAAGTGAAGGATGGATTGGAGGCTGTTAATTTGGTGATTTATACTGTCTGTGTTTCAGGAGCGAAACGTTTTGAGGAGAAATATGTTCTTAATTCATCAATGGATACCTCGGGATCAGCGTGCTTCAGAGGTGGTTTGCTAAGGCCAAATGACCGAAGTTGTTACCACGTGGAGCCAGAGTTAAAGAGTTTATTTAAATGCCGGAAGTAATTACACTTACTATTACGTATGACTAGGTTAATTTGGTTTCGAAGGACGCGATACGGCTCATATACGTCCGCTAGCTGAGTTTGCCTATAGCGTCGGTGTACTGCGTCTCATTCGTTCATCACTATCTTAATGCAGTTGTCAGGCGGGCTGTTGCCCCCAAGGCTCACACTGTTCTAGCGAGCATGTTTCTTGTACCTATACAATTCATGCACATGGGAATTAATATTTCCACTTTCTCGTCCTTATCATTGTGTCATACCGGGGGCAGTTTAGTGTATTTTGTCTCAATTATGTAAAATCCATACAGTACTGGTCAAAAGTTTGGTATCTCGTAAAAAGATCATGAAATGTCATCTAGAACTTAAAACTGCACTACTAGACCTCTGTATTTATTTTCCGATGTTCTCGCATCTAATATCATGTACGTCGCCTAATTTCTTGGAGTTACGCCAAGTATTGTAGAAGCTATACATTTTTAACTGTTGTAAGGTCACATCAGAAAGTCAAAGTTTTTGGAAATACTTTGTGCTATATAAGCTACTCTAATTGGGAACATGCATCATTTTCAAAAATTTTTTTTTTGAAAAGTACACCAATGAAATAGTACGTAAACGTGTTGCATTGTGGTATGTTGTCTTGTTTTCTACCATTAAAAAATATTTAATACTGCCTTTCCACAAGGCGAGTGAAACGGCCTCTGACGTAAGCGGCGCGCTGTGACGTCACGATCCAGTACCGCATGGAGCTCTACCAGCCGTTGTGCATCAGCCGTTGCTAAAAGCCGATTGTTTATTATTCATGATCGCGAATAACTTCGAAATGACAGAAGAAAGGTTCAAAACAGCACAGTCAGATAATCTACCATGTGTAGATGTCATCATTCTTGAAAAAATATGACTTTTGTGGCCGCAGAAATTCGCGAATAACAAGCAAGTTTGTAAGTGGCGTCTTTTATATACGTGCAATGTACTGTAACCCATAGTATTAGGATAACAACGAACCTGGATAGATATCACATCACTTTCAACATTTCCTTCTAGACTGATTCCCCTATTAAAGAATAACATTACATTTTCGGGCTTTCAGCATTAGTAAAGTAAGAAATCGGATTTCAGCACTAACATAAACATATAGGTAGCATTATAGTACTAGTCCGCTTCTGTGGTGTAGTGGTTAATGTGTGCCACTCCCGGAGGCCCGGTTTCGATTCCCGGCTCTGCCATGAAAGTTGAAAACAAATAGTACGAGAGCTGGAACGGGGTCTACTCAGCCTCGGGAGGTCAACTGAGTAGAAGGGTTTCGAATCCCACCTCAGCCATCCTCGAAGTGGTTTTTCGTATTTTCCTACTTCTCCTCCAGGCACCTAAGGCCACGGCCGTTTCCTTCCCTCTTCCTTGTCTATCCCTTCCGATCCTCCCATCCTCCAACAAGGCCCCTGTTGAGCATAACAGGTGAGGCCGCCTGGGCGAGGTAATGGCCCTCCTCACCAGTTTCATCACCATACTCAAAGTCTCACGTTCCAGGACACTGCCCTTGAGGTGGTAGAGGTGAAATCCCTCGCTGAGTCCGAGAGAAAACCAACCCTGAAGGATAAACTGATTAAGAAAGAAAGAAAGAAGGAAAGAAAGAAAGAAAGAAAGATCATAGTACTATAGGGCTATAATCTATTATTCCCAAAAAAATATATATTTATGGTTGGGACAACTGGCCTACCCACTTCCGGGGCCCATGAAAGAGAATTAAATATCTTTGTGGAGGGAAAAAGTTAAACATGATAAAGATAAATATGACTTCATCTAGTTTTCACAAGTCGGGCTGAGTGGTTCAGACTGTTGAGGTGCTGGCCTTCTGACCCCAACTTGGCAGGTTCGATCCTGGTTCAGTCCGGTGGTAGTTGAAGGTGCTCAAATACGTCAACCTCGTGTCGGTAGATTTACTGGCACGTAAAAGAACTCCTGCAGGACTAAATTCCTGCACATCGGTGTCTCCGAAAATTGTAGAAGTAGTTAGCGGGGCGTGAAGCCAATAACATTAATTACATTTGGCTTTTAACAAGCTGAGCATATCAGGAAAGAAAAGTGTCCTGGTGACATTTTAGTCGCTCAATGCAGGAATGTCTTTGGGTGCTGTGACTTTTACTTTTTTTTTTTTTACGTCACACCGTCACATATAGGTCTTATGGCGACGATGGGACAGGAAAGGCCTAGGAATGGGAACAAAGCGGCCGTGGCCCTAGGTACAGCCTCAGTATTTGCCTGGTGTGAAAATGGGAAACCACGGAAAACCATCTTCCGGGCTGCCGGCAGTGGGGTTCAAAACTCACTATCTCCCGGATGCGAGCTCACAGCTGCGCGCTCCTAACCGCACGGCCAACTCGCGCGGTATTTTTACCCTTCGGTTTATTAACTTGGCTTGTATAACCTAAATCTTAGGCTAAGTTTGATAATATTTTAAACACCTACATCACTATTTTCACCTGTGTGCAATTATGTTATTTATTTCATTAATATTATGATAATTATTATAATTGAGCATTGTTAACTTATGAGACCCCCAACAGACAAGCATTGGTTTTGTGTAGAGTTATACATTTGTTAAATTCACGTTGTTTCCTTTCATGATGTACACGCCTATCCTTTGTTACATTATAGAGTATTTAGATATAGCCTAAATTTCTTTACCAATTAAGCTCTTCAATAAAGACATGCATAACTGTCCCATGCCAAGATAGAATTAGAGCTGTCAAAATGGTTCATAACCCCTTTGATTTATTATCTTGACATGGATCACCCAAAACATAGGTTAGGTTTGGAGAATACTTTAATAATCAGCATTATTTAATGCACTGTTTATTACTTTCATATTCCAAGATGTAATTGAAGCATTTAAATAAAGCATCATACATTAAAATTTAAAGTTTTACCACTAGAACAGCTGACATGGAAAAGTGATTTGAAAATTCAAACAAATTAATCTTACGTTAAAATCTTCAAAAAAATAAAAAAAATAAACTGTAGACTTTTCCGATATATCACCAGCATTTCTCCGGCTCACCAAAATCCATTTCTCCCTAGTTTTAGCGTCTTTGGAACATTTATAAACAATTTGTTTGGTACGGTATGCGATGTGCTATTGCACATCGGAACTCTACACCATTTATAAGTTTTTCTGCCTCACTGTCTGCGCAGGATTCATTTTAAGTCTAAAATATACCACTCAGATTATTATCCAGTGTATAGACCTCGAATTTAACTATACCAGACACTAACGTAAAGTAGAAATACGCGAAGTGTATCCTGCTTCTCACAGCACACTATGTGTTATTTCGTCTGCTAATTCAGTCAACCTGTACGATGACGTCAGACCAATGAGATCGCGTACTTGCGTGACGTGACATTTTCGTAGATTTTTATCATGTTTGGAGTTATTATTTGTACATTCTGATCACATTTTTGAATTCTGCATGAAATTTTGAATCAGATTAGCATATTTTTAATTAAAACACCGGATCATGCATGTTCCCTATTGGTTGCAAGTATCAGCACTAAGATTCTTTTGTAGAATTTAGTATGCATATAAAAATTCCGAAAAAATGCGGCACCTGTTTATGTGTGGTTTATTTTTTCAAATCAGCGGTAAGTTGGTCAATTTTTTCCTTGTTCTTATCATAGGTCTGAGTGTGAACTATCGGCATCAGAGGCCCCCTGTGGGTGGGGCGGTAGAATAACACCCACGGTATCCTCTGCCTGTCGTAAGAGGCAACTAAAGGGGGCCCAGGGGCTCTGAACTTTGGGGCATGGGTTGGCGACCACGGGGCCTTTAGCTGAGTTCTGGAATTGCTTCCGCTTACTTGTGCCAGGCTCCTCACATTTATCTATCCTGTCCGACCTAACTTGGTCAATTCTTGTTCTTTTCCGACCCCGACGCTATTAGGTTTGCGAGGGCTAGAGGGTCTCATTTTCACGCCCTTCGTGGCCCTTGTCTTTCTTTGGCCGATATCTTCATTTTTCGAAGTGTCTGATCCCTTCCATATTTCCCTCTGATTAGTGTTATATAGAGGATGGTTGCCTAGTTGTACTTCCTCTTAAAACGATAATCACCACCACCACCTATCGGCACCAAAAACGTGTCCTTCGATGCCATCTGCAGAGTGCAAATGAAACTATCAGGGCAGGAATTACTCGTGAAACTTTTAGTGATACTTCTTTGTACGAGGGTGAGTAAGGGGGGAACTAGCCTGGTTCCGGTAATACTGCCAACTGAATTGAAATGAAATCTGAATTGAATCGATAGAAATTTTCTAAACTTTTATTATCTTAAGCCAACAACTGTGTTACACACACATTATATAACATTTCTCGAAGCGAATCTTGTTCCTAGCTTGAATGTTATATTTTGGCTTTGCTATGTAAACAACAACAGTACTAGTACGTAAAGTGTACGCAGATGTCTCATGGCGATTCTTTGTATGTCAAAGGTTGCCAATACGAATCTCGAAGATTGCCGAGGTCTATCGATTCAGCACTAGGGAGTCCAGGTATCACTAAAAGTTTCGAGAGTAATAAGTCTGACGCCAATAGCTCGACCCGAGACCTTGGGCCATAGATGACAAAGACAAAGCAAAATCAACCACCTTGGCGCTGCTTCGAAAAGATAAAACACTAAGCAAACGGTGATGCATATCTTCGGATTTTTAAATATTTATAGTAAACTAGCAAATGTACCCGTGCTTCGCTACGGTATTCTACATTGTATACGGATATCGACGTAAAGACCGTGCGTGCAGTAAATGAGATTATTTTAAAATTGCATGTCTCTCAGCCTTATCCGAGAAATAGCATGGGGAGGTCCCCATACGTTGTTTCCAATGTAAAGTGAGGGTTGCGGAGTTGTGATGATAACGGCAGGCTCACTTGCCTACTGCCATTCACAATCGAGTTGGGAAGTTTACATTATAATTGCAGGCCCCATTGCCTACTGCGCGGTCACAATCGATTTGGGGAGTTTTGGTTAAAATGGCAGACCCATTTCCTACTTTCAGACAGATTACAGTTGTGGAGTTTTTATTATAATACTTCCCTACCACCAGTCAAAATTGAGTTGTGCAGTTATCATTATAATGACAGGCCCTTTTCACTGCTGCCAGCCAGCTTACTGCCAGTCACACAGAATTAGTGAGTTTCCATGAAAATAGCAGGTACTATGCCTAATGCTAGTCAAATTTTAGATTGGAACATTTGTTTATAATGGCGGGCACCCTGGCCTAGAACCAAACACAATAGGGTAGGGGACTTTCGAACAAAACTGCATGACCCCTTGCCTTCTGCAAGACAAATCGAGAAGTGAATTATTCATTAAAATGGTAGGCCCTCCTTACTAATGCCAGTTACGCAGGAGTTGGAGAACGACCCCATTCCTACTGCCAGCAGTCAAAGTCGGTGTAGGGAGTACTGATTACAATAGCAGACACACCCTTTCTCGATCGCTACAAATCAACATCAATGAATATATATAGATGGACATACGAAAGTATATGCATATTTACAATATTGCAGACCTTCATTTACAGATTAACTGCTGCTAAACCGTACGTCAAATTGACAAAGGATTGTACCGTAAGGCGCAGTATTTAGCGATCTAAATGACTTGTCCTATGATATTTTCTCGCATCTCATCTATTCATGGGTCAGATTGAGTCAGAAACGTTGAATAGGTTGAAATTTGTGTAAGATTATCTTACCTTGCATTACTTTTCGGATAATTATCTGACATAGCATTTGGCTCACATATGGGTACTGGGTGGGCCAATGTTCGTGTAGAGTTTGATCATACTATCTTCCCTGTAAGTGATTGAAAGTATGAATTATGTAGGTAAAGAGTCCATATTTACTTAAAATGGAGAAATAGAGACGAATCTAACGTATAAACGATACAGATACGACAAAAAGTCATAAGACCAAGGTTAAAGATCACTCCTAATTCAAGGAAGATTGTGCCATCCGTTATGTGATAGGACCTCCCGTTTATCCCACTTAATACCTCGAAATACCTGCACCATCATTAAAATTGCTTCCATATTTCGATATTCTTCCGGGATAAAACATGAAAAAATGAAAGATCTGTGAAGTTTTTCGTTTGTTACAGGCTGAAACGTATAATTTTGCCAAATTTCAATTTTCTTGCTTGTCTGGCAGATTATGCTGCAATCTGGATTTTGGGTGAGGGGGTAAAAATTATGACTTTCAGGAAATTAAACCAAAAAATATGCAGACGATCATTATTACCCCTCAAACGGGTATCTGTACGAAAATTTCACCAAAATAGTCAATGTACAGGCACACACAGTCGCTACGATTTTGTTTATATAGATAGATAAGGAATCTGCTCCACGTACAACACATATTGGCTACGTCCGCTGGACTTAACCTGCAAAACCAACCGTTCATGATATCTAACTTATTAATCCTTCTGTCGAAAATTTCACATGAGAACAAAAGTTTTATCAATGGATTTCCATTAAGGATTGTAGATTTCGATTAATTTCGGATGTGCATATTTTTAGGAAGTGCAAAATCATGGTTCCGGTTTCGGATAAACCCCCAGTAAATTTAGGTATTCAGAAATGATATTCGCCCTAAAACCTACACAAAGACAGGTGGATTCTAAATATCAAGTTTAGTAGAAATATATTCAGTTGTTTTCAAGTTATAAAAACTCATACAATCAAACCGACAAACAGACACAAAAGTTAAGAAATGTGCAGTTGGTCATTATTACAACTGAAACGGATAATTGTACGGAAATTCCGTCAAAATAGCCAATGTATAGACAGTTGGTCGTTGCGATTATATTTATATAGATGACAGATAAGCATGGGCACGTTTGAAAGTGCAGACCTTCATTTCTAGATTTACTGCTCCTAAACGGTACATCATGCCAACAAACTGTTTGCACTCTCAGACCTCCCCTTTATCGCTCTACATGTTTGGTGTTAAAACATTTTCTCGCATCTCACCTATTTCTGGGTTCGATTGAGTTACGATATTTGAATGGGGTGAAATTTGGGTACATTTTCATCATTTTACATCATTTTTCACGTACTTATGTGGAAGCTAGATTCATGAAATTGGGTTCGCATATAGCCATTGGTCGTGTCAATGTGCGTGCCAAATTCGATGACTCTACCTTTCCTATAAGTGTGTCAAACTAAGTAATACACGTGTAAAAAGCACAAAATTTACGAACCATCGAAATATACAGCCAAATCTACCCCATAAGGGAGAGAGAGGGAGATACGACAAAATATCACAGGACCAAACTTGTAGATCACTCGAAATTTAACGGAGATCGTGCCATACGTTTTGTGGTAGGACTTACCATTTAGCCGTGAAATACCTCGAAACGAAGGTCTGCACCGTCATTAAGTTGCCTATATTTCGATAATATTCGGCATAAAAAGTGAAATATTTAAACATCGTGGAAGTTTTCCGTAGGTTACCGGCTAAAACGTATAAATTTGCTTAATTTCAATTTTTCAGCTCGTGTGGCAGATTGTGAGGCAATCTTGATTTTGGGCTAGGGGGGGGGGGGGTAAAATTTAGGACTTCCAGGAAACTATCGCTAAAAAATATGCAGGAGGTCATCATTACCCCTTAAATGGAAAGCTGTACGAAAATTTCGCCAAAATAGTCAATGTACAGACACACGGTCATTACGATATGATTTATCTAGATAGATAAGGAATCGGCTCCACGTATAACACCTTTTGGACTATGTCCGCTAGACTTAGCCTGAAAACCGACCTTTCATGTATCTCCCTTATTAATCCTCCCGTTGAAAAACGCACATGAGAAAAAGAAATTAAAATTGGATTTCCAAACAGTTTGATCGATTTCCAGTCAGGTTGGTCTTGTACTTTATACATTGTGGGAGAGTAAAAATCACCATTTCGGTCCCCTATAAAACCCCAGTCCATTTCGTTAATTTGAAATGGTATAAACCTTAAGACCTACCCTTGGAGGGGTGGAAGCTAAATATAAAGTTTGGTTCAAATATCTCAGTAGTGTTCAAGTTGTAAGATACACGCTTTACGCGCACCCGCTCTTGAGTTAAGTCCGGTGGAACTTGTAACGAAAAACGGTCCGTTAATGATATCTCCGTTATTAATCCTGGTATCGAAATGATGCACATGAGAAAAAAGGTTTAGAAATTAATTTCCATTAAGGCAGGTAGATTTCCATTAAGTTTGGTTGTGTATATTTTGAGGGAGTGCAAAATCACGGTTTCGGTTTCGTATAAACCCCATATTAGTTCAAGGATTTAGAAACAATATTTGCCCTAAAACCTACCCAAGGACAGGTGGATTCTAAATATGAAGTTTGGTGAAAATATATCCAGTAGTTTTCAAGTTATAGAAAGACAAACAGACAGACAAACAAACAAACAAACAAACAAACAAACAAACAAACAAACAAACAAACAGACACCAAGGAAACCTACCCGTGGACAGATGGATGCTATATATAAAGTTTGGTTCAAATATCTTCAGTAGTTTTCAAGTTGTAAGAAATACGCTTTACACGCACCCGCTCTTGCGTTAAGTCCGCTGGGATTTGTACCAAATAACGGTCCGTTTATGATATCTCCCTTATTAAATCCTGTTATCGAAATGATGCACATGAGAAAAAAATGGTTTAGAAATTAATTTTCATTAAGGCAGGTAGATTTCCATCAAGTTCGGTTGTGTATACTTTGAGGGAGTGCAAAATCACGGTTTCGGTTTCGTAAAAATCCCCACTCAGTTCAGGGATTTAGAAACGATATTTGCGCTAAAACTTACCCAAGGACAGGTGGATTCTAAATATGAAGTTTGGTGTAAATATATCCAGTAGTTTTCAAGTTATAGAAGGACAGACAAACAGACAAACAGACAAACAAACAGACAAACAAACACCAAAGCTAAAAATTATGCGGATGGTCATTATTACACCTGAAACGGATAACTGTACGGAAATTTCGCCAAAATAATCAATGTACAGACATACGGTCGTTACGATTTTATTTATATAGAAGATAGATTGCTAAGTCTACAAAAATGTGTTGGTGATACTTGAAACCAATTACAATATACAGTACAAAATATTACCAACAGTTTTTATCTTTTGGCGAGACCTTCCAAGTGTCAGTCCTTCATAACTTATACAGTAATTTCACTAGCTCAGTGAAATCAGGCGTCATATTGAACCCGAGTGACTTAGGCCCATAGTCAGTCATGATTTGATCGGTAAAATAATATATGGTACATTTATTGAAATACAGAAGTGTAGTTGAAAATATTTCGTTTATGTAATATCAAAATCAGAGCGAAGGAAGGACGACAGACTGGAGCCTGACGGATTAGCTCAACACGACAACATTTAGCTACTTCACAGCAGGGAATCTCATTAGTTGGCGAACAAGGAAATACAGAGTCCACAAATAAGTCTTGGTCAGAAAGAGAAGGGAGAGAGTCATACAAAGGAAACTCACAACATGAGTAATACCTTGGGATATTTTTGGCAGGACGGAAAGTCCGTGACCTCGTGGAAAATTACAGCGGCCGCGTGTACGTTCGCTGGCCTAAGTTCGAGCAGGTGGAGAGTTAAATCATGTGACCGCTTGCCGGCCAATCGTAAAAATTTAATGGAAGGCTCAGTGATACCATCTTAAGGAATGATGGATGAGATGTTTTCGTAACTACAAAAGTAATCAGTAATAAATTATTGTGAGTACACGGATGGATGTAATGAATTTATTAGATGTCACGCATGGAAAAATAATCAATAATTATTGGCAAATTAAATAAATTGAAGGCTGGATTTCTTGGAAACCAGACAGCTTGAATGTCATTGGCTGAAAGAAGACCACGTTGTAAGAGACGCTACCGAAGGCGCGAAATGTGAGGAGCTAAATCCACCCGTATCTCCTAAATCTGTGATCACCAGGAGTTCATATTTAATCCAGCAGATATGCTAGCGGAGTGGATTGATGTGATGTAAATTTTAACTTCCAATTCGGAGTGCAAGCACCGATATTAAAAATCCACCCCCTCCCTAAGGGGTATGACGTCAACGAATCCGCGGGAAAAAGGCTTCATCCATATATACGGGGCAAGGGATCCTCGCCAGCACACTTGTATTGAATCTCTGGAGCTGAATTGACGGTCGCAGCACACTTGTAGTGAATCTCGGGAGCTGAATTGACGGTCGCAGCGCACTTGAATTGAATATCGGGAGCTGAATTGTTGATCGCCGATAACTTAGAATTCTACGGACGTACAGTCATTTAATGGCGCGAGCATCCGCCAGTGTTTGTAAAATGTGATCGCGCTCAAGCAACATGAACTAGAAATAGTTAATGTAGGACAGTGTTTGTCATTTATGAATGTCAGTGACGTAAAGTAATTACACTGCAAGGGAGTAGTATAAATTATATCAAATAAGTACGTACATAATAGACTGTGTGACGAACAGTACTTTAAGGAAGTAGTAGCCGGTACTTTGCTATACCGAACCGATGTCATGAACATGTCAAGAGTGCCGTACGAAACAAGCGTATCGCGACGGGCGTAAAAGTTGACACCTCGTCGTACGTGTCCAGGTCCATTGTGCGGTAGTTGGACGAAGATTAAATAGTGTAAATATTAAATTTTTGGGTCTAGGATAGTAATTTGTTGTCTCCAAGTTAAAATATTCAGTGTTAACGTTGTAAATGGTGAAGGTTTGTGGTAATCAAGATATCAGTGTAAAATGGTAATGTGCCAGGAAATCTTTTGTGGAACTACGCCATCAAGAATGGAGGAGTAAAACGCAGAGAGGGGCCGGAGGAGCCTCTCATCTGCAAAGCTGTAATGGAATACCGATAACTAAGATGAGTACTAACTTGTAAATAATATTTGGGAAATGTTATCGTGATGGGAAAAATGGGAATAATTTGATTATACTTGGTTACCTTCTGTAACAAGATGGGTCGCTTAACGACCCCATCCTAAATTTGTAGCACGGACAGTAGTAAATAATAATAATGTAAATAATCGGGTCTTTTATGTATTCAGTTTGTTGGAGATGTAAATTTGTATATATAGTGTAGTACGTTAAGTCATGCATGCATTCATATTTCTTTGTAGTCAATAATTTTCTTTACGTTTGATTTTGGTTATGGTAGTTAAATAAGACCCGATATGTGTTTTCTGTTTTATCATTTTAACGAGCTATGTAATGACATGGAAGGAAAATCCAGCTTCGCCATACCAGTTGTGTTTTGTTGTAATTAATATGGTCATATTTCATAGTGGAGTTGTTAAATTTGTGAGATGCGATTATAATATAATATTCAAAGTAAATCATATCTGGAGTGTTTAGTGCCAGAATAAATCGAGTTTGTGAAAGGGGTTATGCGTTAATCATATTAAGAGTGAACTACCGTGTAACAGACGAAATTATTTTTTTTATTAATAATAATAATAAATAAATAATATAACTACTTTTTTGTGAAGATATTTTTTTAAATATAATTTGGATATAATAATAATTCATGTGATATTGGAATATTTAGTGAGCAGTGCGTAATAATAAATTTATGTGATCAGGTGTTGAGTTTATTGGGAATCATTTAATGACGGGAGGTCGTTTTTAATTCGGAATTAAAGTGCGTGGTAATTTAATTTGATCAATTAATAATATTGAAAAGTAGCTCGGTGCTAATAATCCGTACATGTTATGAACGTGTGGTTTAAATTACGGTCCAATATTTTTTTACGTATAAATGTCGTGTCTTAAAGTTGCGATTCATTAGCCGGAACACGTAGGACTAATATTACGAAACCATGATTGTCAAATTTTGGTAAATATAATTTCAAGATGTTACGATTATTTGTGGAGAATGAACTAAGGCGTAGATCAAAATGAGATAGAAAAAGTGAGAGAATCTGCAGTCAGATAATAAAAGGTCGTACGATTTCAGAAATGAATAAATAAGTCAGTTGATAATTCTGTGAGAAATAAACGAATCAAGGAATATTGAGATAGGAAGGAAAATAAATTCCGTACGAGAGACACTTAGGATATTGATATGAGTGTAAAATGTACGGGCAGTGTCACAGAGAAATACTGAGTTACGCAGCGGGTAGCATTCGGACCCGTGACAGCATGTACGAAATAAATAGACTGCACAGCTATTCGTTGAGATACAACGGATCTAAGGATAATGAGAGTTCAGATTCCACATAAATGGTCGTATATTGTATTCATTGTAATGACGAGCGAGGGCAATCATGATGTCGTGATAATAATAATAATAAATATTGCGGATAAAGGATTGGACCGCCTTAATTAATTGAGCGTTGATAAAGATGTTAAACGGGAATCTAAATGATAATATGCAACCGATAATAATAATAATAATGTAAGGACGATGTTAAATCATCGCGGTCAGATTAATAATAATAATTGTCATAATAATAACAGTAATGATGCCGTTGGTTGATCAGTGAAATATTTGTAATTGCGACCGATATCTGTATATATTTTGGCGAAGTGACCGGTCCATTAATAATAATAACCTCTTAAGTGACGTGAATAATAATAATAATAATATCTTGAGTCACCTATTCATTAATAATAATAATAATCACAAGAGGGATATAATAATAATAACAGTAATAACGATTTGTGTTTGCATCCCGCATAATAATGACGATATTAATCAAACATGACAGTGCCAGGAACCGTCGATAATAATCATAATAATAATAATAATAATAATAATAATAATTTCATGAATATTATGACGATGGTGGAGTTAATTAGTTGGTGACAACATCCCTCTATTCGTATGTTGAATAATGAGAATGATAATATTAGAGTCATTTTGGTACCTCGTTACCGTACGGTTTCCGTATGGGACGATGTTACAGTAATACTTGGCGTGTTTGTTTACTTCGCTCGCGATGCGAGGGGGGGGCATTGCCACGGTATTTCCCAACCGCTTCTCGTTATCTCATCTGTGTCAGTAGTCTGTTGAGGCTACTTTGCAACATTTCAAATCACATGTAAATAAAATATAAATGCTGATTCAGTGGTATGGCATCAGCTGGAAATCGTAAGATAGGAACTGTCCGTGGAATCCAGTTTTCGCATTTCACGAGAAACATTACCCAGTCCGAGCACCGGTCTCGGAAAAATGTATATAGCCGGAGTACGTCATCTTAGTTAAATCGGGAAGCCGACCGTAACATGGGTTATGCTCGGGCTCCCGATAGAAGGAAGCTATATCTTTGAAGAACGGTTCGATTCAAATGGAATCGATCCGTAAATTATACCTCCAAAATGTCATTTTATTTCAGAAGCAACCCAGCATGATACTGATACCACTTGCGGTATGGCAAGTGATTTGTGTATGTAACATGTGTGGAAATTTAAATGTCGTTGCCAAATGTATCAAAGTTTCATACGTCAGATGGCGTAATAAACCGCCCCTTCTGGCAAATTATTTCAAAGGAAACCACTCTCATAATCTTTTTATTGTAGTTAGATGATGCCCTTTTTAAAGTAACAGTCACTTCCTAGTCCTATCATGGAGTCCTTAAATTCAAGTTTACAATCGAGCCTTCCCTATTTTAATTTTAAATTGCTCCGTTCATCCCCGTGTTCTATTATGCCGTTATATTTATATTTGATGACTTAAATAATGAACCGACACCCCTGAGATAAATGCTAGTCTGGGACTCGGGAGGTGGACGGGTGCAATATATTCTAATAGATGTGAGAGCTCAGAAAGAAAATTACAGAGGTCTAGTGGCACAGGTTCTAGAGGACAATTCGCGATTCCTTTATGTGGTTCCAAACTTTTGACTGGTTTTGTACTATATACTACTGTGAGTCTGAAGGAGGGTTAAGCGATGTGTTTTGTTTGTTTGTTTGTTTGTTTGTTTGTTTGTTTGTTTGTTTGTCCCGTTTCCCTGCGGGGTCGGGTATGAGGTGAGATGAATCTGTCGTGGCGAGTTTTTATGACCGGATGCCCTTCCTGACGTCATCAACCTCATCAGAGGAGTTAATGAAATGAAATGAATGACGTGATATATGATAGCAGGGAGAGGGCCTACTCCTGTCGAAGGGGTCTACTCAAGTCTTAACGTCCCCATTCGACGGACTAATCACCATCAACGGCGTCATATGTCCTCACTCCATATGATTACTGCGGAGAGGTTTGTAATTTAATCCAGGCTTTTGGCACGCAATCTAGTGATTAGAAAGTGTATACCACCACCTCCCCTCCCTAACAACGGGACTCGAACCCACTAACCTCGGTGTCAGACCGTTTAGACTTCAGCGCCTTAACGATCATGGCCAGCAGGCGAGCGGTTAAGCGATGTGTATGGTATAATAATACAACAGTAACTGATAATTCATCTTAATTACATCAATTTTATTACAAATGAAATAGCCTGTGAGGGTCCTGTTTCGTAACACAAAGGCATATGCTCAATGTTTAACGTCACCATCCGACGGACGGATCACCATCAGCAGCTTCATTTATGTCCTCACTTCATATCAACACTGTGGAGGGGCTTGGAATTGAATCCAGGCTTTTGGCACGCAATCAAGTGATTACATAGAAACTATATACCACCACCTCTGCTAGGACTGCCGGCCTACATTCTAATGGTAAACATTCTCCCACCAAAGGGACTCGAACCACGGTGTCACACCATATAGACTTGACGCCTTAATGATCATGTCCACTCGCTGGGCTCCAATAATAATAATAATAATAATAATAATAATAATAATAATAATAATAATAATAATAATAATAATGATAATAATAATAATACTAGACCGGACGAGTTTGCCGTGCGGTTAAGGGCACGCAGCTGTGAGCTTGCGTCCGGGAGATAGTGGGGTCGAATCCCACCGTCGCCAACCCTGAAGATGGTTTTCCGTGGTTTCCCATTTTCACGCCAGGCAAATGCTGGGGGGTGTACCTTATTTAGGGCCACGGCCGTTTCCTTCCTACTCCTACCCCTTTCCTATCCCATCGTCGCCATAAGATCTATCTGTGTCGGTGCGACGTAAAGCCAATTGTAAATATATATATCTGTTTAATGCCCCTTCAATTGCTTTTCTAAGAGAGATCAGAGTACCGGAATTTTGTTCCAAAGACTTGGAGATGTAGCACTTTATCACCCTCAAATGGCACCAACATCACCCGGTAACGAAACCTCTACCTTGCCAATAAAGAATCCCGACTAACCGATGGCGCTACGAAGATTAACTAATCGTTTGTACTCTTGTGTGTATGTTGCTGCTGTTGGTTTTTTCTCTAGTGGTTTAATTTTGCACTAACACATCAAAGGTTTTTGGCTATGAGAGGATGGGAAAGGGCTAGGATTGGGAAGATATTGGTCGCCTCCTTAATTAAGGTACGGCCGCAGCATATGTCTGGTGTGAAAATGGGGAAACACGGAAAACCATCCCCAGGACTGTCAACGCAACGGTGAGATTCGAACCCACCATCTCTGTTATGCAAGCTCAGAGCTGTGTGAATGTTCCTGGGCTTTTGACCTCAATATCCCAGTTCCTCTTACATAATAATAAATTAAAATGTTTTTGTTTTTACGTCCCACAAACTACTTTTGACGGTTTTTGGAGACACCGAGGTGCCGGAGTTTTGTCCCCCAGGAGTTCCTTTACGTGCCAGTTAATCTACCAACACGAGGCTGACGTATTTGAACACCTTCAAATACCACCGAACTGAGCCAGGATCGAACCTGCCAAGTTGGGGTCAGAATAATAATAATAATAATAATAATAATAATAATAATAATAATAATAATAATAATAATAATAATAATAATAATAATCGTATAGGCCTCAGACACCGAGTTGTGGACCTTAGAACTGCTGCAATACAGGCGGCCTGCTTACCAATTGCGACGTTCAGAGTGCGCCGCAAAAGGTCCTCAACACACCAAGGACAATGACACGACCGAACGAATTGGCTTCAAGGTTCGCGCCGTGTATCTGTTGGCTTGCAAGGTACAGTCCCATCCTTTGCCTACTGCGAACATGGGAAACCACGTAAAACCATTTTCAGGTATGTATCTACCAAAATGCCTGTCCGAGTTAGTGCGACGTATAATCACTAGCACTATCTACTAGTGCTAAGATTTCTTACCGCCCTTCAAAGAGCGACTACCTCGTCTACGATCGAATCCGTAAACTGAGGGCTATGAATCGGACAATCTACGACTGATCTACCGATGCAGCTAACTCCTACATGAAACGTAGTCTCAGTACCTTGACTTTCCTGTCAAGCAAGTTATCAATAAGTTGTAGTTGTTTGGAACAGGATAGTAATTTAACTGGACAAGTGTAAGCTGTCCTCTGCTCACCAGCCGTGTCTAATACACATTCTTAGGCACTCGTCACTGATCTCACTGTGCAACCCTGACAGCTCCCTGGAACACCCACCTGGACTCGACGGGGAGAAGGCGGTCTCCATACAATAACTAATGCGAGGAGAGAGTGGGGAGGGTGTCTTTATGTATTTATTGTTTGAGGCGGCAAGTTCTTTATTACAGGCCATTAAAGGGTGTTGTCTAGAAGCGCGTTTATACATCACTGATGGACCACCCCTTCGATACATAATTTATATCCACAATTCAGAAGAATATCTTAGTAAAATTGAGAGGATATGAAAGTACTGTATGGAAAGTTTATTCTTGGCGTCGTTTATCCCTTATTCAGCGATAGATGAAAATATAATCTATAATATAACTTTTAAGATTTTCAATCTGTGGAAGCGCGAAATGTAAAACTGTAGAACACTATGAACATACCTGATCGAGCGAGTTGGCCGTCCGGTTAAGGGCGCTTCCCTCAAAAACCATCAGAACAAGTCCTGGGTATCTTAACACGTGTCCCATCTTTCTCTCTCTTCATCTCGTCAAATTTAGCCAAATAGATCTCTTCTCACCAATTCCATTCAGTACCACTTCATTCGTGATTCTATCCACCCATCTCACCTTCAGTACTGCATTTCAAAAGCTTCTATTTTATTTCTTAGCTAGTTGTCGTCCATGGTTCACTTCCATATAATGCCACGCTCCAGATGAAAGTCTTCAGAGGCATCTTCCTAATTCCTATATCAATGTTTGAAGTGAGCAGATTTCTTTTCTCAAGAAAGCTCTTCCTTCCTTGTGTGCTAGTCTGCATTTTATGTCCTTACTTCTGCCATCATAAGTTATTTTACTACCCAAGTAACAATATTAATAATGAAAGTATATAACTTCTAAGATATTTAGTCTGACAGAGCATGGAATATAACACGGTAGAACTCTTGTAAATATCAAGCATTTTAATTAAGATGGAAATTAGTTTCCCCAAAACCGGTTGTTAACAAATTTTAATATGCGCTGATACAGATTGTATATTGTATTTGTTTACTGTTGTAAATAAACGATCGAAATCTAGTTTATAAAACATTTGTTATGCACAGATTTCAGATGGCATTAATATTTCCAGAGGTACACTGTACTCGGATATTTGTGAAAAATGAATAATTGCGAATATCTCTATTATTATTATTATTATTATTATTATTATTATTATTACAAAAGTGCATAAAACATGAAACATCGAAAGTTATATCTTACCGTACATGATTTTTTGATGTACAGTTTTTCTATTCAGCTAATATTAGCGGAGAAATTTGAAATTTCGTGTTTTGGTCCCCTTCATACGACATAAATACCGATTTTAAAGAAATTCTATCAAGCCGTTTTCCTGCGACGTTCACACGAACAACCGACGAAAAGACAGCCAGGAATGTGAGAAAATATCCAAGCCTTTCAGGCAAGCAACTGAATGTTGAAAACGTCCTAGGAATATGAGCTACGAATTTTAGGTTGGTAAAATATAATAAAATATGAGAATATTTTTTTATTTATTCCTAAAAATTACTATCCTTTTCGTTATCCAGTCGATTAGATCACGGCCGATAGGTATAGCGACGCATCAAGTCGGCCGTGATTAGATTAGCAGTTCGCCTTTTTCTACCACTACGAGCGCTAATGTGAGTTAATGCATTGTTTCACTTAAGCAGCACTACGAGCGCTAATGTGAGTTAATGCATTGTTTCACTTAAGCACCACTACGAGCGCTAATGTGAGTCAATGCATTGTTCCATTTAAGCACCACTACGAGCGCTAATGTGAATCAATGCATTGTTTCACTTAAGCATCACTACGAGCGCTAATGTGAGTTAATGCAGTGTTTCACTTAAGCACCACTGCGAGCGCTAATGTGAGTTAATACATTGTTTCACTTAAGCATCACTACGAGCGCTAATGTGAGTTAATGCATTGTTTCACTTAAGCACCACTACGAGCGCTAATGTGAGTTAATGCATTGTTTCACTTAAGCATCACTACGAGCGCTAATGTGAATCAATGCATTGTTTCACTTAAGCATCACTACGAGCGCTAATGTGAATCAATGCATTGTTTCACTTAAGCATCACTGCGAGCGCTAATGTGAGTCAATGCATTGTTCCATTTAAGCACCACTACGAGCGCTAATGTGAATCAATGCATTGTTTCACTTAAGCATCACTACGAGCGCTAATGTGAGTTAATGCAGTGTTTCACTTAAGCACCACTGCGAGCGCTAATGTGAGTTAATACATTGTTTCACTTAAGCATCACTACGAGCGCTAATGTGAGTTAATGCATTGTTTCACTTAAGCACCACTACGAGCGCTAATGTGAGTTAATGCATTGTTTCACTTAAGCATCACTACGAGCGCTAATGTGAATCAATGCATTGTTTCACTTAAGCATCACTACGAGCGCTAATGTGAATCAATGCATTGTTTCACTTAAGCATCACTGCGAGCGCTAATGTGAGTTAATGCATTGTTTCACTTAAGCACCATTACGAGCGCTAATGTGAATCAATGCATTGTTTCACTTAAGCATCACTACGAGGGCTAATGTGAGTCAATGCAAAGTTCCACTTAAGCCCTTATAACTACATTCGGTGTGTATATTTTTCATAAAATCAGTAAAACACCTCAGGGTATTGAACCAAGGAACACATTAGAGAAAGAATTATGTCAATAAGTTAATTTCGCTAGGATTTGAATCGAAAAGAAAACGAGTAAAGAAACAAGCGATTTTAGGCTGTCTGTTCTGGAACTGCATTAAGGCCGGAAGTGATTTCTGAAATTTGTTCCTTTCAGTTTGATAGAGCTTTCCAAGACTCACAATTTGTAACCTTTCCGGGCCCTTTAACCCTTCAACATTTCGCACAATTGAGGAAACTGCTTAATTTTACGTTTTTCATAGTATGGCGACCCCTAGTCTGTCTGCTGAAAAATGTTTTCAACATTAAAAATGAAAATGACAATCCACGGCTTGTTTTCAGTCATTCGACCAGATCAGGAATGGAATGAATAAAACCCCCATTTAGCGGCGAGGATAGGAAATGTGCTGGCTGCCGAAGCCTGTCACACTCTCCTGGTGCAATGATTAATTACTGACGGACGAAATGAAATGACATTGGAGGATTGCTGGAATGAAAGATGATAGGGAAAACGGGTGTACTCGGAGAGAAACCTGTCCCTCCTCCGTTTTGTCCAACATAAATCTCACATGGAATGACCGGGATTTGAACCACGGAACCCAGTAGTGAGAGTGCGGCGCTCTTCCGCCTGAGCCAAGGAGGCACTAATGAGAGATAAAAATTACCTCAAATAATATCTTTCAGTAAATTAATATTCACATTGATAACAATTAATTTAGTCGTATCTAACGGATCGTTTTCGAAACACATTTGAATAGAATAGAATAGAATAGAATAGAATAGAATAGAATAGAATAGAATAGAATAGAATATATTTATTTATCACCTACAGGATGTCAAAATTACAGATGATGTAATAGAAAAATTAAATAAAAAAATTAAATGAAATAAATACATTTAATTAAAAATTAAATAATATACATACAAATATACAAATATATACAAGCAGATATAAATCTTCACGTGTTTTTGGAGTGGACGAGCATAGGATTCAGTGCATCTAAATGGCGAAACTGATTTTGGGCCTATTAAGATATCACGAATGAAATAATCAGTTCTCTGGAGTATGACGAAATGAAGCCTCTTTGATAACCACGTTCACATAAACAACCGACGAACGGACAGCCAAGAAGGTGAGAAAATATTCAAGCCCTTCAGGCAAGCAACTCAATGTTGAAAACACTCCAAATTTTCGTGGTGTATTTATATTATTTGTTGTTTGTGTTCCATAAATGTCTCCATCCTTCATTTAATTTTTTTCTACGTCAATTTAAGTTCTTGCTTTCAACAATATTACTAACACTTTATAAGCATTATTAATAGCATTGTAGCTTACATTAACTCATTGTCGATGCTCATTACGAGTACGGACACCGAACAAATAAGTAGTGTTTTGTATGATAAATAATATACAAAACATATTTCAGTCACATATAAAACTATAAACTACTGTATTCGAAATCTTTAGATTCCAATCTCTCAAGAAATTCTTCTAATGAAATCTGTTAGATAGTATCTCGCCTGTTATATTCGTGTGTATCTTTGTGTTCGGCAACTCTTTCGATACTTTAGCATTTAAACAAACGGCAGGTTTAATTTCAATGATCAGTCACTACTGATCTGCATTTAGGGCAGTCGCCCAGGTGGCAGATTCCCGATCTGTTGTTTTCCTAGCCTTTTCTTAAATTATCGCAAAGAAATTGGAAAATTATTGAACATTTCCCTTAGTAAGTTATTCCAATCCCTAACTCCCTTTCCTATAAACGAATATTTACCCCAATTTGTCCTCCTAAATTCCAGCTTTATCTTCATGTTATGATCCTTCTTACTTTCAAAGACACCAGTCATATTTATTCATCTACTGATGTCATTCCACGCTATCTCTCTACTGACAGCTCGGAATATAGCACTTAGTCGAGCAACTCGTCTTCTTTCTCTCAAGTCTTCCCAGCCCAAACTTTGCAACATTTTTGTAATGCTACTCTTTTGTCGGAAATCACCCAGAACAAATCGAGCTGTTTTTCTTTGGATTTTTCCAGTTCTTGAATCAGATAATCCTGGTGAGGGTCCCATACACTGGAATCATACTCTAGTTGGGGTCTTACCAGAGACTTATATGCCCTCTCCTTAACATCCTTACTACAACCGCTAAATACCCTCATTTCTATTAGAGCATAGTAGGATAAAGTAGAACTAATAATAATCTTCTGTCTACGTGTTTAAGTTTTTGTTAATCCTTGTGTAGTTCTTGCGAATTTCAAACTTAAGGCGTATCTGAACGTAGACTGAACGTAGTTTAAAATTATTGTAGTGTATTAGAGTATCTTATTAGAAATTAGTGTGTTTATTGCTGTGAAATATTTGTGTAGCATAGCATCTGTAGTATCCATGGTATCTGTATTAACTCTCTTACTAGAATTATGTTGTAGTAAATAGGGTAGACTTAACTGCAGTTTAAAATTGTGTAGGCCTAATTCTTGTGTTTTACTTTCGGTTTTCAGTAATTATCAGCAATTTCCATTCTGTTAGGTTGTTGCAGAAAAATATTCGTACAACTAGGTAGTACTGTAGTGTAGTAGTAGCCTATTTTAATTACCATCTTTTCGTGTATTTTTAGTAAAATATCCGAGACAATATTTCTTTCCTTTCTTTTCTATTTTGCACAGAATAAGTTATTTTATGTTTCCTTTTCTTCTAATTATTCCGTAAAGAAAATGTTTCTTTCCTTTCTTTTCTATTTTGCACAGAATAAGTTATTTTATGTTTCCTTTTCTTCTAATTATTCCGTAAAGAATGGCTAAGGAGCGCAAGTGTAGGAACTGTGGGTGAGACAAGGCATTAACGAGTCTGAGGGAGGAGTTGGAGTGTTTTAGGGAGATAGTTAGGATTCTTTCAGAGGACAGGAAGGAAAGTAAGCCTCCCTCAACAAATGTACAGGATACAGTAGATATAAAAGAGGGACGAGAAGGAAAGGGGGGAATTCTAGAAGACAGGTGGTCTAATGTTTTAAGAGGAAGGAGATCGCAGGCTAGGGGCTCTATTGAAGATCAGAATTCAGGACAGGTGCCTGTGAGAAATCGGTACGAATCACTGCAGGTAGAACAACAGAGGGAAGATGAGGAACAGGGAACTGTTGCTGAGATATGTGGAAGTAGGAGGAAGGGAAAAGGTAGGAAAGAGAAATGTAGAGTAGTGGATGGGAAATGACAGGTACAACAGGGTCATGGGAGGGAGAAAAGACAAGAGGATGTAGCTTCTGCAGCTTTCAGGAATTATAGGGCTGACCAGGAGGGGAGGGGATCAAAAGATGTGCGTAGGGTTGAGGCTCAGGTCATGGGGGAGTTCATTGTTAGACATGTGGGGAAAGTGTGTGGAGGAAAGGGAACCAAGGTAGAGTGTTATCCAGGAATTAGGTTGAGGCAGATGTTGAGGAAAGTAGAAGAGAAGGAGGAGGGAAAGTAGAAGGTGGTAGTGTTTCACGTTGGTAGTAACAACGTAAGACAAGCAGGTATATGTACCAACATAGTTGGGAATGTGTAGGATCTGGTAAATGCAGCACGGGTAAAGTTTAAGGAAGCGGAGATTGTTATCAGTGGAAAAATGTGTAGGAGGGATACTGACTGGAAGGTGATTGGGGATTTAAAAGAGACTATGGAGTGCGTATGTGGGGAACTGGGAGTGAGAATTCTACATCCTAATGTATGGATAGGAGATGTGGATCTGCGCTCATATGGCCTTCACTTAAACCGCAGTGGTGCATATAAGTTAGGAAATGTGTTTAGAAGGGTGATAGGGAGGTACATTAAAAAAATGGGTTGGCCCTAGGGAGCGGTGATAAGGGTACAGGGAACTGAAAGTCAAGTAGGGAAGACATAAAAATGTTAGTGACCAACTGTAGAAGTATTATAAAGAATGAACTAACTTAATAGATATATACTTACCAGACATTGCAATAGAAGTTGAATTAGGACTGAGAAATGATGTAATGGATGTAGAAATATTCTCACGGGACTGGAGTGTGTATCGTAGGGGTAGGATAGGAATGGTAGAAGGGGGAGTATTCATTCTGGTGAAAGACGAATTTGTAAGCTAAGAAAAAGTTAAAGGTGGCAAACATGAAATTCTAGGTGTAAGGCTCATCTCTAAAGATAATAGGCAACTTGATGTCTTTGGAGTGTACAGGCCGGGAAAGGGTAGAGCTGACACTGGTTCAGCTATGTGGGAAAAAATGTGGAAAGGAATGTGATAGTAGCAGGTGATCTCAATTTACCAAATATGAATTGGGAGGTAGTTAAACATAAATGTGAAAGAAAGGTATTGAAATTAGGACTATAAGGCGGTACCATATGGCTGTCTAAACAAGCATGAAGGAGTTTTTAATAAGTAGCTATGATCGGTGGAAAACGGTAAACAAAAATGTAAACAGACGCTGGAATGGGTTTAAAGCTATTGTTGAGGACGGTGAAGATAGGTTTGTACCCTTAAAGGTGGTAAGGAATGGTAATGATCCACTATATTATAACAGAGGAATAAAGAGACTAAGAAGGGGTCCAGGTTGGAAAGAAATAGGGTTAGAAATGGCCGTGGAATTACGGAGAAATTGAAGGAACTTACTAGGAAATTTAATCTAGCAAAGAAGTCATCTAAGGAAGGCAAGCTTACTGGGCGGTCGTACAAATTTTAGCGAAAAGTGAAAGAGTATGTATAGGTACTTTAAGGCAAAAACAGGCTGCAAGAAGGACATTCCAGGAATCATTCATGAACAAGGGGAATGTGTATGCGAGGATCTTCGAAAGGCAGAAGTATTCAGTCAGCAGTATGTAAAGAGTGTTGGTTACAAGGATAATGTCCAGATAGAGGAGGTGACTAATACTAAAGAAGTATTAAAATTTACCTATGATAACAATGACATTTACAGTAAGATAAAAAAGCTGAAAACTAGAAAAGTGGCTGGAATTGATAAGACTTCTGGGGATACTTGAAATTATTTGATTATTGTTTACATGAAGAAGCTATACCAGATGAATTGAAAGTTGCTACTGAGCCATCCCCTGGATACTCCAATATATACATATAGTAAATAGGTCAATGGATCCATTTAATCGCATGCAAGAAGCAGGGTACGAACTCTGAGGTTCTGTTACAGGCCGAGCTAGGTAGTGAGCCAATTTGAATTGAAAGCGAGTCGTTGCCTTGGGTACTAGGCACGCCGGCCTCACCCCAGCTTTCAAATTCAAACGACTTGAGTGTGGAGGTCGTTATATTTGAACGAAGGGAACCCTACAACAAGATTTCAGGTTGACCAACTTCGAATTCACAGTACTGGCATCTCAAGATTTATATAGATTATTTCGCCACTAAGCTAGAATTCCACAGCTCCAAGCTAAATATCGCCTGCATATATATTTATTATTCGCTCCTAGAACAGAATAATGGTTATATGAGTTTTATCTAATAATTTTATTTGAATAGAAGGTCGTTAGGCAGGCGAGAGTCTGTTAATCGTCACGCAGCCAATGTTAGGTGGGGATTCACCTCGCGCTACAAAGAGACCAGATTATTTAAGGGCCCCTGGTGGGGGGAAGATTTCTCATTCTTTTGAAGTTTGTGGTGCAAGGAGTACGTAGTGCGCGGATGTGAGTCTTTTTTTGTGATAACAAAAACCGTTAGCCGCCTGTGCGCGTTTATAATTAATTCTCTGCTTATCTCGAGCAAGACAATTGCAGGATAAATTTTAGGTCCTGATTTCATTCGCCTTTATTTGATAGACCAAGATTTGGTCACTCGAATCTTTGACTGATAATTTCAATTAATTATAGCTCGAGACCCGCGCGTGAGATAAATGTACATTCGAGCAGAGACCTGTAACTCACTTCGGTTTGCGTACGCGAGTTATTTGTGAATCATGTGCGCTTCGTATGTGTATAAGCCGCTAGAAGATCTTAAGTCGATTGGGTCTGAACCCTTGATCTGATGACACGCATTTCGAACTAAAATCTGTGTGTAGGTTGAGCCAATTACAGCCTAGCATCAGGATCAACATAGTGTAATCGTACACACACAGCAATGAAGAGGTTGGTTGTAATCTACTTCCTTTCTGCAGAATCCCTTGAATAAATGTGACATTATGGATGGACGTGGTATCAACGTCAGGACCTGCCAACCAACGTTCATTTCTGGAGTCATGAGCAGTTAAGAAGCATAGGACATGCGGCTGTGGAACCCGGGATGAGTGATCACTAATTGTAAGAGATAAGAACAAAAATCCAATCAAATGGCATGAACTTGGAACAGGCTAATACATTAGGTTAGGGACATTTTTATGTCTTGTAAAGTTAAATGTCAGCCACCTTGGTTGCAGTTTTGTGTTTTTCACTTAACAGTAAATGTTTGGCAGATGGGCGGTGTGCATGATTTAGCCCAAGCCATTTGTATATACTTATTTTGAGGGCATAGAGGGATCACACCAGGGATTACGTAGTTTGTTCTTTTTTTGCTTGTGTGTATTTGTGATATGTTATTCCATGTACTTTCTTACAGTTATTTGGGGATGAGAGTCTTTGTCATGTAAACAAACCAAACGCCATCAGCGTTGGTTAATTTTACGTTAATTAGCGGCAAAATGTTAGTCAGATGCTTCTATGCATGCGATACTTATTTCAGCTGCTACGGAAGGCGCTGTGGCAACATGACCTACGTTGAGATAGTACATACTCATTTTATTTAGCGAGAAGGCGAGTCAGGGATCTAGCTTGGGAATGAACCCATGATATTTGAAATGAGAGGCTTGATATGCCAGAGGACCTACTATTTGTGTTAAGACATGCCGTTATTAATTGATGGAGCCTTGTGTATTTGGGTGATAACTAGCCAGCTGGGAGGTGCGATAAATTCACCAGCTGAGCTGAGAATGTGAGCTGTTCACGTGTTTACCTCCCCTCTCAAAGAAAAGTGAAAGTTACCCCGAGACCGACCACTTTCGCCAGCCAAATATTGTGCATTTCTCTTACAGCTGATCGTTTAAAGAGCCGAGAACAAAGACCATATTGTGCCTTGAGAGACACAAACCGACGTAGCCTGCCGACAACCAGTTCGATCCCCATGTCTCATCACTTATGTATATATATATATATATATATATATATATATATATATATAAGTGTATATAAATGTGTGTGTGTTTATTCATAGCTGTGATCTATTTTGTGTTATTTCTTGTATTGTTGTGTCTTGTTGAGCTAATTTGGGGATGTCAGCTCGTCTGCTGATTTTATCGTCATCCAGTTCTGCCTGGACTGTGTTTGTGTGAGCCGCGAGCTCGTAAGTCGAGTAAGTGTTAGTTAATATGTGATATTAGGGAACCACCCTATGCCACAGTGTTTTTATATGCTTGTATCCGCAGTTAGACGGATTGTAAATATGTGGTTTTAGCTATTTTACTACTGTATTAGTACTACCGGTTCATCATAGAGACGTTGTCTACGACGATGCCTACGGGAAATATTATTGGATTTTATTGTACTTATCTGGCACAATTAAACATTCAAATACTACGGGTCAGCTCCTAATTGGACAACTCTTAATTAGTCTACGGTAATTGGGCAAATGTAACTTGACCACTCTTAATCAACGTTATTATATTTACGATTTACCCATGTAGAAACACGATATTTTCTATGTAAATTTTACGAGTCGTAACCCGTCTTTGTTTAGCTTGTTTGTTATTGTAATGTTTTCATGTAAGGGTTTTCGCATTTTATTTTTTCTTCATACGACTAACTTGAGGTCGAATTGATATATTTGATACAAATTGCATTGAGCCAACATGGGACAAAATATGAGATTTATAAGTTTGGGCTGGGAAGACTTGGGAGAAAAGAGACGAGCTGCTCCACTAAGTGGTATGTTCCGAGCTGTTATTGGAGAGATGGCGTGGAATGACATCAGTAGATGAATACTTTTGAGTGGTGTCTTTAAAAGTAAGAAATATCACAGTATGAATATAAAGCTGGAATTCAAGAGGACAAATTGGGCCAAATATTCGTTTATACGAAGGGGAGTTAAGGATTGGAACAACTTACCAAGGGAGAAGTTCCATAAATTTCCAATTTCTTTGCAATCATTTAAGAAAGGTCTAGGAAAACAACAGATAGGGAATCTGCCACCTGCGACTGCCCTAAATGCAGATCAGTAGTGATTGATTGATTGTTACCCATTTTATGGCTAAACGTGCTCCTTCCGTGGGTAACTTAGTTTCAAAGATAATGTAATTCTTCAATACTCGCTCCATCCACCATGTATACTGCTCAAAAAACTGTCTCTTTCCCGACACTAGTTATTTTCAAAAGTTCTTCAACTAAGGTTATGTTATAAGGAGATTCCCACCTTACAATACTTGTCAATTTCTTATAATTGTTTACGTGACATAATTTAGCTTAATCTCTAGGTGTATACTAAATAGATAGAACATGTTACGTTTCGATTATGGAAGTATTGACAAGTATTGGAAGGTGGGAATCTCCTTATAACTTAGCCATAGTTGCATTGAGCCAACATGGGACAAAATATGAGATTTATAAGCTGGAACTTCTTTAATCCAAAAACAAGACTGCTATTATTTGTTGTTTGGGTTCCAAAACTGTCTCCATCCTTCTTTTAGTTTTTCATATAAGGTCAATTTTAGTTCATGTTTTTAACAATTATATGTATATATAATATTACATATATTTATTATGTCCGGCTCCATGGCTAAATGGTTAGCGTTCTGGACTTTGCGGAAAGGGTCCCGGCTTCGATTCCCTACAGAGTTGGGGAATTTTAACCATCATTGGTTAATTCCGCTGTCATGTGGGCTGGGTGTATATTTCGTCTTCAATCATCATTTCATTATCACGATGCGCAGGTTGCCTACGACGTCAAATCTACAGGCCTGCACCTGGTGAGCCGACATGTCTTCGAACACTCCTGGCGCTAAAAGCCATCAGTACGCCATTTTTCCTTTATTATTATATGTATTATTAAAACCAGAGGTCCATTTGTCTGTAACTGTCACAGCAACTCAAATGTGTCAATGAATATACAAAATCTAATAATACGTGTACATAAAAGAGCATAATAGATATACTATGGGGGTTTTATAGTGCCTAAAATGTCTAAATTGAAGTTAAAAACCACATTGGCCTATTTTCCTCTGATTTGTCCCCTAAATCGATATAAAATTATTTTAATTTTTTCCGAGAAACTAAAACATCTGACGACTTAAAACAGCTATTTATAGAGTAACCTACCCTCTCTATGTGGGTGGAAACTCATGTGATAACCATTCTCTTTCTTGTGTTATTTTTATACCTCGTATTTTTAGGTGTTAGGAATGATATTTTAGATGCCTAGAAAGGCTCTCAGATACGAAAAACTAGGTCCTAAAATATATTTTAGTCAGCTCAATTTTACGTATTTTAATGAGCATTTGTCAATTAAAACACCATTTTTATTTTGCTTAATTGATGATAACAGTTTAGTGGGAAATACAAAACATATTTCATTCACTTCCTTGTTACAAACGTAGAATTGGATCGGTAGATGCAGAGTGGGTCTCGGCCAATATGTGACCATTGCTGGTCCGTGGTCCTACAACTCTGAACTCTGACCGGACAGACGAGCGAAGGAGGGGTGTGTACGGCTCTACCGTGGTTCTACGCCTCTGCATTCGGGAGACGGGTCTTAGTTTGAGTCTAAATATCCATCCGTAGCATCTTTATAGAATTAAAAATCATTCATATTTTTCCACGGGTACCCGAAGTATTCCATTAGTACAGCGTGAACATATGAACGCTTGCCTTCCTTCAAGGAAACTTGAGTTATGTTTCCGGCCTCGTCTGAGATATTGTTTTCCTTCTCTTCATGACTGATTTGAATGCTTCTAGATCTGATTTGTGACGTACTTCCCCCTTCACAATCACACGTTTTGCAGAATCAGTTTTCTTGAGAATGAATCGTTTTGTGGCATAACATTGGAAAGCCACTGACTAGGATGTGTTATTACTGTCTATATAGTACTCTCCCAGTCACAAATGACAAAATCATCTCCAAGTTTTCCTAATAACTTTCTCTATTCTTCTGAACACCCTGTCTGGCGGAAGGAAAGAATGATCAACAATGGGGAAAATCACGTGTACTGATTTGAGTATTGATTTAGTGGAATACAGCAAATACATCAGCATTTCAGTCATGGTTACATTTTTGTGTCTTCCGAGGCATCAATCAGCATACAGTTTCAAAACGTAAGCTACCCCTAGATCTATGGATATTAGTTTATAATACACCATTGGTTAAATCTCGTTTGAACTCTTGGGTCGTTCATTTTCTGTCCAAGTATAAGCCGTTACTGATTCACGACTTTGTTCAGATTTATAATGTTCCTCTCAAATGGTGAAATTATAGAAATATAGCAGTCTAGAAAAACACGAAAATTGATCAGGAACCCGGAGAAAAGCTTATTCTCCTGACAACCAAATGACAATTTAACTCTTGTTTTCTTCGAGATTGTTATGATCTTTATAAAATGCTTTTGCTTTTAGCGTATGCACCCTAAGCTTTCTCATGAGTTCAGTTTTTTCATGAGGTATTTTACATGCGACAATTAGACCGTTAAGTCTGATGCACTCAGAGGAAGTATCCATTGCTGGAAATTTGAAGCTAATATTGCACCGTATCCTGTCACAAATTCGGTCTAGCTCAGGATAAAAGCGCTTGGAACGTCCAGAAGTGGGCAATGAAATCTCTACTCACTAAATTATACTAAAAGTATATGGACAGGAAATTCGTACATATAACTCGTGAATGAGAATGCAGATATACGGGCAGAATAGATTTATTAATGTAAAAAACATTAATTGAGCTCATTCTAATCAAAATAGCAAATTAAATAAACGAAAAAATCGACCCTAAAATTGGACAGAAAAGTGATAGGCACATACATATAATTGACATTTAGCGTTTATTTGAACAAAAGAAACACGGGTAACGACCCGAAAATAACAATTACAAAATGTTACATGGAAATTGGAATGCGTTACATTGTTTGGATTATTTGACTGCTTCGTTAAATTCTTAAGTTCTTTGCCCATGTGTTTGATCTAAAACCGCCCAGTAGATGCGAAAATAATACTCGATACACTAGTAATTGGTCTAACTGATATATATACATTCCGAATATTCGGACACATATATATTTTGAAAGCTTGTTCAGGGCTACGCCTAGATTACCCATCCAAAATAACACAGACTGTAATCATATGGGTCCGTACCCATGTGCAAAGAATCAGAGCAAAACCTGGCTTCCCTCATATTAGCCAGTGGGCTAATGTACCCCATTACACAACAAAGAACAACATCACAAAACAAAAATACACAGGACAAAAATAAACAACACAACGTACACATCAACTGCAAAATAAAGCACACACAAACACACACTGACGTTGATAGAGGAGTCGGGATTCAATTCCGACATATTCAGGCTCCGAAGATTTATGTCCCAATAAGACACAGCACGGCCATCTTTCTCCACACAGCTTGGGATATCAGCAGTAGAGCAACAAATATTTAAATAACTGGGGCAGGTGGACATTAGTTCGTGGACGCAACGGGATCTCTCGCAAAAATACTTTCACCCGCAGTGGGCTCACAGGGTACAGCTGACTTGGGAAATTCTACATGGGAGCTTAGCTTGGTCTTAACCACGCCGACTCATTATCTCTGCATCATGACACAAATTCTCTCTGACAAAATTTACGCACAGCCAATACATTAAACATGCATAATCACAGGCTGGCTTATTCATACATTTAGATCAGTGCTCCCAGTAAACACTACGGCTTAGTTGCCTTTCTCTCATAATTTCAGTCCCGTCAACATCTCACGGCAATTCTAGCGTCTCACATAATATATCCTCGGTTCGATACCCTTTCCATTCCTGAACTTGCCTGCCCAAAAATTGAATACCCTGCTCTGTATTCAACGGTGAATATAACTCTACCGAACAACTCGTCGTAGCTGAAAAATTCATGCATCATGCATAGAAAAACATCCTGATCGTATGCTATCTCTAATCTACTCTGTAAAAACTCGTGACGCAGACGGCGTGCACCCCATTTGATACTGTGATGAGTCTTCCCAACATCTCTATAAAAATCAATTCCTACGGGCATACGACACTATTAAAACGAAGAAACATACACCTATAACGTAATTTACCATTTGTTCCCATCTAATTAAAATATAAACACCTAGCTCGAGGCTTAAACATGCATGTGAACCCTGAACGTATTTAATCTTACCAAAACTGAGCAATACAAGTACCACACCGGCTTACATTAAATCAATAATTAACTGAACTGAGAAACCCTATACTAGTGCTCGAATATCACTTTGCATGCTTATACAACTTAAGGACTTAACTTAGCAGCCATCACTCCATCGGTGACGAATCACATGACCGCTATGTCATGCCTGCCAGCCCATAGCAACTGCAGACATCTCGGGCTGGATGGTCCTCGCCTCGAGTCCTGGTAACTCCATGGTTGTCGACTGCTTGATTTTGGAATCGTCTGGAATGGTGATATATTTCAGAACATCCGCTTCACCGATTGGTGTGATCGTACACAAGATTTACACATTGGTGGTAGCCTACCATTGACTATAGCCTACGCATAAATATTAGTCCTGATTTGTGCGTCATAAATTTATGCGAACTAGTCCGTTTGAAATAAGATTTTTACGCCGGTTATATCTGCACGGTTCGCACACGTTACCATCGCGTTTTAAATGTTTTATGCCATTTGATAGCGTTAATAGCTCTTCTGAGCTCCTCGCAGCGATCGAATAGTAGCCTTACAAAACTCGCAAATAATTGTATCTAATCAGTTTGTGAATTACGCCATACCGCACTTGGCGTTTCTTAACAGTGAATAAAATAAAAGCCGGGCTGAGTGGCTCAGACGGTTGAGGCGCTGGCCTTCTGACCCCTACGTGGCAGGTTCGATCCTGGCTCAGTCCGGTGGTATTTGAAGGTGATCAAATACGTCAGCCTCGTGTCGGTAGATTTACTGGCAAGTTAAAGAACTCCCGTGGGACTAAATTCCGGCACCTGGGCGTCTCCGAAAACCGAAAAAGTAGTTAATGGGACGTAAAGCAAATCACATTATTATTATTATTATTATTATTATGATTATTATTATTAATAAAATTAAATGAGAACTATCACTGATTTCTGAGGGTCACAAAGAGATGAGAATTAACACGTTTCTGTAGCACGCAATAAATACATACGTACGTAACGACCGACTGAATTTGAAAGAGAGAATGAAGACGCTTCCTTCTCCAAACAAGCTTATATAGCCTCGAAAAGATGCCGCTCTCGAGGTGAAGCCCCGGCTAACAGGTAGTCTTTCTTTGTAACGGCCTAGCAGATACACACTTCCCTCAATTGAGCACAAGTAAATACTATTATCGACTCCTGGGATACGATAATTCTGTTCTTAATTATGTGTAGAGTCAGACCTGTGGAATTCAGCTTAGTGGTGGATATATTGACTTAAATTCAGATGATTCGGGTCCTGGGAAAGCAAGGTTTGTCAACCTGAGATAACTGTTCTGTGGATCCCCATGTTTAAATGTTATCCACTGCAGGTTACAGCGGTTGGGCTTGGTGCTATAGTAGGGGTCTGCATGACTGAAATAACGGCTTGCGTCTCAATTCAAACTCGAGGAATCCGTTCCTTCCTGATCAATACGGGGTTCTCATGCCTACAGCACGGCCATCCAGGGTTCCTGTCTTCGTTCCCTACGACTCTATGACGCATTAAATAAAATTATGCCAGAGTGTCCTAACAAATGAATTGAGGTATATTATGATATGGCTCAATATTGAAGGATTCGTAACCATAAGACCTGTCTGTGTCGGTGCGACGTAAAGCCAATAGCAAAAATAAGTTTTGAAGGATATAACAAACACCTTTCTAAAAATCCTGCATAACAGATAGAGCGTTGTTTCCTGTGCAATAAATTTTCCACAACTTTTAATGCTACTGTCACTGGGAAGATATTGCTGTGCAGACCTTTCTCTATCATAGTGCGGATCAACACATTTTAAATTGTAAATAAAAGTAATAACTGACTCCTTATGGATCCTGAAAACATTACTACGTTTAGCACAACCTCTATTTTCTTTAGGGATGCTGCCCGTGGTCATAAATTTTCGACCGAGATACTGTATTCGAAATCTTTAGATTCCAAGTATTTTCAGAAAGCCAATACTTTCAGAGTGAATTCATACCTTTGCTTGTTTTTCCGAAATAAGCTATAGTAATTGAATTTTCTGATCGAGTGCCTTTGACGGAATACCTTCTTGTAGGAATAGTTTGAGATGTCTGCTTCAATATGAATTTATCTTGGTCAATTTCTGAATAGTTGTCATAAATGGCTGCTCGAAATGTTCGTACATCCCGCATTGTCAAATAACCAGAATCATAAACACATTCTTTTTGGGATTTCATCCGGGAAGATTAGGGGGAGAAATCGGCCTATATCTGAAAAACGTCCGCCTCCGTAGCGTAACGGTTAATGTTGTTAGCTGCCGTCCTCGGGGGCCGGGGTTCGATTCCCGGCACTGCCAGAAATTTAAGAATGGTAGGAGGGCTGGTATGTGGTTGAAATGGTACATGCAGCTCACCTCCAATGGAGGTGTGCCTGCAAAGAGCTGCACCACCTCGGGATGAGGACACGAGTTTACTTTATCTGCAAAATAAATTAAAAGTAATTAATACTGAAATTATTTTGTATTATGGATGTCAACTATTCAATTTACATGAAATTGTTTAAAGCATTAGGGCTCGAACCATCGGAATAAATAAATTATAGGTACGGTACCCTTACCTCTTATATTTCTCTTGGTTTTTCTTCCATTTTGACAGATCATTCAGTCTCTTTCGTGTTCTAGCAGGATGTAATAGCATTACATCGCTTTCCATCGTGCCTTGAATAATACAAAAAAGAATGCTGAACTTTTTTCACTTAACTCTTATACAAAACGCTACTTATTTTTTCGGTGTCCGGACTGGAAATGAGCATCGACAATGGTTTAATGTAAGCTGCAATGGTATTAATAACGCTTACACAGTGTTAGTCATCATCATCATCATCATCTGTTTACCCTCCAGGTTCGGCTTTTCCCTCGGACTCAGCGAGGGATCCCACCTCTACCGCCACAAGGGCAGTGTCCTGGAGCTTCAGACTCATGGTCGGGGGATACAACTGGGGAGTATGACCAGTACCTCGCCCAGGCGGCCTCACCTGCTATGGTGAACAGGGGCCTTGTAGGGGGATGGGAAGAATGGAAGGGATAGGTAAGGATGAGGGAAGGAAGCGGCCGTGGCCTGGAGGAGAAGTGGGAAACCACGGAAAACCACTTCGAGGATGGCTGAGGTGGGAATCGAACCCACCTCTACTCAGTTGACCTCCCGAGGCTGAGTGGACCCCGGTCCAGCCCTCGTACCACTTTTCAAATTTCGTGGCAGAGCCGGGAATCGAACCCGGACCTCCGGGGGTGGCAGCTAATCACGCTAACCACTACACCACAGAGGCGGACTCACAGTGTTAGTAATTGTTGAAAACATGAACTTAATTTGACCATGCAGGAAAAATTAAAAGAAGGATGGAGACAGTTTTGGAACCCAAACAACAAATAATAGTAATCATGCTTAGGAATTGAAGAAGTTCTGAAAATAAGTAGTCAAGGGAAAGATAGTTTTGGAGCAGTATATATGGTGGATGGGGCGAGTTTTGAAAAAAATATCGTCATTGAAGCTAAGTTACGCAGGGAAAGAGCACGTTTAGTCATGAAATGGATAACAGATTTGTTAGAAGAGTTTCTTGAGAAACTGAAACCGCCATTACCTCTTTTTTTTTAAACAGTGAAAGGAAGTAGTTTTGGAAGTGGAGTTAAAAATTGTACATAAGAAAAAAGTTGAAGTGTAGATAATAACAAATCACAAATGTGAGAACAGATTTTTTTGTCAGACTTATTCATTTTAATGAGAAAGATGGCACTCTCTTTCTTGCCATCAATTTTTTAAACGTTGGGAGAGTAGGTAAAAGCTGCCATTCGAATGCAGTTGTCCAAATATTTATCAGTCAGTCTGTTTCTGTACTTGCTTTTAAAAATTCACCTGTACCGAAATTGGGTATCTTTATTTAGGAACAAGAGGCCATATATTTTCAAAGCTTGAAGAAAGCTATTTTACAGATAAATCACTTTAGAAATCTACTGCATCATTGTCTTCTTGAAAATCAAAATGCTTCCATGATACAAAGGAGATTTGACAAACTGTGCAACAATTGACATGTTTTGAAAACTTGGAAGCGTTTGTTGAATTGATTCTCCAAATCTTAAAAAATGTCAATGTATTATATGCTGCTGTAAGCAGGCGTTGAAGAATATTGCAATACTCGGCCTGTACTAAGCCAAAGAACTTCCATATGAAGCATTAGATCATCATACTGGCAATCTAGTTCATCAGTTGGTGTTCTGAAGAAAAGGCTCTGAATTGCATGTGCTCTAACCTTGTTCACTACTTTGATGTCTGTTTTCATTACATTTTTCATACTTTAAAACTTTCCACACAGTAAATGCTGGTGTATTGCACAATGGTAAGAAAGACATTTCGGAAAGCTGTTGTCTTTACGTCACAAGGCTATGAAGCCCTTCTCTCCGCCTACCATCGCAGAAGCTCTATCAGTTGCTAAACTCACCAACTTGAATATTTTCAGAGTTGATGAGCTCTTTAAATGCAAAAGATATGTCCTTTTCTGTAGTGCGTCCTGTCGGTAGTATAATCTTTACCATCTCCTCTCATATTTCGAAATTATCAAAAGCAATTCTTGCAAAAACGGCCAACTTAGCTGTATCAACTGTATCAGTCGATTCGTCAAGTTGTAGGGAAAAAAATAGCTGCAGCAATCAAAGTCAGTTTTAAGTTGACCGAGATCGATAGCTGCAGTCGCTTAAATGCGACCAGTATCCAGTAATCGGGAGATAGTGCCCCACTGTCGGCAGCCCTGAAGATGGTTTTCCGTGGTTTCCCATTTTCACACCAGGCAAATGCCGGGGCTGTACCTTAATTAAGGCCACGGCCGCTTCCTTCCACTTCCTAGGCCTTTTCCTTTTCCTAGGCCCATCGTCGCCATAAGACACATCCGTGACGGTGCGACGTAAAAAAATGTTTTAAATTGTAAAGCAAAGTCAGAACAGCACAGTAAACACACACATATTTGTCCTTTACCTGGGGAAAAGAGTACTGTATTTCTAGGAAGCTGTCATCATCATCATCTGTTTACCCTCCAGTTTCGGTTTTTCCCTCGGACTTAGCGAAGGATCCCACCTCTACCGCCTCAAGGGCAGTGTCCCGGAGCTTCAGACTCTTGGTCGGGGGATACAACTGGGGAGTATGACCAGTACCTCGCCCAGGCGGCCTCACCTGCTATGCTGAACAGGGGCCTTGTGGAGGGATGGGTAGATTGGAAGGGATAGGCAAGGAAGAGGGAAGGAAGCGGCCGTGGCCTTATGTTAGGTACCATCCCGGCATTCGCCTGGAGGAGAAGTGGGAAACCACGAAAAACCACTTCCAGGATGGCTGAGGTGGGAATCGAACCCACCTCTACTCACTTGACCTCCCGAGGCTGAGTGGACCCCGTTCCAGCCCTCATACCACTTTTCAAATTTCGTGGCAGAGCCGGGAATCGAACCCGGACCTCCGGGGGTGGCAGCTAATCACGCTAACCACTACACCACAGAGGCGGACAGTTTTATTTTTATTTTTGAAAATATCAAGTAATGAATCTGCAGCTTCTAAAAATGGAGTTTTGATTAATTCACCGTCTTCGTTCGGTTTCTTATTTTGTGCAATCATTTTTGAAACTCTAAATGACGCCTGAGTTGCTGATTTATTCTTAAATAATGGTATTTAAAAAGTGAACTGTTGAGCATTAAGATAGGATTTTCGCTGCCTTACCTTTTCTTTCTCAGAGCAGAATCCAGTGGGAAATACTTTTCAGTACCTGAGTGAAGTGACGTTCGATGTTCCCTTTCTTCCCAACTGATACACTTGCACAGCACAATAAACACACACACATTTGTCCTTCACCTGGGTAAGGGAGTAATGGGTTTCCTATTCCAAATGAAAGTGATAATGTTTTTGCTCTGTGCCATTATTATAACAAACCTAACTTACAAGGGGGCATTCCCTACTCGTCACCACCGATTTCACTCAAATTTATAAAACATGCAGGACTTGGCTAGAAATGAAAGTACCCAAAGTGGTAACTCCAGATGGCCATGTGTATACAAAATAAAAATAAAAATAAAAATGTAAATGTTGACGCGGCTCTCGCACCGTATAAGCTACTTACGTTAGCGAGCATGCTGAACAGTTGTTGGCGAAGCGGTAAGTGCACGGAGTGGTAATTCGATGATCATGGGTTCAACTGCTCGTGCGGAGACTGTTTTTTGTCAACTTTTATATTATTTATTTTCCAATTAAGCAAAGAGGTCAATAATTCATTTTCTTCATTTATACGCAAAAGGCATTGAAAAGGTAAAAATTTGGGATTTCATAATCAGACTTTTTTCTACCTGCGCCAAGAATCTATTGTTTGTGTACAGTCGGCAGGAGCAACCTTCACTTGTCAGGTGGAAACGAATCCAAGAGCGAAACGACTATTCACGTTTACGGCACATTCGCCAAGGAGGGGGGAGAGCCAATAAAGGAGAAAAAAAAGAATAATTTCTGTTTGAACACGTCGGGAAAGTTCGCAACTCCAAATTTTCTACAATTGTGCGCTCATTAAAAAATGACGTCCTATATGCCCTTTGCATATAGATAAATACAATAAATTAAAATGAATGAATATAAAAATTGGGGAAAAATTCTCCACACGGGGAGACGAACCCACGACCACCTACTGCGCCAACTACCGCTCGGCGTGCTCGCTAACGTAAGTGGCTTATACGGTGTGAGAGCCGCGTGAACATTTACATTTTTATTTTTATTTTGTATACGCTTGGCCATCTGGAGTTCCCACTTTGGGTACTTTCATTTTTAGCCAAGCCCTGATAGTTCTATAAATTTGAGCGAAATCGGTGGTGACGAGTAGGAAATGCCCCCTTGTTAGTATCAATGCGTAAATCAAACTATCCGTCCGCCTCTGTGATGTAGTGGTTAGCGTGATAAGCTGCCACGAGGTCCGGGTTCGGTTCCCGGCTCTGCCACGAAATTTGAAAAGTGCTGTGAGGGCTGGAACGGGGTTCACTCAGCCTCGGGAGGTCAACTGAGTAGAGGTGGGTTCGATTCCAACCTCAGCCATCCTGGAAGTGGATTTCTGTGGTTTTCCACTTCTCCGCCAGGCAAAATGCCGGTATGATACCTAACTCAACGCCACGGCCGCTTCCTTCCCTCTTCCTTGCCTATCCCATCCAATCTTCCCATCCCTCCACAAGGCCCCTGTTCAGCATAGCAGGCGAGGTACTGGTCATTCTCCCCAGTTGTATACCCCGACCCAAAGTCTGAAACTCCAGGACGCTGCTCTTGAGGCGGTAGATGTGGGATCCCCCGCTGAGTCCGAGGGAAAAACCGACCCTGGAGGTTAAACAGATTAAGAAGAAGAAGAAATCAAACTATCCACGTTAGCAAATGTCTGATATACACACGAGGAACGTAACTTTCACAACCTCAGGTGTTACAATCAACTATGAGGCTGACAATGTAGTATTCTTGAGTGACAATGGCAGTTGCGCGGTCTGAGTTCTGTGGAGCAACTCCAGATTAGCCAACCTAAGCGTTACCGCGATCTACTGAAAATAAGCTACTAGTAGCTCGCGATCGACGGTTTGGCGACCACTTATCTAGGAGATTATAATATAACTTTTAAAATTTCAGAAACATAGACTGTACCGGCAAGGAAGAAAACACATACGAGTGTCTGAGGACACGTTCGGCTCGCCAGGTGCAGGTCTTTTGAATTGACTCCCGTAGGCGACCTGCGCGTCATGATGAGGATGAAATGGTGATGAAGACAACGCATACACCCAGCTCCTGTGCCAGCGAAATTAACCAATGATGGTTAAAATTGCCGACCCTGCCGGGAATCGAAACCGGGATCCCTGCGGGCGTCAAATCAAAAGACCTGCACCAGGCCTCTCCGAAGGCCACACGACGTGTCATTACCGTACGATTCTGTGGAACCTGAAGGGTGTTAGCTGTAAACCTACTGTCCCGACCATGCACTTGACTCATCTGAACAATGGGCTACTTTTTAAATTTTGCTTTTCGGCTTTTACGACCATTTAGCCAGCTACAATTTTGTATGTTTCTGTAATTATACATTGACAATTTTTGTATGTTTCTGATTATTAATTATGAATCGACTTTGATGAATTGAACTTATACATTTAAGACGAACACAAACACCCAGCGCCCGAGCTGGATGAATTAACCAGACGAAGTTAAAATCCCCGGTCCAGTCGGGAATCGAGCCCGGAACCCCAGTGACCAAAGGCAAGCACGCTAACCAGTTAGCCAGAACAATGGACTTGGCCAAGTATGCGGGAGCATTCGATTTTAAAATTCTCAGCAGTAAGTAAGCAGCTGATTTTGATCGTATATCCCTGAGTTTCAACCACTCTGCGGCCTGTGAAATGGGAAAATTCCTTTAACCACTCTTTAATTAAAGCCGACTTAGCAGACGACGCTTTCGGCGTGATACATACACTGAACAAACAGACACACTGAAATGTTCTCACAGAATGAATTGACGAGTTTCGTTTCCAGCAGGTCAATGTATACTGTTTCCCGCCTCGTGACATGCAGACCACGGGCGAATTTACTACGGGAGGTTCTTAAGCACTACCGAGGAGTGTGGTTTACACCTTCTCGTTTTTAAGACTTTGTTTGAAAATAATTTCAAGGATATACTGTCCAAGATGTTGAAAACAAGCCGTCAGACATTTTAGTTTCTCAGAATAAATCAATTTTTGTAACAAACCTTAGAATTTGTAGTATAGGAAAATATAGGTTCTTCCGTCGATTTAGACATTTTCAGGCACTATAGGACCACTGTTTATAACTCTATAAATACATGAAACTTGTAAATAAAATTTCATTTTCAGTTAGGGCCTATCTCTTCAGTAATAAATTAGGCAGACATTTATACAAGTGGAGGCATGTGCTTCCCCCAGTGCACCGTCACTGCATTGCCTTGCACAAGAAGATTGTAGTGGCGTCTCAACGGCGCACTAACCGCCAGCGTCTTGGAAAATTGTAGCAATCCAACTGATGAGCCCACTTCTTCACTGGGGTGAAACGCTGGTAATTTCACGATTGAAAAGGCCTAAAAATCTTATATATTTTTAACATTCGCGATCGGTGAAACTAAATTTTGGCATCCTTCTGAGAACTTAATTTTTGATATAAAGAACAAAGGCAGGCATTTATACAAGTAGAGGCACATGCTTCCACTAGTGCACCGCCACTGTATTGTCCTATATAAAAGGCTTGCAGTGGTTAGTAGTAGTAGATTAATTAACCAATAGAGTGCCAATTACGATAACAGTTTTCAGAATGCAGTGGAGTAGGGATGGACGAACTCTTTTAAATACAGATATATCGATATTACGATATGTTGCAAAGCTATTTTCAATTATCGATACCGAGATCGATAGCTGCAGTCGCTTAAGTGCGGCCATTTTCCAGTAATCGGGAGATAGTGGGTTCGAGCCCCACTGTCGGCAGCCCTGAAGATGGTTTTCCGTGGTTTCCCATTTTCACACCAGGCAAATGCCTTAATTAAGGCCATGGCCGCTTCCTTCCACTTCCCAGACCTCTCCTTTCCCATCGTCGCCATAAGACATATCTGTGTCGGTGCGACGTAAAGCAAATAGCGATTATCGATATACATTCAGTTTGTTTGGTTTATTCTCTCTGCGCACGCTTCTCGTTGGTTGGGTTTATCTTGCTACTCGAATTCGCGGTTGAAATATCCATCGAATATTTGTACAAGCTCCTCCCAAATTGTTAGAAATAATCTTTATTATACTGCGTACAAGAAGGACTGATTCCAGAAGCTCACCATTTTTAAGAAAACGTATTAAGTGTTATGGTCAACTTTGTCGGATTTAGGCAGCCTATTATTGTAGGAAGTATAAATAAATTTTAAAAAATAGCGTTTCAGTGTTCTTTTATTGGTTATATAGTTACTGTATTGCTAATGTGTTAGTGATGCAACAATAATAATAATAATAATAATAATAATAATAATAATAATAATAATAATAATAATAATAATAATAGTCCGTCTCTGTGGTATAGTGGTTAGCGTGATTAGCTGCCACCCCCGGAGGCTCGGGTTCGATTCCCGGCTCTGCCACGAAATTTGAAAAGTGGTACGAGGGCTGGAACGGGGTCCACTCAGCCTCGGGAGGTCAACTGAGTCGAGGTGGGTTCGATTCCCACCTCAGCCATCCTGGAAGTGGTTTTCCGTGGTTTCCCACTTCTCCTCCAGGCGAATGCCGGAATGGTACCTAACTTAAGGCTACGGCCGCTTCCTTCCCTCTTCCTTGCCTATCCCTTCCAATCTTCCCATCCCTCCACTAGGCCCCTGTTCAGCATAGCAGGTGAGGCCGCCTGGGCGAGGTACTGGTCATACTCCCCAGTTGTATCCCCCGACCAAGAGTCTGAAGCTCCAGGACACTGCCCTTGAGGCGGTAGCGGTGGGATCCCTCGCTAAGTCCGAGGGAAAAACCGAACCTGGAGGGTAAACAGATGATAATAATAATAATAATAATAATAATAATAATAATAATAATAATAATAATAATAATAATAATCGTATCGCCTCAGCTACCGCGTGCTGACATTTTTATTTGACGCTATCTGGCTGTCTGCTCGTTAATTTCGACATTCCGTTTTACTCTAGGCGTGCAAACTGAGGCGCAGAGTTCCAGTGTACAACGCTTCGGTCCCACTCGGCTCGGCTCGGACCAGCGCTTCGTCTCTGGGCAACTCGGCTTGGATTTGGACCGCTACTGGGCAAGTGAGGAAAAGGGATACAGAAGAAATAGTGACTTGGAGGGATTAGCTGTTTTTTTTTTGTTTTCTTTTTTTGCTTTACGTCTCACCGACACAGATATGTCTTACGGCGACGATGTGATGGGAAAGGCATAGGAATGGGAAGGAAGCGTCCATGGCCTTAATTAAGGTACAGTCCCAGCATTTGCCTGGTATGAAAATGGGAAACTACGGAAAACCATCTTCAGGGCTGCCGACAGTGGGGTTCGAACCCACTATCTCCCGATTACTAGATACTGGCCGCATTTAAGCGACTGCAGCTATCGAGCTCGGTAGCTGGGTTTGTAAAGCAGGGGTTTTAGACTACCAACACCTTCCGATTCATGCTGTGGTTATCTGTTATCAAGCATACTACGCCAAATTGAAGCTTGTCTGTGTAGGTTAGACTTCAGTGTTAAGAGTCAATAGAATTCTTGCACTCATGTTCTTTAACGGATAAAACCCTATTGTATCTTTAGTGTCTGAACGTCTCCTTACTAAGGTTACCATCATTGTATGAAGTGTTGCTATGCCATACGTCAACATTACGTTAGCATTACCAGGGCCATTCATTGGGATAACATAATCATTTTGGGTGTACTTGGGCTGAGTGGCTCTGACGGTTAAGGCGCTGGCTTTCTGACACAAAGATGCTAGGTTCGATCCTGCCTCAGTCCGGTGATATTTTAAGGTGCTCAAATACGTCAGCCTTGTGTCGGTAAATATATTGGCACGTAAAAAAATCCTGCGGGACTAAATTGCGGCACTTCCGCGTCTCAAAACCGTAAAAGATTAGTTGGTGGGACGTAAAGCCAATAACATTATTGTTTCGTTTGTACTTCCTTTTCATTGGGTGTTGAATATAGGAAATTGTCCACCACTTCAAAACTAAGGCAACAAATTAAGTTTCATAGTTCTCATGAGAGCGAATAAATTGAGGAATTTCGCACTTTAATTTTTTTTTAAACATTCAAAATTATATTATAAATATCATTTTAATAGTTTTATCATGTGCTTTGATCTATCCATAGAAGTGAAATCTAAGAGAATACGTTGTTTGACTAATAGGGAACATGCATGATCCGGGGTTTTAATTAAAAATATGCTAATCTGATTCAAAATTTCATGCAGAATTCAAAAATGTGATCAGAATGTACAAATAATAACTCCAAACATGATAAAAATCTAACGAAAATGTCACGTCACGCAAGTACGCGATCTCATTGGTCTGACGTCATCGTACAGGTTGACTGAATTAGCAGACGAAATAACACATAGTGTGCTGTGAGAAGCAGGATACACTTCGCGTATTTCTACTTTATGTTAGTGTCTGGTATGGTTAAATTCGAGGTCTATACATTGGATAATAATCTGAGTGGTATATTTTAGACTTAAAATGAATCCTGCACAGACAGTGGGGCTGAAAACTTATAAATGGTGTATAGTTCCGATGTGCAATAGCACATCGCATACCATCCCAAACAAATTGTTTATAAATGTTCCAAAGACGCTAAAACTAGGGAGAAATGGATTTTGTCGAGCCGGAGAAATGCTGGTGATATATCGGAAAAGTCTACAGTTTATTTTTTTGAAGATTTTAACGTAAGATGAATTTGTTTGAATTTTCAAATCACTTTTCCATGTCAGCTGTTCTAGTGGTAAAACTTAAAATTTTAATGTACGATGCTTTATTTAAATACTTCAATTACATCTTGGAATATGAAAGTAATAAACAGTGCATTAAATAATGCTGATTATTAAAGTATTCTCCAAACCTAACCTATGTTTTTGGTGATCCATGTCAAGATAATAAATCAAAGGGGTTATGAACCATTTTGACAGCTCTAATTCTACCAATATATCTTGGCATGTCACAGTTATGTATGTCTTTATTGAAGAGCTTAATTGGTAAAGAAATTTAGGCTATATCTAAATACTCTATAATGTAACAAAGAATAGGCGTGTACATCATGAAAGGAAACAACGTGAATTTAACAAATGTATAACTCTACACAAAACCAATGCTTGTCTGTTGGGGTCGTATAAGTTAACAATGCTCAATTATAATAATTATCATAATATTCATCATCATCATCATCTGTTTACCCTCCAGGTTTGGCTTTTTCCCTCGGACTCAGCGAGGGATCCCACCTCTACCGCCGCAAGGGCAGTGTCCTGGAGCTTCAGACTCTTGGTCGGGGCATACAACTGGGGAGAATGACCAGTATCTCGCCCAGGCGGCCTCACCTGCTATGCTGAACAGGGGCCTTGTGGAGGGATGGGAAGATTGGAAGGGATAGACAAGGAAGAGGGAAGGAAGCGGCCGTGGCCTTAAGTTAGGTACCATCCCGGTATTCGCCTGGAGGAGAAGTGGGAAACCACGGAAAACCACTTCGAGGATGGCTGAGGTGGGAATCGAACCCACCTCTACTCAGTTGACCTCCCGAGGCTGAGTGGACCCCGTTCCAGCCCTCATACCACTTTTCAAATTTTCGTGGCAGAGCCGGGAATCGAACCCGGACCTCCGGGGGTGGCAGCTAATCACGCTAACCACTACACCACAGAGGCGGACATAATCATAATATTAATGAAATAAATAACATAATTGCACACAGGTGAAAATAGTGATGTAGGTGTTTAATATATTATCCAACTTAGCCTAAGTTTTAGGTTATACAAGCCAAGTCAATAAACCGAAGGGTAAAAATACCGCGCGAGTCGGCCGTGAGGTTAGGAGCGCGCAGCTGTGAGCTCGCATCCGGGAGATAGTGGTTTTGAACCCCACTGCCGGCAGCCCTGAAGATGGTTTTCCGTGGTTTCCCATTTTCACACCAGGCAAATGCTGAGGCTCAGAGCAAGGTTTTGATTAAAATGGATATTTCCAGGTTGCAATTCCACCTTCACTAGCACCATCTCTTACAGAATTATATGAGTTCACTAGTGCGGATGTTGTTTATGATAACTATAATTCAACGAAAAACGACATATTTGTTGAAAAACCGATACATTAAGCGATAAATTGAATCGAAATTTCGGTATCGATATATCGATAAATCGAATGCAGAATATCGGATTTTCGTAAAAATCGATGTATCGTTCCCATCACTACAATGGAGAGAAGATTGACTGACCACACGGTAGAAGAGGCCTAAAGGGCTTAAATGTTATTAACATTTGCAATCGATGAAATTAAATTATGGTTTCATTCGGGGAACTTAATTTTTGATGAAATAGGTGTTTGCTTAAAATATGAGGTCTTGTTATGATGATGTGGATCCCACTGTTATGTGGCTATGTATGTGTACAAATACAGTATATCGAACAACGTGTCATATTATTAGTAGTTACGAAACAATGTTTGCACGTTTTTCGATTTGAAATGCGAACAATGATACATAGAGCTTTCTTTTGTGGAATATTGGGCCGTTCAAATATTCATTTATTACACAATTCCAGACGGCCATCCCATATCTCAAGTGAAGGCGTGACAAACTTTCAGTGACACATGGGGAAAGAAAGGATTCGAAAGACATCCTGATACAGTAAACGAGAATTACTTTGCAGAAAATAAGACAAAGGAGACGAATCTTGAAGAAATGAAGGGAGATAAAAAATAAAGAGTAGGAAGATGAAGATTAGAAGAAACGAAATAAAGAAATGATAATAAAAATAAGAGAAGCAGTGCCGTTGCATACATTAAGGACTATAAGGTTTAGCTGTCATCATATGACATTAAATTTTCTCCTTTTTTGTCTCTGACTTACGGCGTCCACACAAAGCATCAAGAAGAGTAATGGAGGTTATTAACAGGACTGAGTAATGGTAGTAAAAATGTGATGCCGAGAGACCACAGTGTACGGCTATTGGGGTCGGGTGTGCCCCAGGGACGAAGGATAATACACACGAGCCCTTCCCACGCACAGTGTAGGTGATGACAACAAGGATAATATGTGTAATTAAATATCATCTCATCTCTCGTAAGGACAGGTGGATGGGCCAATTTGTCATACCTCCTTGCACTTCATAAAACTCGTCTTTTCTGTATACTAATTATGGGAGACAGGAATATCACCTATTAATCGTCCGCCCTCTCTTGTCATTTACTATTCTACCTTTACGTAACAGTCCAGAAATGTCCCCAGTGTTGCCAGATCCCAGGAAAGAAGAAATCGAACGAGGCTGTGTGAGAGTTACCGCCGCCCGCAAGCTTTAACATTCCGGTCTGGGTCTGAATATGCCTAACAAACTTTCTGGACTGAGCATTTTTAAGGATTAAAAAATATGTCTCTGTACCTATAGGAGATATTTGAATGATTTTTTTCTTTGTGCTTGTCAGAGCATTTAGTTTTGAAAAGTGTCTTACATTTTTATGAAATAGGCTACTGTTATATTTACACTATTTTGATCATATAAATTGTGCATTGCATTTACAAAATAACAACAATAATGAAAATTATATAAAAATAATTGTTTAATATTAATAGTAATGACAATAATGAAATGGAAGCTCTTATGAGATTTTATCTATATGTTTTTATTTGACGATAGTGGTTCGGAAGGTGGTGTTAGCGAAGAGACTCGGAGTGAAGATGATATTGAAGGAATGCAATTATAATTTTATTCACAAATGGAAATATTATTGACATCCGAATGTCAGTTCGAAACAACATCTACATTTCATTATGAGTGGAATTCGTTTTACAGTTTACCGCATGTTCCCGCCCGTTTCATATTTGCGTCAATTCGTAAAACTACCTACATATAAGCAACGTTTTTTCTTTTAGATATGAGGGGTTACGATTACATAAAATATCACTTCCATCAAGCACTTGTTTGCCGTGAGAAGCCATGTTTTTGAGCACATTGAGTGACATCTACAAATGGACACTCGTCGATAATATCGTAATTCCCTGACTCAGAAAGATATACTGTCATCTGTTGAAAAACTCTCGTAATTAGCACATGAAGAAATGCGATGCAGCCGCCAGAATGCGTGCAATAGCTCGTTCTCGATTTTACTGAATTGTCAAACCTTACTACGCAGCGCGGCGTGAACATGAACGTGATTTTGACCGCTGCGAGAGACCGGAAAGAGTTAAGCAGAATACTGCAAGTTCCTCATGATAGGCATCCAGTCAGCATGGGTTTGACATAGTTTTGCTGGCAAGACCTAGTGTTTTCACAGCACTATATCTTCTGGTGTGGGCTAGAACAAATTTGTTACTTTCATTCACTGTCTCAGTCTTATCCTTGCCTTTGAAAACATGAAAGTGACCGGGGGATGAGTGATGCTAGTACTGCAGTTTCTTATGCAGCCAGTCCCTGTTATGAATAGTGTGAAAAAGGTTGCTCATAGGGTCAACTAGCTGATTTACCCGTGCTTCGCTACGGAATTCTACATTGTATACAGAATCCTAGATTAGGTACTGGACACGTTGTGAGCAAGATTGTATTAAATTGCATAGCTCTTAACGTTACCCTAGAAACACGACTGGAAAGTTACCAAACAATTTTTCTCATATGAATATGGCAGGCACTCATTCTCCACCTGCCTTTTTACTTCCTCCGAAAAACTGTCTTCGTGGTTTACCCAACTGAAATAAACATAGGCCATTACAATGACGTCGGTAGTAATGGCACAATTAAAAACAATGCTTTCATATGAAATACTTGATCAAATGAGAAAAACCACACATTTTCTCACTTTTAACGAACAGTACTACACTGCTGGTCTAGCAGTCCAAAGTTCCGGAGCTCCAATGACCAAGCCGCAGACAGGCGTGATCCGTGAACACACTTCGTCTTTATTTGGCGGGGGGGTGTCGAATAGTGGAGAGTCCCAGGGCAAAAACTATGCGCTTTTACTAATCTGTTTCCTAGGAGTACCCAATGATTCGGAAAAAGGCAAATTTTTCCTCCAAGGCAGAGGAGAAACCCCCTGTTCAGTACTGATTTGGAATAAAATGAATGTGGAATTTAATAAAAGTGAAGAGGAAGAAGTTTTTCTTAAGAAATCGCTCTTTTCAGAGTTGAATTTTGAATTATTTAGTGACATGTGTGCTATAATTTGGAACAGGCCTAAATTTTAATTCCAATTACTACTAAGTGAGCCTCTGCCTTACGTGTGCACACTGCTCATTCAAAACAGCGCATCAGAGTAGGGATCGAATAGCTGGAATGCTATGATGAACCAGTGTGTTGCTTACCAGCAGTATCAGAAAACGTGTGAACCAGAGGAATGGCATGCTAAATAAGAAAGTTTTCTACCTCCCCAGATATTTCGCGCCAATATTCAGTCAGCCTGTTATATTCGGTACGCTGCAGCAACCCCATCTATCGGAGTTGAGTGATAGCATAAGAAATAAAGAACATCACAAAGAATGGTCAATGGATTGTTATTGTTGATCAATGTTATGCGCTTTCGATATTGTAGGCCTTCACATTTAATTTTCTTCCGACTCTGAAATACCACTTTTATCATAATCGGTACGTTAAAACTGAATAAATCATAAATGATCGGAAATTGTGTTCTCTATAACTTTTGTCACGCAGTGCTTTTCTATAGGACCAATAACATAGGTATTTAAAAATTAAATTTTAGGTGCCTTCCCCTAAACTACAATTTCATCCCGGGTGAATAAAAATTGTTTATAATTTAGACTATAGTTTCTTATTCTCCGACTCTGTATACCTTTTCTTTCATTAAATTCGGTCAACCCATGTTCTCGTGGTTCATCTCAAGGGTGATCACTTATCAAGTCCGTGAGTTCCATATCGCGTTCCACCACTGGACCGGTAGCCGTGCTCCGCAGGGGCTTCATTAGCGTGGAACTCGCTCATTAAGAAGAAATTCAGATGAGGAGCTAACGGAGATGAAATGAATAATTGTGAATGGACTTAGCAACAAAAATACAAATTCATGAATATCTGTGTTGTTATAGCCGGTACGGTAAAAATGTATAAGACATAATAGATCGGAAATTTAATTCTATATAACTTTAGTTATGTAGCATTTATCGATAGGACCACTAATAATACAAATATTTTAGAATTAAAAATTAGGCCTTCCCCTAAACTACCATTTCACTCAGCGTGAATAAAATAATTTACAGCCTAGATTGTAGTGGCTCATCCCCCGACGTTACACACCGATTTTCATTAAATTCTCTTCAGCCATTTTCTCGCGATGCGTGTATAGACACACAGACAGACAGACCGACAGACAGACAGAAATTACGGAGAAGTAAAAAGTGCATTCCCTTGTTACTGCGGTTGGCAGAGTAATAGCAACTTCTGGCTCAATGAGGAAAGACACGGGAAATTACCTCACTCCACATTTCCCTAGTACGCCTCTTCAACTACACCTGCGCCACCTATGCCGGCTGATGCCGGAACTGTTGAGGTCCAATTCAGACTCCGGGCTGAGCTGTCAACATACATACATGTGTTTGACATATTATTTCTTAATTCTAACCTCTTCATCATCTCAAGGGTGATCACTTATCAAGTCCGTGAGTTCCATATCGCGTTCCACCACTGGACCGGTAGCCGTGCTCCGCAGGGGCTTCATTAGCGTGGAACTCGCTCATTAAGAAGAAATTCAGATGAGGAGCTAACGGAGATGAAATGAATAATTGTGAATTAAATTGGGTAAGAACCATTCTTAGGACAAACAACGGTGCGGTTCGAACTAACGAGTCTCCCGAATGTAGAGCTTGGCTCCTTCGCCGTAGCGTGTTAACACACGAGGCCAATTCGGTCGGTGATTTTGGACTAAATAATAATAATAATAATAATAATAATAATAATAATAATAATAATAATAATAATAATAATAATAATAATAATAATAATAATAATAATAATAATAATAATAATAATAATAATTGTACCGGGCGGTACACCTCCACGCCGCTAATTCAAAAGGTGCGCCAGTTGAAACTCCTCTGCTGGAGGAAACCTGAACTTTATTGACGGTATTAATTTTCTACTTTCTCAGAAGATGTCACTACCTGTAAATTTCGGAGTTTTAGAACTGTGTCATTTTTGATGTGTTTTTGTTTTGCTTGAAGTAAGAAGTGTGAACTTTCTCTTCTAGAGGACACTACTGAAGAACTACAATAGTGCACCCTAGTGCGAAGAAAAAGAACTGTTCTTTGGAGAAATTTTTATTTCAAAAGTTTGTTTCTTGTTAAATTTCCTTCTGTTATGGTTTAAGTTGGCTGTATACCCCTCTCTTTCTCCTTGTTTTGTATTCAACCAATCCCGAATTTCTTAACTTAATTTTCCACCAATAATGTGTTTCTTCTTCATCTTGTGTAGGGGTTTCTCTTTATTCTCCAATAAAGTGATTGTGGGCGGGTGTTCTCATTCCCCTAACGCCTAGAACCTTCCGCGAGAGTATATAAACTGCTGATTTTAGGGTCTCTGCGCCACTTCTGTTCCATCTTTCAGTGTGTAAAGTACATAGCAGGGGGCGGGAAGCGCCTCTTTCTTCGGCAGCGGTCAACAACAAGGTAATGGCCAATTAATAACTTCTTTCTTTGCTAGCTCAGCAGTTTAACTCTCGGGGCGGGTCCGAAGTTTTTCCGTTATGTAACCTTCCTTAAAAATGTAAAGAATCTGGTATCTATTCTACCTTTTAAACTACGTATTGGGATAGAGAGTGCTTAACCCTCTCGATCTCCCACTCATATTGTTTTGAGGTGAACTTTTTTCTCAACCTATTCTTCCTTAACATTATGTAAATTTGTTTCTTTTCTAAAGTCACCTCCGTAGTATGGGATTAGCCCTTGCATCAGTGGCCTAAGAGCCAAATTAGGTTGTAAAAACAAAGTGTATTAGGAGTGCCGATCGCCTCCTCTCAAATTGTTATTTTGGAGGTCATGTAATCAACCTTCTTTTCATTTAATAGACCTCAGTAGGTTGGGTATTTTACCCCTGTGTCTATGTCCAGTGAGGACAACTCGAAGGTGGAGTTTGGTGTGGCCTTTGAGAGGCTTAAAGTTGAGAGCGAGTGGCTCTTTTTGAAAATTGAGTGTTGTATGCCTCGTGGAGGCTTTTCAGTGTAATTTGGAGCAAGGGCTCCTAGGCATGAATGGGGTTTTCTGCCCCTCTGTTGAAACTTGTGTTTGGGGTAAAACTGAGCTGATTGCCCAAGCATTGTGAAGTCAGGGCGCGAAGCCCAAATCCTGTAAATATTGTAACTACCCTTTTGACTTGCTACTTTGTACCTGCCATGCTTGTTATTTCCTTATTTTGAAAAGAAAATATAACCTTGTTAAATTTTAAATTAATTTTACTTTCGTAGCTTGAGACCCGTTCACACCCGCACCTTCTTTCACCTCTACCTACTACGGAAAGCTCCGTAGCAATAATAATAATAATAATAATAATAGTTTTATGACCTACTAGATACTTTTACGGTTCTTAGAAATGCCTATGATCCAGAATTTTGTCCCGCATGAGTTCCTTAACATTCCAGTAAATCTACCAACGCGAGGATGAGGTGGAATAAATTTCATTTTGAATCCGTATTGACAATGATGTTATATAAATTGTAAAATTAGTATATTGGCTCCACCTAGTCAATACCTGTAAGTTTATTTACAATTCAAAGCTGTAAGAACATCATATTAAAATAACAGGACATGTTTCGGCTGCGTTAGGCCATCTTCAGCTGTCTGGAATTAACTCGAAATGAATATACTAAAAGTTACAAAATGTGAATAAAATTCACACTCGTGTGATATACGGTATTTTATATTATCTACAGGGTCCTTCTTTTTCTAAATCTTGCTTCCCTAGTTTTATTACTCATTTCAGTAATTTTTCGTTTTTATTCTAGATTTGCCAATGGCTGTAGCCGTGTTGAAACACCGGGTCGCGTGAGATCTCCGAAGTTAAGCAACATTGGGCGTGGTCAGGAGTTGGATGGGTTGCCACGCACTGTTGGTGGGGGATAAGGGAATGGAGGAGCGGAAAGGAACTGGCCACCCTACCGCACGTAAACTCCGGCTCAGGAACACCTCTGCGGAGGTTCGGACCTGCCTTCGGGCAGAATAACCCTTACCTTACTTCTAGATTTCATATCGCACAACATGACCGTACGGCAGTTGATTTCCACTCAATAGTCTGGCTGGCATTAAATCAGTTTGAAGTACAATATTGTGACTTCGCAACACTTTAGAAGTGTTTATATAAAGTGGAACAACACTTTTCCTGAATCAACTGTCATTATTTTTCCATGAAAGTTTTCTTAAGGCCAGAAGGAACTTTTAATTACATCATCGTCATTTTACGTAGAACTGTTCTAACTTCATCACATGACATCTAGCGAGTTCTTCGACTGATGATGATTCAACATGCACTCATTTCAATTTATAAATACCGTACATCATACAAGTGTGAATTTTATTCTTGTTTTGTAACTTTTAGTATATTATGCGGCCGAAACATGTCCTCTTATTTTAATAAGATGCTTTTACAAGTTTGAATTTTAAATAAACTTACAGGTGGAACCAATATACTAGGGTTTCAATTTATATAATGATGATGACGTATTTAAGCACTTTCAAATACCACCGGACTGGGCCAGAATCGAACCCAGCAACTTGAGCACAGAAGGCTAGCGCTTTACTGCCTGAGCTGCTCAGCCTGGCTGCATTTTGCCTTTTTGGAATTCCTTTCAAATGAATTTTCGAAACAAATACTTTTTCGCATTTCTTCTCGTCATATTTTTTAAAAAATGCTCATCATTTGATTACTGCCTTTTAATTGCAGAAATTGACACAAATCAAAAACACATCACACGTACCACAGTCTAGAGCAACACTAATTGTTAGCCGCGCGGCAAGTTGGGTTTATTACCTCAAAATGGCGCCGCAAATGCACACGTAATTTTATACCAAGGTCGGAATTATTTTGTTAGGTACACTGGCTCTTTTACAATTAGTTACCGGTATTGAAACCGTCGTCGCAAGTGTTTTCCAGAAAGTCTGTCTGTAAGGTCATCAGCCCAGCGGCTGGTTGGATCCTCAAATGGGCCCAAACGTAATGCGGTTATAGCGAAACTTCAAAAGCCGATAGTGGGATCTTTCCCACCGTCCCCCATGATTCATGGGACCATGTGACACCAAAACCAACCCTTTCGGGTCACGAACACACGGGACCATGCTCCACGGGAGTCGATAGTCAAGGGACCTATTCGGCCTGTGCCGATTTCCCCTCATTGGGATTGTATCATTAATCCACTCACATGAGGAGTTATCGGCCATACAGCACGGTCAGGTCAAAGCCACTCTCCCGTTCCTGAGGAGTCCGGGTTCAGACCTCAGGAGGAGATCAGTAAGACCATGAACACGGCAATTGAACGCATTGATTGTGTTGAGGCTCAGAGCACAAGTATCGCGGAGCAGTTAGACCAACATATGAAGGCGACATTTGAATACCAAGAAAATCAGCGTAGGGAAACTGAGGCAATAACCAGGGAAATATCCCAGACCCAGATGAAGCTGAATGACGTACGCCATAAAGCTGAAGCGTTACGACAGGAGTTTACCGACATGATCGAACTGCGTGTAGCAGAAGAAAGAGAGCTAACGTCCGAAAACATTACCGCGATCCGGGAAGAAATCGACAAGAGGGACGATAAAATTTTAGACAGGATCGAGGATTGGTCACACAGGACCCAGAAGATCAAACTCAAAGCAGACATTCACGACGCCATAATTCAGGAACTGAAGGAAGAGTTTGGAAAAATTAAAATAGGGAAGGATTTTCCGGAAATTGGGAAGGAATCTAGTTCAATGAAACCAAGTCAATTTTATCCGTTCGACACAAAGCCAGAATCCGAAGGATTAGGACTCTTCCAGAAAATGAATATGAGTCACGATCAGATAGCGGGGACACCAGGCCATAACTCAACATTTCTTCCTGTCGAACCCATACCTATCTATAACATGGTGAAGATGGCGGACGACAAACAAAAACGCTTCAAACCCGGCAGAAATATGACGCCCAAGATATTTCTGATCGAGATGGACGGTTACATGAGCGATAACCGGATCTCATCTGAACGAAAGTTACGTGTTGTCGAGAAATATTTAGAGGACCAGGCCCTTGTGTGGTTCCAAGCATTTCGATACTGCTTCGACGGTTACGAAAGCTTCAAAAGAGCATTTTTAGATAAATATTGGGGGATGCAAACGCAGCAGGGTTTGCGCCTCGAACTGTACTCACGTCGGTACTCGATGACGGGACCAACGCGCTTCTGCGAGTACTTCACAGGACAGTTAGTGAAGATGAGGGAGTTGGACAACCCTCCGGCAGAAGGCGAACTATTAGCAGCACTCACAAAACAGTTTCCAGCTGACGTGCAGCGTATTTTGATAGCTGCGGATGTAAAAACAGCTGTTGAGATGGCTCAAGTGTTACGGCACCTGGACCAGACGTCAGGTGGTCACCACATGCGGACCAGGCAGACTGAAATGGTGAATACCGTGAACTGCCAAGGAAATGCTAATTCGGTCGGTCAAAAGGACCAAGGGACAAGTACGCAGGAGCTGTACGCTACAAATAATGTTCCAAGGGATAGTAGGTGGAATCCTCGTCCTTGGAGAGAAGATAGGCGAATTTATGGTCGGCCATCCTATAAGAGAGATAATTACCATAAGGACCGGCGACCCTATCCAAAATGGCAACCTAGAAACGAGAGGAACCAGCAACCGCGGGGAGATTATCGTCAGGGAGACCAGAACGACCGTAGGAAGGAATCACAACGGTACGTTAAAGAATTGCGCGAGGCGCGAAGTAATGGTGATATATGGGAGCAGCCCATAAGGCAACTCACCCAAACAAATGAGTGTCAAGGGGCAGAGAGTCTTGCGTTGCAGCAGCATAACGCGAATCAAGGGAGGTTGGACCCCTGTGCGCTGGAGTATGAGGCCGCAGAGGGGGATCGCCTTAAGAGAAAGCACAAATATTAGGTGAGGAGATAGCCGGATTTCCAGAGGCTATCGGTCCTCAGAAGACATGGAGGACAAGAACGTCGAAGAAGAGGATATGGAGAGAGGCGAAGATGAGGATCCAGGGGACGACGAAGAAGATGGTGAAGAAGATCCAGCAGTCCATGTGATGACGGTGGAGAAACAAGATGATTTGAATGATTTGAATGTGAGGAGTGCATAGAGCTGTACCAGAGACGCGACATTATGGCACGAGTATGTTTCTTATTCCAGAGAGAAAATGCCCAGTTGAGATTAGAATCACAGGTACTTAGAGCAGCTAAAGAAGATTGTTCTTAAGACGGATTGGGTAGTAATTGTTCAAGAAATTCGCAACTCCGTTTCAAATTTCTTGAAACCAACGGAGGGGCAGATGTGACCGTATCGGCACAAGTAATATTTATTTCAAGTGATGTGCTTGGTAAGGAAGCAGGCATCAAGCTTTCTTTGTGTAGATGTTGGGAGTAGCATCAGGTTGTGCAATAGGACGCCCGCCAGAGAGGCGCCTCACACGCCCACTGGATGGCTTAAAGAATCCCCGAACTAGGCACACGTCATAGAAGAAGCAGCAGAAGAACACTATTTAGCGACTCCATATTGAAAAACAAATGCCAGCGTACAGCGATGCCAGAGCGATCGGGCCAAATAATAAGGCTTGATTAACAAAACTGCATCCGTCAGAGCAGTGTGCAGAATTTTGGTTGAATTATGAAGTCAGGAGTTCTGATAGAAAATACTCTCCAAGCGAAAGGCGTTGGTAAACAAGTTATATAACTGGTTTAGCGTACGGACGCGATGGCTGAAACCAGATGTCTTTGGGGATTCACCATTTCCCCTCCGATGTTATAAATTAATTACGGCAGATCCGCCGAACATAATCAACTCCGCATAGCATAGCGCACTTGTGCGTAACATAGTCACACAATCTAGCGTATTGCTGATGTCAACAGGCTGGTTTATCCAGGAGAGGTAAAAATCAGAGTGGGGACATGGCACGCTTGCCACCCCTATTCCCGGCTTTGCTATAAGTTGTTGCAGATTCTCGGGGGAGTCTTCAGTCGGGAACGAGCTTCAGAAGGTGGAACTACGGTCGGTCCGCGAGCAAGGTCTACCTCTTCTTTGTCTGAATAACTGACACAAAGAAACGGGAGTGAAGTTCTAAAAGTGTTTTCCAGTGTGCAGTGATAGTAGGAAATGTAACTATATGACAAAGGTATTTGTGCGACTTCCGATCGCGAAGTAAACTCTGAATATTTGTCATTATGTCTTAGGTAGTGACTGTGAAAAATTGAGTACGCCGTGGGGAACGAACTCTAGACGGAGAACGCTCATCGCGAGGTTGATGTCTGTAGCAGTAAGGGAGCTCATCTTTCGAGGAGTCTAACTGTGGGATTTGGTAAACTTTGTTTCAAAAGAAAATCGGATCGTGTGAAGAAATACTATCAGTTTAAATCCATGTAACATTGAGAGCAGGATTTCCGGAACAGATTATCACACTAAGTAACGGGGAATGATAAGTACAAGATCTGAATGATCTAGACAAGAAATTAGGAGAAGGACGGTTGATATAAGTCACGGAAGTAGGAGGCGATAGGCTTGGGAAGGAGGAGATCATGAATTTTCAACTCGCCTAATTTGAACGAAATAGACTAGCTGAGATATCCATAATAATTAGCATCACGTAACTTGCATCGGTCTAGATCGATAGAGGAGAAGTTGGATGGTGTCGAGTGATCAACAAGTGTGCAAGATTGTGTAAATATAATTGCAGTGATTTGTTTACCAGGAAGATGGATTACTCCAGCAAAGTCATCAAACTCCTAGAACCAAGGACTGTACGAGCCAGCGACATGGAGTGAGCACCAATGGCAGACCCCTGAAACTTCGTGCGGGGGCCAGAAAACATCAAAAACTGTCGAGTATTGAGCTATTTTCTTCCAATGTTGGTATTTCCCCTTGTAAATAGAGTTACTGTAAAGATAGGGTTAATGATGATGTAATTGATAGGTTAATTACCTGGAGTGGTCGGATGACCCTTGTTTAGTTTGATTTTTGTAAGTAGATATGGGAAGGAAGTGAGCCAGGAAGGATGTATAGAGTTTGGGACCCCTTTTAGAAGCGGCATGCGCATGCTATATTATATATTTTTGTTATGAGTGCTGAAAAGATTTGAGGGGGAAATAAGTCGAAATTTGAACAGGTTAATGCCGTAGATTTCATCTGCGTGACTGCATAATACGAGCAGGGATTAGTAGGTGTCAGGATCATTAACATGTGCCTATACAGAAGTTAATGTGGGATAGTGACAGCACTAAATTCATAAAAGTAGAGGCAGTAGTTTGTTTTGCATGCTAGTGTATAAGTTTGGCTGTAACTGAAGATGTTCGAGAAGATATGTGCGGAGGTTCAAACCTGCCCCCCCCCCACACCTTAGCTAGGCTAATAAAGTAGAGATTTCTAGTTGAGTTTGATCATGTCTGAATATTATTATTATTATTATTATTATCTTATGTAACTTGATCAGTGTTGTATACCGATACATTTCAAGCAACAGGTTAGAGGATTATTATTATTATTATTATTATTATTATTATTATTATTTTCTTAAGTAATTTGATCGGTGATTTTATACCGATATATCTTGAGTAATAGGGTAGAATATGACAGGTACACAATCTCGCCTCAAGGGGGAGAGATTAGGGGACATTGTTCTTTGGGTTAAAGGCTGACGTAACTGTGGTAAAAACGTACGACGGAAGAAATGTATGGTTGAACCCCACACTCCTGGAGAGTTGAGGGGATTTTTGGTATAAGATAGCGGCTTAATTTGAGAAATAATTCTTGGACATAATGATAGTATGAGCTGGTTCGAGCAGGTGTACCCTGCATTAGCTCAATTGTATGATTTTGTTGACTCGGTGACTGCCGATATTGAGTGCGTCAAATGGTCTCTCGCCGCTGTGCGAAGGGAAGATTTAGGGCCCCAGAATGGGAAGGTCCTTGTGAGAGGGCAGCTGAGGGAAGTCGCTTGGCCGAGAAGTGTTTCTTTTTAAGACGGTGCAGTCTTCTGTGAGAATAAAGACAGAATATTTACGTAACTACCACACACGATCCACCAGCCATGATCTAAAGGCAATGTAGGAATTTATGACTGTTCTCTACATGATTAAACTAATTAGGGCTTCATTACAGTACCCTTGATGGAGACGACCAGAGTCTCAGGTTCGAACCTCAACAGAGCACAGAAGGGACCGATAGCTCGCTCAAGTAGCGGGTGCTACGAGATGAAATACAGCCATTTATATTTTGTGTTGTTGTATAATATGTGTTCCTTTTTCAGGGTGTAATCTTGTTTTGTGATATGTACTGTTCTGCGCGAATTTAGACTTCGTGAATTTTCACTGGTAGTTGTTGGAAGTGACGGGTTCGTGGTCGAGCCTGTGTTCGTTTGATTTTTATTTATATTTATATTTTATTTCTCCAGTATACTTTTATTCACGTATAAAGATTTGGTGGCGGTAGATATAAGATAAATGACCACTCCGGGGTAGTTGAATTAGTGTAAGTAAATTTTAACTTCATGATATGGGATTCGGTCTCAGGGAATACTGATATTTGGAGGAAAATGGTTCGAATTGTAACTGTAAATAGGTAGTTTGTGTTATATTTTGTTTTGTGTAACACTCAACAGTTTTGATATCCAGCGGGTGATAGACAGACAAAACCGATGGTATGAACGTAGTATGTCTACGAGTACGATCATCCTTTGGGGATGTGTAATTGTTTTTGTTTTATGTAAAGTTAGGTATCCATCAGGTTGTTGGTTCGGATGGAAGTTTTTCCTTCATCTGAAATATTATTAGAAGTTGTGGTCATCCACATAGATATTCTAATGTAATGTGGATGAAGTTAGCTGATGGATAATGGCACGGATGTTACTGGTGCTAAGTAATTGTCTTCATTTTGTCAACCTATATTACTTTACCAAGAATGTCATAGTGTGTGTAGATTTCAACGAGCACCTTAGTAAATTTGGAAAACTTATTTGTGCTATTTCTTTGCCGAAAAAACAAGCATCCAAAACCCTCTTCCGTTCATTGTAGGCCTTTAAGTTAGTTTAAGTTTGATAGCCTCTACATGCCTCAAACGGTCTTCGACCCTGAGGAGTCCGTGTTCAGACCTCAGGAACGGGAGAGTGGCTTTGACCTGGCCGTGCTGTATGGCCGATAACTCCTCATGTGAGTGGATTAATGATACAATCCCAATGAGGGGAAATCGGCACAGGCCGAATAGGTCCCTCGACTATCGACTCCCGTGGAGCATGGTCCCATGTGTTCGTGACCCGAAATGGTTGGTTTTGGTGTCACATGGTCCCATGAATCATGGGGGACGGTGGGAAAGGTCCCAATAGTGACACCAAAATGAAGCGTATTAGGCAAGATCAGGTTGCCATTACTTTCCTCTCGTCCAGGGAATGTGTCGTTTTTAAACATTCATTCTTTTGTAACACTAACCCGCCCGTCTAAGGTTTTGAAATTATAGACGCATTCTACGTGAAGAATCCCTTTATAGTTCTGAAAAAATTCCTCGTACAATGTTATAACAATAATAATAAGAAAAATATAGAAGCAGTATGCTGACGACTTGGTCTTTTTAATGGCAGAGTGTGTTGAAAGCCTGGAATCTAATATCTTGTAACTTGAGTATAGGCCCAAGACTAAAGAAACGTCGGTAGGAAAGAAACCTGAGAGGATTGAATGCCAGGTTAGGAATATAAAACGGTAACAGGTAGCTCATTTCAAGTATTTAGCATGTGTATGCTCCCAGGATGGTAGGACAGTAAGCGAAACTGAATCAAGGTGCAAGAAGGGTGTTAAGGCGACAAAGGGATAGGAAAGGACTAGGAATAAGAAGGCAGCGGCCGTGATTAAGGTACAGCCCCGGCATTTGTCTGGTGAAAGTGGAAAACCACAAAAATCCATCTTCAGGGCTGCCGACGGTGGGATTCGAACCCACTGTCTCCCAAACAAAAGCTCACAGCTGCGCGACCCTAACCGCACGGCCAACGCGCTCGGTCCAAACAACCCTGAATGTCGGTATCAGCCGAGTGAAAATGAAGGGCCGAACTGTGTGGCTCGTACAGAAGAAGCACTGGTCCTCCGAGTCGAAGTTGTCGGATTCGATCCCGGCTCAGTTCTGTGATAGGCTATTTGAAGGTACTCAAATACGCCAGTCTTTCGTCCGTAGATTTACCGGCACCTAAAAATAAATGCTCCGATTCACTTTTACGAATAATTGAGAACGATCACTGGCTGTTGTTAAATACTTCAGTAAACCAGAACATTTCCAATCCTACATGTGACATCGATTTATCAGCATATCTCTTTGTCTTCCATGTGAGATAACTCTTTTAAATTCCTCTCTGTAACGAGACAGGATTGACAGAAAAGCTGTAGAGTGTCGTGCGAATATCTATCAACTCTACATGAAATAATTGAAATGAATGTGCAGTGCAGAATTGCTGAAAGGACTCAACGTTAACCATTAACGTGTCAGAATATTGAAGGCTTGTTATTTTTGTTCCTTATTTCACGCTCAGCTTACTTCGAATGATTTGTGTCAGTAAAGCCGACATTTATTAGTTCATGAGTAGAAATCAAATGTCAGTCTACTGTATATCTCGGTTAATATTTGGAGAATGAAACCACAATACTGACGAAGAGTGTTCCACGAGTGCCTTCTATGAACTCATTTAATCAACTCTGGTATATACAGTAGAGTATTACTTAGAACCTATTTTATTATATTTTTAGAAGTGTCTTTACTTCGCACCGACACAGATAGGTCTTATGGCGACGATGGGCTAGGAGTGGGAAGGAAGCAGCCGTGGCTTTAATTGAGGTACAACCCCAGCATTTGCCTGGTGTGAAAATGGGAAATCACGGAAAACCATCTTCAGGACTGCCGACAGTGGGGCTCGAACCCACTATCTCCCGGATGCAAGCTCACAGCTGCGCGTCCCTAACCGCACGGCCAACGCGTCCGGTTAGAAACCTCTTCTGGACTGAGTGGCTGGCCTTCTGTCCCCAACTTGGCAGTTTCTATCCTGGCTCAGTCCATTGATATTTGAAGGTGCTCAGATACTCAGCCTCGTCTCGATAGAGTTACTGGCACGTAAACGAATTCCGGCGAGACTAAATTCCGGCAGTTCAGCATCTCCGAAATTTGTGAAAGTAGTTAGTGGGACGTAAAGCTAATAACATTACTATTATTGTTATAATTATTGTTATTATTAGAAACCACTATGAATGAGTTCCTTAATAAATATATAGAACACTTTGCTGTTCCAAACGAAGATAACGAGGAGCTGGCAATGGCAAATTCGTGAAATTTAACTCCTATATGCCATATTCCCGCTCACCAGCACAAGCTTTCACATAACTCAAAAATAAATATCCCATCGTTCTCCTGTCAACAATACTTTTCAAGAACAATAATTAATGCTGCGAATGTAAGCTATAGCCTACGTAGTGTAGTAGCGCCTTCAAGAGAATCAAAATAATTCGTTTTGTCGACATTGAAATGGGATGAGTTTTTCGTGATTCCTTCATGAACAAGCATTAAAGATGAAAAAAGTAAGGGTATGATAATACTTTTCCACAGAGGGGTATTCAACGACTTTATAAGGAAATGAATAAAATTGTAGAAATCAACATTGCAGAACAATGTGTGATCGTAGTCTGTGTTGTACCGTCTGTTGCCATTTTTCGACGGAGACCGTATTTTTACATCCATCCCTTGACAGAGGCCACAACCAAATGTAGCTTCCTCCGAAGTCTCAGACTCTCTTATGGCTATTGCAATATGGAAACTGCTGATGTATGGATGGACGGATTATGAATTCCGGAACCTACTGACCAAGTGAGGAAAGCGATGGCAAACTATCTCATTACATCTTGGTTAGTAAGCCTCAGATTTTGCGGTTTCCTATAATTATATAACCCCTACTAGTGCTACTTGAGGATCCATTCAACCTTTGAGCGGATAACGTAACAGACAGAATCCATGCTCTATAAAATTTGTGAGCATATCCATGTGCAGCAAAAGTACCAAAACTTATGATAACTCACTAAAAGCAACCAGTCGATTGCCGCAATACAGTCCCAGTTCTATGTGGTAATATTTTCCTGGTGTGCTTTTTAATGGTGTCCACCTCGGTGGTGTAGTGATTAGTGTGATTAGCTGCCACCCCCGGACGCCCGGGTTCGATTCCCGGCTCTGCCGAAAAATTTGAAAAGTGGTACGAGGACTGGAACAGGGTCCACTCAGCCTCGGGAGCCAACGGAGTAGAAGAGGGTTCGATTTCCACCTCAGCCATCCTGAAAGTGATTTTCCGTGGTTTCCCACTTCTCCTCAACGTAACTGCAGGGATGGTAACTAACTTAAGGCCACGGCCGCTTCCTTTCCTCTCCCTTGTCTATCCTTTCCGATCCCCCCCCCCCCGACAAGGCCCCTGTTCAGCATAGCAGATGAGGCCACCTGACCGAGGTAAGGTCCTTCTCCCCAGTTGTATCCCCCGCCCCAAAGTCTCACCCTCCTGGACACCGCTGTTGAGGCGGTAGAGGAGGCTCAGCATAACGAACTTTATTGCAGGAAACGGAGCAAGTAGTCTCCTCCTTCCACCTTGGCTGGCGGGGGGGGGGGGGGAGTAGGAGAGGGATCGGGTCGGTTTTAAGGCATGTCTCAAAGTACACAATAAATGGTGCATGATATTTTCATATCTACTGGACAGCTGGGCTATTTTGTTCCTCTTACGGTCTTACAAATATGAACAATCGGTTGTATTTCATGATGGAGTAGACTTCCGAGAAGTGTCGGTTTCATTTTGTTACAAGGAAGGTTCATTTTACAATCAGTTTTACTATTTCCCAAACTCGAACGTGAGGCAGTACCAAGTAAAGAATTATTCTGCAGGTAGAGGGAGGCCTAATCCCGTGGGCCGTGTCTGTATTGCATTGTTGGCGGACCGCACCCATGCTCGGTGCATCCTTTTATTGGAAATACTTGCTAGTTATCTTCAACGGAATGACATGTCTTCATTAATTACTTAATGTCAATCTGATATTTTTTTTTAATAAGTGGATACACTAGATGCATCTTTATTGTACATTTACAATAATTAGTGGTTATATTTTCAACAATCAAATATACGTGTGTTTGGAATAATAATAATAATAATAATAATAATAATAATAATAATAATAATAATTCTTTTCTTTGAAGCCTCCGTGGCTCAGGCAGCAGCGCGCCGGCCTCTTACCACTGGATACTGTGGTTCACATCTCGGTCACTGCATATGGGATTTGTGCTGGACAAAGGGGAGGCGGGACAGGTTTTTCACCGGGTACTCCGGTTTTCCCTGTCATATTTCATTCCAGCAACACTCTCCATTGATATATTATTTCATTTATCAGTCATTAATCATTGCCCCAGAGGAGTGCGACAGGCTTTGGCAGCCGGCACATTTCCTATCCCCGTCGCTAGATGGAGGCTTCATTCATTCCATCCCTGACCTGATCAAATGACTGGAAACAGGCTGTGGATTTTCAATTCTTTCTTCCTAATCTGTTTACACTCCAGGGTCAGTTTTTCCCTCGGACTCGGCATCCTGGAGCGTGAGACTTTGGGTCGGGGGATACAACTGGAAAGGATGGCAAGTACCTCGCCCAGGTGGCCTCACCTGCCATTCTGAACAGGGGCCTTGTGGAGGGATGAGATTGAAAGGGACAGGCAAGGAAGAGGGAAGAAACTGGCCGTGGCCTTAAGTTGTGTAAGTACCATCCCGCCATTTACCGGGTGGAGAAGTGGGAAACTACGGAGAAGCACGTTCGAAGATCGTTGAGGTAGGAATCGAACGCACCCCTCTCAGTTGACCTGCCGAGGTTGAGTGGACCCTATTCCAGCTCTCGTACCACTTTCAAATTTCGTGTCAGAGCCGGGAATCAAACCCGGGTCTCCGAGGGTGGCAGCCAATCACGCTAACCACTACACCACAGAGGCCGATATACTAATAATAACAATAATAACAGAAATTCTGATGGCAAGTATTACTTTCAGCGTGAGAAATTAACGAATAAATTCAATTAAAATACATATTTCATCTCGCTTTATATTTCCAAATAAAAAAGAGAAGTTCAATAATGTTCTTCTTCGTGAAACTACTCTTTCGACGGAAATCACCCAGAGCAAATCGTACTGCTTGCCTTTGTATCATTTACAGTTCTCGAATAAAAAATTCCCAATGAGAGCCCCATACATCGGAACCTAACTCTGTTTAGGGTCTTACCAGTGAGTTATACACCCTCTCCTTTACATCGTCACACCAAACTCTAAATACCCCCATAACCATATGATTAGTTCTGTAACCTTTATTTACAACCAAGAGAGATGTACTGTTACGTGTCAGCACTGTGGTAGCCCCTTTCGGAACTTCCAGGAAGGGACTAGTCACTCAGATGATCGGGGTTCTCCCAGCCGGCTTGTGGGGAGGGGCTGGCCTTTCCATGTATTGTTCTCGTCGGCTAGCTTAACTGTGCGTTTCTTGGAGATTCAACGGGAATGTTCTGGTTCACATCACACTAGATATAAAAAGGGAGACTAGCGGCGGCTCCGTGGTAGAGACTTACGCGCTGCCAACTGCGCTACCGAGGCTACATCCACCTCCTCAAACAGATACACGTTCTGGGCCTGAAAACCCAGTTCCAAGCACACAGACCAAGGGCAGACGTAAAACATCTGCCCCCAAGTCTACACCAGTCAGAAACACTGCCTCACGCCCCCGCCCTCCCACGCACGCACACTCCTCAATAGTCACAATGTGCTACAATTGCCTTAAACTAAATCACACCGCTGCTAAGTGCACGGAAGCTACCCGCTGCAATAGGTGTGGTGTTGATCACCGCCACACAGATTGTAAGGTACCGACGGACCAGGCGAAGTGTCCCAACTGCCAAAGCAATTATGCCGCTTCGTTCCCTGGCTGCCCATTCTTCGAAAGGGCAATTAGAGCACACTACAAGCACGCACAACACCTGCACACTAACAATAAAACACCTCCACTCCTAAGACAAGTCCCCCCCCACCCCCCAGCCCCGCCAAGACAATGCAACCCTCCTTCTATCACTACTAAACCTCCTATCTCCACTCCTCTCACTCCATGCACCCTCCATGCCAAGCAATCAAATCCTCCTGCATTAACCTGCCCCGCCAAGAGACTCAACTCCTCATCCCACTACAGCCCTAATCAGAACCTAAATCCTAACATCTGCACCGCCAACTCAAATGTCCACCATCATTCTAACCTACCTCGTCCCAAGCGCTGTAACGTAAACAAGCGTCATGTTACTGAAGCAACATCGGGAGTGGTCAACATGTGGACGGGTGACCCTCCTCTTCAGACTACGTTGGGCTCCGGCAACGAAGATTCAACGTCTATCTCCTCACAACCGCCCCGCAAGGGGCGCAGGTCATATCCTGACCAGTGAAGACATAATAACCGCTATACTAGCCACAAACCAACAACGCCATGTCATCGAAGAAGAACTACAGTATATTAGGAGAAAGCACTCAAGGCCCGAAAGGGGTCGAAGGGCTAAAATGCTCACGGTGTAAGGCCCCGCCTGTGCCAGTGAGAAAGGCTGCTGCTGCGCGGTAGAGCTATAGTCAGTGTTAGTGTTATCCTCGGAGTCAGTGATGGACACCGTGGTGGAGTTAGTGTAAGACTCAGAGTGGCTGCTGGCTGGGCTGGGCTTCGCTGAGGCTGAGGGCGGCATAGGTGTTGGCTGTCGCTAGTGTCCCACAGAGGTCTGAACCGGGAGCTACGGTTGTTGTTATCGGAGTGTCTAGAGAGTGGCTGGACTGAAGACGTGCGGAACGGAAGACTGTCTACTACCTGAGAGTACTGTGTATTTGTGTGTTTCTATGTACTGAAGGTCGCCGTGAGTCAGCTAGGAAAACCGCCATTGTGAATGTGAGGGTAAATGGACCTGTATTAATATTCGCTGTGGCAAGTATTGTCCTGCTGTTGAATACTGCTGAGCTGTTGCTGTTTGGTTGTTCACTGCATGTGACTGTGTTAATTACGGGACTGTTTCTGGAGTCGAACCAACGAGCAGTTATCGTGGTGAGTGGCCCGTTAGGATCCAGCGGTCTACACACAGATGCTCTATGAGGCAGAGGACTAGGGGAAGTGAAATTAAGGATTAATCATCTCAATTATAGCAACGAGCTGGACCGCCTGCTGTGCCGTAAGGAAGAGAGACTTGTAAATAGACAGTAATTAGTAAATGTGGCAATTCATAACTGATTAGAATTATGTACATATGTGTGTCTGTGTGTTTGCGCGTATGTGTGAATTTATTGGGACATCCTGAAATAAATTAGAGTACTAAAATATACGAAGTTTTATTCTTAACAAAATTTTCATTTTTGCTGATTTTTTTTTCTCCAAGATTTTTGATTGAGAGTTTTCAATACAGCCCTATTACGACCAAGTCGTCGTCATGGATCAAACTGTTTCTATCAAACTGAATACAAGCCTGCACCATAGCTAAATGGTTACCATGCTGGCCTTTGGTCGAAGGGGTCCCGGGTTCGATCCCCGGCAGTGTCTGGGATTTTAACCTTACTTGGTTACTTTTACTGGCTAACGGGCTCTGTGTGTGTGTGTCTTACCTTAAGCATTACAAATCATCATCCATATGGACGCGCAGGTCGCCTAAACGGCGTCAACTCGAAAGATCTGCACCAGGTCTCTCCGGAGGCCACACGCCATTGTTATTTTTTATATCATCTCGTAATTAAATTTATGTTTCGCTTTATACTCTTCATTCTTTTATCATATTCTTCAATTTATAATTTATAGTACATGTGACAGGAGATAAATAGTCTGTTGAATATTACGTTAATTTCAATATCGAAGTGACTGTTCTCAACGTCATCACATGACAGCGAACACGAGATGGAGCGTGCTAACCTTCTGGCATTACTTGTTTGATCATGACAGATCATATGACGAGTATTGCCTGTGAAATTGAATCGTACTTTGAACGACCCGCTTAAAGCCTGGCTGACAAAACAGTCAGAGGAGACTACAGATAAATGAAACCTTTTTATGGATGATAAAGTGGGAAATTAATATCATAAATTTCAGGAATGAATTAACAAGATACATTAAAGGACATGTGTACATGTCGTGATAAACTATCGTGACAGTTAACAAAATGTCAAGGTTTTAATTGTGATAAGTAAAATTCACGCATGTAGGAGAACACCGCATCAAGTAGTGATAATAGTATGGCCTCAGTTACCGTGAGCAGACCTTTTCAATCGACGCCAGCTGGCTGCCTGCTCGTCAATTTCGACATTTCGTTTTACTCCGGGCCTACTGGACGGCGGAGTAAAGCGAATTACTTCTGGACGTTTTTGGCGGAAACGTAATGTGTCACTATAGATCTTTTACATACCAATGTCGTACGATATGAAGTGCCGAATGGACCTTAAAAAGTGCGATTACTTCTTCCGGGATTGAACCCGCCATTTTGGATTCCGTAGGCTGACACTCTACCACTCATCCACAGAGGCAGCTGCTGGATCGGGCAGTGACACAACTGCAGCAAATTTCATTGGTAAATCGATATTGCCAAGGGAAGACTGTGTTTCCTAATTGTAGGCTCTAGTACTAATACGAGTAATCGCATGGTCTCGGCTACAGCGTGCAAGAATTCCATTTTGACGTCATCTGGCCACTTGGTCGGCAAATTTCAAAATTCTGTTTTACTCTAAGCCTACTAAACGGCAGCGTAAACTGAATCCCTCTTGGGCGTCTATGGCTAAGTTCAAATGAATTTTGTCGGATAAACACCAAAGGTATTATAAGTGATCGTTTACAAACCTCGTACGACATGGAGTGTCGAATGGATTTTCTTCCGCCCTTTAAAATTCCGACTACCTCTGCCGACTTCGAATCCGCTACCTTATGGTACGGCGGCCGACACTCTACCACTGAATACAGAGGAAGCTATAATAGTATTAATAAACTGGTGACCAGGTCCGACATGTTCTTCTTTAGTAATATGTGTGTGTACATTCTCTCTTTTTATTGATTTATTGTGCATTTGTATTATTTTACGTGTCAATACACAGTTTAAGCGTCACTCCATGTGCTGGACAATGTGGAGGAGAGACAGGTCTTTTCTCCGAGCACTCCGGGTTTCCCTGTCATATTTGATTCCAACAACGTCCAGCTCCATGGCTAAATGGTTAGCGTGCTAGCCTATAGGCCGTAGGGTGCCGTGTTCGATTCCCGGCCTGGTCCTGGTTTTTAACCTAAATTGGTTAATTCCAATGGCTCGGGGGCTTGGTATGTGTTCCGGCTTCAGCATTAGAATTCATCCCAGGTAGAGACCCATCCTCAAAGAAGCGCGGGTCACCTATACGGCGTAAAAACTCGAAGGACTTATTCCAGCAACAATCTCCAATACAATTTCATTTTATCTATCAGTCATTGACCAATGCCCCAGAGGAGTGCGACAGGTTTCGGGCGCTGCCACAATTCCCACCCTCGCCGCTAGAGAGGGCTTCATTCATTCCATTCCTGACCCGGTCAAATGACTAAAATCAGGCTGCGGATTTTTTCACACAGAGTTTTAGACGATGTGTTCTCAAACACACGCACTTTTTACCTTCCTCAAAAGAGTTTTTCAAATCCTTCATCTCGATCAGTTTCTGATACTATTACCGGTATTAAATTGTTTTTCATTCATCCCTTGAAGTGGGGAGACGGACCTCTTAGACGGTGACGCCGTCTCTCAGGCCAGGAGATTTGTTTTGGTGAAGGAGATGCTCGGATATGATGAGGGGGTCTGCGGCCTTGACGTATACTAGGAAATATCCCAGCATTCGTCTTAGTGCAGGAGAATGGAAAACCACGGAAACCATTCTTATGACAGCCGATGGTAGGGCCTGCCTCAATCCGTCTCCCTAAATAGAGAGACGTAGGACCACGGTAGAGTCGCGGCCACCCCTCCACGGCTCGGTTGGACGGTCGGAGTATAGAACTGTCGAACCACGGACCACTAGTGGTCACTTGTACGGCGAAACCTATTCCGCAACTGCCCACCTTTCTAATACCAAATTTAAGTTTCTAGGGTGCCTGAAACTACCTTGAAAGTTCAAATCTATTTTCTATCTGTATGCAGGATGTAACAATTTCGGATAAAGTTTCAGGGCATATAGGAATAGGTCCGGAAACGCTTCATTTCCACGTAAGAACTCTGTTTTACATCACTTCATAGTATATTAATCATGGAGAATACGCATGAAGAGGAACTACCAGCATACCACATGAAATGTTTTAAAAGTTATTTATTTCCCCTTCATTTTAAGATCATAATCGCCTCAATGTGTTTATTCTACACGAAGAAACAATTTCTTTTAATAATGGGCTTTTTCGATGACCCTCTACAACTAATGCATCGGGCAACCTTATAGGTACTTCAAACGTTAAGTTACATGAATTTTATTCTTCTTCTAGTTTTGGTTTTTCCTCATTATGATTCTAACATCATTTTCACTAAAAATATTAGTTCTCTGAAACTCCCGACTTCTTTATTCCTAAATTTCGGGACTCTTTAAAACGTTAGTAAGACATATACGAACTCTAGCCCAAAGACATCTGGTTCAGCGATTTGTGTGCTTCTATTGGCTTTGTCCGGCGACATACATCTGAACCCAGGACCCCAGCATGACAGCGGTATGAATTTCTTCTACCAAAATGTAGGGAGCATGTGTAATTCTTTGACGGACTTTAACCTCGCTTTCAGTGACGCCAGCAAAGACTGTATTTGTATAGTTGAAAGTTGGTTAAATGATTATGTTGGTGATAATGAACTGTTGTCTACTGATTACTGTGTGTTTCGTCAAGACAGACATCAGTCCATAGTAGCAAACTGTGAGGGGGAGGGATTATGGTTGCTGTGAAATCTGCTCTAAGGCCAGTTTCACGGCCAGAGCTGGCGGGAGACTGGGAGTGTCTCGTGGTCAAGGCCACCCCAACATCAGGGAGGTCTGTGTTTATAGTGTGCTGCTATTATACCTGCCACCGGACGAAGTGACTGCTAGGGTGAGTAATCTTCGAGCAACACTGGCCAACGTTACAGCTGTTTTAAACCCGCAGGACATTCTTGTAGTTCGCGGAGACTTTAACATCAGAAATTTGGCTTGGAATCCTGGTCCCGTTATAAAGCAAAGATGTGCGGATGTCTTCTTACTTCTTGAAATCGTCAGTGAATTCGGACTCAAGCAAATGTGTCACTTCCCAACAAGAAACGAGAACGTCCTGGACCTTGTTCTAATATCGGATCAATACTGTGGACACTTGGACTGCTTTGAGACGGAAAAGGTAATTACTTCTGACCATCGAGCTGTAGAATTCACTCTATCTTTACCGCGAGTTATGCGCCCCGTACCGCAGAGGAAGTTAATGTTCGCATGGACTAAGGCCGATTTTCCTCAAATGTGAAATCTCCTTTCGTTGTGTCCCTGGAATTTAATCGAGGACTCCCCCTCCATTGACGAGGCGTTAACCCTTTTCTACGACTTCCTTCGCGCTGTAATAAAAGACACTGTACCGTCCCGGATAGTTAGCACGCGAAAGTACCCATGCTGGTACGACTCTGAGATAATAGATAAATTAAAAGAAAAGGAGAGGGCAAGAAGGAAGTTTAAAAAAACGGGCCATAATAGTGATTATGTGCAATTTTCGACCATACGCGGTGAATTTAAGCGTCTTCAGCTCATAAAATACAGAAACTATATAACTTCGATGGAATCGAAATTAGCTGCCAACCCGAAGTGTTTCTGGAATTTTCGGAGGTCATCTCGCCTGCCATCTACTATGCTTCAGGACGGGGAAGAATTACAGGACAAGAGAAGCATCTTGGACAGTTTTGCAGAAACCTTTGAAAAGTATCACTCACCTGCCGCACAGTGTAATCTATCCGCTTCGTCCGTGTGTGATATAGGCCTAACTTCAATAGTGACCTCTCCAGCACAGGTATCTTCAATTCTTGCTTCATTGGATACCTCCAAATCATGTGGTCCAGATGACGTACCCGCAGTAGTATTGAAAGAATGTGCGTCTGAGCTAGGTAGGCCACTTAGCATCATAATAAATGTCATTCTTGTCAGTGTATTTTCCGTGTGAGTGGAAGAAAGGTTATGTCATACCAGTGTTCAAGAAAGGAAACAAAATAGTGTTTGATAACTATAGGCCTGTTGTGTTATTGTCCCTAATTTCAAAGGTTGCAGAGAAGATCGTGTATAAGAGATTGTACAGTTCAGTTTCACAGTATATTAATATAGCGCAGCACGGTTTTGTACAGAAACGCTCTACTGTGTCCAATATGGCGGTATATATCAATTTCATTTCTGAACCTCTGGATAGGAGGCAACAAGTGGATGTTGTTTATACGGACTTCTCCAAAGCCTTTGATTCAGTTCAACATGACGCTCTACTCACCAAACTGTCAGCATATGGGATAGGAGGAAGTGCTTTGGAGTGGATTAGAAGCTATCTCACTAATAGAGTTTGCGTAGTAAAAGCTGATGGTATTATGTCAAAGCCGTACCACCCTACTTCAGGTGTCCCCAAGGCTCTTTACTTGACCCTCTTTTCTTTGTCATATTCATAAATGATATAACATCAGTTATACAACACAGTAATTGCCTTCTCTATGCTGACGATCTAAAGATCTTTAAGGTAATCAATAGTGAGTTGGACTGTAAGTTGTTACAGTCTGACTTAAACCTACTAAGTAACTGGTGTGAAACGTGCCTGCTTGGTTTGAATACTTCAAAATGCAGCGCAATTACATTTTCACGCAAGTTGGAAGCAGTAAATTACCCTTACCATTTATGCAATAACCAAATAGCTCGTGTGAATGAAATAAATGATCTTGGTGTGATAGTTTCAAACTGCTACGGTCTTTCCTTCGAGAAACATTTAGACAAAATTTCTAGGAAAGGGTTTAAATTACTTGGCTTTCTGAAAAGAAATTGTGCCGAATTTGTTTCTCCTAGAACTCTAAAAATGTTGTTTTGCACTCTAATCAGGCCATCGTTAGAATACTGTTGCGAGGTGTGGCTGCCTTCTCAGCAGTATTTAATACAAAACTTGGAAAGAGTCCAAATAAGGTTCATGAAATGGATCAGCTACAAGGGTTTGGGTAGTTCTCTCTCTTCGTCCGATTACGAGTCTTTTTGTGAGACTATGAGCATGAGGACATTGCAGTCACGCCGCAGATGTGCCAATGCCCTCTTTCTTTATAAGTGTCTGAGGAACATAGTGGATTGCTCAGCATTACTGGAGCTGATTCCATTACATGTTCCTCGTCGCAATACTAGGCAAAGGTATATTTTTCATCTGCCTAAAGTGAGAACTGTGGCTCGGGCTAACTCATGGCTTGTGAGGGCACTAACATCACTGAATGATGTGGTGAATCAGTGGACCTTTTTCACTCACCCCCGTCTAAAATCAGATATGCCCTAATGACCTCACGAATGTAAGGCCCTATATGTAAGATATGTAAATATGTAAATGTTACTAGATGTAGTTTAATAATGTCAATTATTTAAGGAGATTGAGTTTTATTTATTTATGTAATTTATTTAAGGTTTTGTAAATATCCATATAAAATGGTCTCTAGATTTAGTTTGAATTTGGTTTTTATTTTAGGAAATTAGTGTTATTTACTTAAGGTGTATTTGCTGTATATTATCTTTTATTGAATCATCTTTAATTGGGGAAATAACCTGTTGATGATAAATAGATCTATTCTATAATTCTGTGAGGTGACTTCCCTTATGGACGTTTTTTTTTTTTTTTTTTTTTTGTCAGACGTGGTCTTCTAAGATTTTTAACTAATTTTGATTTAGGCTATTAACTGCAAATGGTGGTCATAATTGTTAAGAGGTGAAGTCTCTATAGACTGGCACGGTATTTAGCCGGTTCGAGTCCTGTTGTTGGAAAAAAAAAATGTTGACCAACAGGTTGTTGGTCGACAGTGTAGGAGAGGTGACGGCATACAATTACTAATCACTAGACGGCGTGCCAAGAGTCCGGATTCAATTAAAAGTTCATATAGAGTGAGGACATACGACGCTGTTGATGGTGATTCGTCCATGGGTTGGGGAAGTTACGTCTCGAGCGGACCCCTAGGTGTTTTTCCATAAGTGGAGGCTATATGCCGTCACCTGCTTTTACCCTCTCTCTACCTCATTATCATCTCACACCTAGGCGCGCAGGTCGTCCATGGGTGTCAAATGGGAAGACCTGCACCAGACGAGCGGAACGTGTCGTCGGATCCTCCCGGCAGTAAAAGCTATACGCTAAATAATAAATGTAGTTATGAAGTAACGACATAAGACGGCCCGCATTTTTGTGTAATACCAAAGTGCAAGGTCCACATACAGTATGTGGTGTAGTGGTTGGCATGATTAGCTGTCACCCCCGGCTCTGCCACAAAATTTAAAAAGTTGTACGATTGCTGGAACGGGGTCCACCCAGCCTCGGGAGGTCAACTGAGTAGACGGGGGTTCGATTCCCTCCTCAGCCATCCTGAAAGTGGTTTTCCGTCGTTTCCCACTTCTCCTGCAGGCAAATTATGCGATAGTACCTAAGGCCACGGTCGCTTCCTTCCCTCTTCCTTGTCTATCCCTTCCGATATTTCCATCCCACCACAAGGCTCCTGTTCAGCATAGAAGGTGAGGCCGCCTGGGCGAGGTACTGGTTCTCCTTCCCAATTGTATCCCCGACCCAAAGTCTCACGCTCCAGGACACTGCCCTTGAGACAGTAGACGTGGCATTCCTCGCTAACTCCGAGGGAAAAACCAACCCTGGAGGGTAAACTGACTAAGAAGGAAACATAAAAGTGCAAAATATTCACATGGAATGAAGTAAATATTAGTGAAATGTGTAGTTAAATATGTAATATTCATCAAATATATTATATAATAATTAATGCATTAAATTTATAAAAATGTTCGTCTACTCCCTTTTATTATGGTTTACGATTAAGGTACGAGTCAATAAAATTGTTTTGCATGCCTACATATTATTCACGAGAGACTCATCGTCGTTGCCTTATGCAGTCTGCTGTTCTCTAATTTTTACAATAAGTATTGCTTTAATACATAATCATGTTTTTCTTTTTTTGCTAGTGGCTTTACGTCGCACCGACACAGATAGGTCCTATGGCGACGATGGGAGAGGAAAGGCCTAGGAGTTGGAAGAAAGCTGCCGTGGCATTAATTAAGGTACAGCCCCAGCATTTGCCTGGTGTGAAAACGGGAAACCACGGAAACCATCTTCATGGTTGCCGACAGTGCATAATAAAATTCAAGGCATAATCAAAGTACTTCAAAAAATGGAAAAAAGAATGTTATGCACAGTAAATCGCTGAGTGTATACCCAACTCTTGTCCTGTTTCTATACGTGGTCGGGTATGAAGAGAGATAAATCTTCATAGCCAGTTTTTACGATAGGATGCACTTCCTGACGGAACCTCATCAGGAGAGGTAATAATAACATTTCAGTGACCAGTATTATTGTACTTTCTTTGACTCCTTTGGAGAACTTACGACAGCAGAGGATGGGTGTATACGTGAAGGGAAAGACTATCAAGGTATAAAATTTGCTTATGTCCAGGCAATTAGTGCATTGCAGGAAGCCCAGTCTCGCTTCAAGCAATGATGTTAAGGATAGCTTCAACTGTTGAGAGATATGAAATGAAGAGCAATCCGGTACATGATGTTTGCACATTCAGCTCTGCTTCAGTTAAAGATCTATGGCCAGAATATACAGTAGAAGTAAAAATCACTCACTTACCCTGGTGAGAAGATCACCGATGTTGGCGAATGCACTACAGAAATTAATTACCATATTGCTCATGCCAAGAGTTCATTTATGCAGAAACGCACACTACTCGGCTCCAGTCTCCGCGCACGAATGATGGTGCTATACACGTTTGTATGGACTGTTCCGTTCTATGTCCATGAAACCTGGACATTAAGCAAGACAGAGATCGACCGCCTGTAAGCATTCGAGATTTGGTGCTTCCACAGGATTATGAACATTTGGTGGAATGTTAAGAACTTTAAGGTTCTTAAGAGATGGAAAACTAGTGTAGGTCTCCAGTATATCTCATACGCAAGCGACATTTGTCCTGGTGGGGACATTCAATGTGACATTCGTAGTTTATACCTATAATAGCAGAAAGTTTCATTGAAGAATGGACACCATGTGGACGATGGAGATACAGCTTAGTCAAACTAGTAGAGAATGACTCTGGAGGACAACTACTAAGGAATAACTTCATGGGTACTGACCAGTCCAAGGACGTCTGATAATGACGATATTAGTTTAATTCACGGCGTGTTCGGAAGTAGTCTACCAAGATCAGGTAAGGGATTAATTCATCATCATAATTCCGTGTCCGGTCAGCATTTCCAAAATGTAGCAACTTCGATGGCTTTGTTGTTCATCTCGATCATGTCCTGTGTAGTGCAGAGATGTTATAGTAGAGGACAGATAAGCAGGTGGTTCTGATCTTGTATTACACCACACTCGCAGGATGCATTTCCATCAGCTGGAAGTATGACCCATTTTTGCATGTTGGTCTTGCAAAGAGGGACGCCCACCCTAAGACGATTAAGTGATCTCCAAATAGGGTAGGGTAGGTCATTTCCTGCAGCTAGCTCCTCCTTTGCAGGGGTATCAGAGGGCAGCATGCTCTTCCACCTGGTGATGCGGTTAGACTCCGATGTTCCTACCAGTGGTTGAGTCCTGGTGATGAAGCTCTTTCTCGACTTCAGCCGACAGACTACAGCCTGGTGATCATGCAGTGGGTGGCGAAAATCATTAGTCTGCTTCGTCCTCTCTGCATCAGCAGCAACAGACCTTCGGATAGTGGAGGGAGCTATTCCAACAATCGGGCAGAGTTTGTCAACTGGAGTTGGCTTCAAACATCCCGACAAGATTCGTACGGTCTCGTTGATTGCAATGTCAACCTGCTTGGTGTGAGTGGATGAACTCCACACAAGTGAAGCGTACTCTGCAGCGGACACACACAAAGCAAGAGCAGAGGTTCTCAAGACGCGAGGGCTTGCTCCCCAGGTGGTGGCTGTGAGCTTTCTCAAAATATTGTTCCGTGAGCTAACTTTCAGGCTGGTGTTTTGGCAATGTTTTTTGAAGGACATTGTTCGATCAAGAGAAACGCCTAGATACACAGGTGTTGGACAATGTTCTAGTCGTTTGCCTTGTCATGTAATGTCCAGTTCCCGCCGAGCTTCTCTATTCCTTAAGTGAAATGCGCACACTTGAGTCTTGTTGGGATTTGGCTTTAGATGATTGCCTTTATAGTAAGAGCCAAGAGTATCTAGTGCAGAAGTCAACTTTCCCACCACCTCTTCAAATGTCTTTGCTTGGGCAGCCACTGCAGTATAGTCGGCATATGTTCCGTTATGGGCTGATCATTAGTGTAAATGTTAAAGAGCACAGGGGCTAGCACACTGCCTTGTGGTAAGCCGTTCTTTTGTACGCGCCATCTGCTCTTCTTACCATGGAGAGGGACTTGGAATTTTCTATTCTTGAGGAGAATGCCAATAAGAGATGTTAGTTGATAATCATTAGTGAGCTGGTAAATTTTCCTCATCAACTTCCTGTGGTTGTAGGTGTCGTAGGCAGCTGTTAAATCAACAAAGGCAACTCCTGTTACCTTACGCTGTTGAAAACCATCCTCGATGTGTTGAGTAAGGTTCAATATTTGACTGCAGCATGACTTTCCAGGTCGAAAACCAGCTTGTTGAGGAATGAACTTTCCTTCGAGGATGCCACTAATTCGGTTAAGGATAAGGCGCTCAACCATCTTGAAACAATGACATAACAATGATACTGGGCGAAAGTTTTTAGGATCGTTTGGCTCCTTGCCAGGCTTAAGTAGTGCAACCACTCGAGATTTCCTCCAGAGCTTGGAAATATAAAGTTTAGATACACACTCATCAATCATTATAAGCAGCCATTGCAGAGTGGTCCGGCCGAACTTCTTGATCTGTTCTACTCTGATATCATCGATGCCAGCAGCCTTATTTAATTTCAAGGTGTAGGTGGCCGACTCTAGTTCATTCAAGGTGAAGGATTCTCGGAGTTTATGGTTCTCACTTCCCGGAGTTCGTTCCAGTTGCTCCCGTGTACTCTGAACTTTAATCTTCCCATTCATGAGTAACTGGGTTGCAATCTGGTCTGCTGTAATTGTGGTGAAGTTTCTAGGTTTTGTTGGGTCACCGCTAATTTTTTCAGGAGATTCCAGGCTCGCCTACTGTTCAACTTCATGTCCAGATTCTCTACCAGTGAAATCCACTTAACTTTGCGATTTTCTGAGATAGTTTTCAGCAATTCCTCACCAACCTGGATAGTTTCATCAGCAAATGTGTCAGCCTCAAAAAGATCTTTGTAATGGTTCATCAGCTGTTTGCTGTCATCAGTCAGTCCTGGTATGTAACTCGTTCTACAACCTCTTGGAATGGTCCTTCTGGAGGCTGTCTGGACGCAATTGACAAATGCCTCGTACATCTCAGGTTGCGCTGGGATCTTGGCAACTTCTGTATCAAGCTCGTTGGTGAATCTTTCCCAATCGGCCTTCTGGAAATTAAACCTTCGCTTGAAAGGTACCTCCTCTGGAACTACCATGGCATTCACTTTGCAGATTACAGGTCTATGTTGGGTAGATGGGATGGGCTTACCCATCATCTTCACACAACTCCCAGCAATTTTTGATGACATGAAAATGTTGTCAGGGTTGTAGCTTCTCTTCCACCGACCACTATTGAAGGATGCTGGTAGCTTTGGATCATGAATTAGATGAAGATCATGATTCTCTGTCCAGGTTTCCAGTTTATCTCCAATGGTATCTGAATTTGGGTATCCCCAAGATGTGCTTCGGCAGTTGTAATCGCCAAGGATGAAATTTACGCCCTGGTACTTAAAGTTAGTAGGTTCTTCAAATGTAAAGTCAGCATTAGGTGGCTTGTATACAGGAGTAACTAAAGTGTGGCGTACATACAGAAATAATATCGATGTCATCCCTTTCAGTCAGTGAGGTTGATGTGATATTTAGGTTCGGTCTAGTGAAAATGACACTACCGTTTTTATCATGGGGCCTTTCCAGAACAAGCTCTATGCCTGCGATTTAGGGTCGATGGCTGTTGTAGCTCCGGTGAGTCTCTTGGACTAAAATGATGTCACATTTACATTCCTTACACAAATCAGCCAATAAGGTCTCTTTGGCACACGAAAAACCCTCAATGTTTATCGCGACTATAAACAAGTGGTCTTAAAAAAGACCCTTTAGGAGGATTACTACTTCTGTGTTGACCGGTAGTGGAAGAATCCGCCACTGCTAATTTGCAACGTTGCCCAGGGTGCACCCTATTGTACTGATTTTTCATAGCGTAATTTATTCAATCTTCGAGGAGGCTTCTTCCGTGCACCCCAAGAGATTAATTTATACAACTTAAGTCCACAAAACATTCGAATTTGCGGATAATACCTTACGGGAAATGGCACTTTAAACGTTGCACAGCCATGGATCACATCGAAAGTAATAAGGAGTTATAACAAATTCATATACTGGCTCAGACATCGTAACCTTACAAGTAAACAGCTTCGTAGACTCAACGCTTCGATCGGAGATCTGTGGAAATCAGTATTTACCAATATGGTGATCTTGTAGACTTGCAGTCTACTAGGCTCCTATCAAGGCACCTATAAAAAGTACAACTCAGCAACTATTAGCTGAGAAATTTTGAGTGATGATGGAGAGGTTGTCTGATTGAAGATTTTTTGTTCCATCAAAATTGCACGATATGTCATCTACCTCCACAAAACCACCAGAGTTTTTTTATCAGCCCAGATGTACTTGGTCCAAATTGAACAGAATTCGAACCAATTATACTGTAGTGTATGTGCTGATTCACTGTACAAGTGGAATACGCTGTCCACTCGTCAAAGTGATCGTGCTGCTAAGAGACATATTATAAAGGAAAGTGTGTTTGAGTGTCCATTGTGTGCTTACCATGGAATATTTGAGGATTTTGTCTATGCAACACCGGAGGCAGTACTCTATATTAAGAATTTGGACATTAAACTGTGCACCGAGCTCGATAGCTGCAGTCGCATAAGTGCGGCCGGTATCCAGTATTCGGGAGATAGTGGGTTCGAACCTCACTGTCGGCAGCCCTGAAGATGGTTTTCCGTGGTTTCCCATTTTCACACCAGGCAAATGCTTGGGATGTACCTTAAATAAGGCCACGGACGCTTCCTTCCCTCTCCTATTCCACTCTTGTCCCATAGTCGCCATAAGATCTATCTATGTCGGTGTGACGTAAAGCAAGTTGTAAAAAATTGAACTGTGCATTTTTGGACATAGAATTTTAATTGATATTGTTTTGGTCTAAACTATTAATAACTAGCAAGATACCCGTGCTTCGCTACGGTATTGCACTGAAATTTATAACTGGGTGCTTAACGTTTTATATATAATCCGCCGAAATTCGCGATCTGACTCGTTTTCTGAGAGAATCCGCCAACATTGGCGATCTCACTCGTTTTCTGAGAGATTACGGCAAAGTCCCTCCCATTTTTCAATCTTTCTTTCCAGCAATCGATTTCGTACTTCCCGGGCTAAGTCCAGGTATTCCACCCGGTCAGTTGGGTTCCTAAATCTTTGCCATCTTTTCCTATAAGCATTTTTAATATGGATCAGATCCTTGAGGAGATCCGGCGTGGTGTCGTCTTGGGTGCCTTGGCGGTACTGAACCCACGGCCGGACTGCATTCGTGGTCATTACCCGTCCAGGACACATTTCCAGCGCGGTCCGCGAACTTTGACAACGGTCCAAGACATTATTATTATTATTATTATTATTATTATTATTATTATTATTCTGGACCCCACAGCAAGATGCAAGACGGCTACTTGGCGGTAAATTACATCTGATACCATTGTCATTGCTGACGTTATGACCAGCACCATTGTAGCGCGTAGGCTAGTGCGCGGGATTTCTGGCGATACGAATGACATACTTCCGGGCATTATTGACCTTACTATAGAGGTGAACAGTTGCACGGTCAATTTCATTCCTATTGTTTATTTCAATGTGTTTATATTTTTATTTATATGCCAGAAGAATCTACTGTAATCTAAGAACATTCTCCAAAGGAAAAAAATGCTCTTGAAAACGAACGCAGGAAAGATTAAAAATGATCAGTTTATGATCAGAATAAGTGCATTGAAAATCCACAGCCTGTTTCCAGACATTCGACCGGGTCAGGAATGGAATGAATAAAGCCCCCATTTAGCGGCGAGGATAGGAATTGTGCCGGCTGCCGAGGCCAAATTTCACGTCTGTAACATAATCAGATTTGAGATATCAGTACCCTAATTAAAAGAATTCAACCCCAATTTCAGTCACTTTTAAACCCCCACCCTCACCCAAGTGGTTTTTCCGAAAACTAAAAACACACGTTTCTTTATTATTAGAGATGTATTTTTTATCTCATTTTTCAATTCTGTAACATGTTAAGTTTTGAGATATACTGTACAAATTCTCACCTTAAAATGTCACCCCCTTTTTAGGTCCCCTTAAGTGGAGTTTCCAAAAACAAATGACCTATGTTTCTTTACGTTTACAGGAGATTCCAAATACCCACCTTTTACGTCTGTAACATTTTACGTTTCTCAGATATTCTGACCGGGATTTGAACCACGGAACCCAGAGGTGAGAGGCCGGCGCGCTGCCACCTGAGCCACGGAGGCTCCTTAAGTACATTAGGAACATTAAAATCAATTGGTCTCACCTCCGTTTTCACCCCACCGCGGTTAAGTTGATTTACCCCCACCCCCAAAAAGAAAAGGAATGAGGCGTGTTCCTTTATGTTTAAAGGAGATTCCAAATACCAATGCTCACGTGTGTTACCTACAGTTTTGAGATATAAGTATTCCCATAAAAATAATTCACTTTTCTTCACTTACTTTCACACTCCCCTCAAGTGAATTTTCCGGCAAAAAATATTTGTTTCTTTAACAGTAAAGGATCTTCTAAATACCGATTATCTTCAGTTTTTGAGATATGTGTCCTCATGAAACGAATTCAACTCCTTTTCAAACCCGCCCGCAAAGATGACTCCCGCCCCCTCCCCCAAAACGCGTCGTTTTATTTTTAAAGAAGATCTAAATACCAATTTTCACGTCTGTAACAACTTTAGTTATTATTAGATGTAAGTATCTTCATACAATTAATTCCATTAATTTTTCTATTTGCACCCCCCCCCCTTACCTTCATTGGATTTTCCGAGCATACCTGTTTCTTTACTTTAACAGGAGATTCCAAATACCAGTTTTTACGTCTGTAACATTTTACGTTTCTGAGATATACTGTAGACATAGTCTTTCTAAAAATTCACCCCAATTTGTCACTCCTGTTTAACCCCCATTAATTAGATTTTCCAAAAACAAAAAAATGAAATGTTTCTGTATTTTTTAAGAAGATTCCATTTACTAACTCTCTGGTCTGTAATACCTTCAGTTTCTGTGATATAAGTATCCTCATTATAGACTTTCAACCGCTTATTCACACTTTTAACCCCTCCTATTGGGATTTACAGAAAACAATAAAATACGTGTTCTTTTCATTTTTAAAGGAGATTCTAAATATCAATTTTTACATCTGCAAACTTTTGAAGTTTTAAGATATTGATACACTCGTTTTTAAAATTTCACCCCCTTTCACACCCCATTATTTTTATTATCTAAAAACAAAAAATACACGTTTCTTTATTTATAAAGGAGATCCCAAATACCGATTTTTAGGTCTGTAACATCTTCAGTTTCTGCGATATAAGGATCCTTATTAAAGGCATTCAACCACTTTTTACCCCTTTTCACCCCTCCTATTGGGATTTTCCGAAAACAAAAAATATGTGTTTCTTTATTTTGAAAGTAGATTCTAAGTACCAATTTCTACATCTGTAAACTTTTAACGTTTTGAGATATATATACACTCATTTTAAAAATTCACCCTCCATTCAACCCTCCACTATTTGGATTTTCAAAAAAGAAAAAGTACGCGTTTCTTCATTTTTGAAGGAGATCCCAAATACATTTTATTCAGGTCTGTAATATCTTCAGTTTCTGAGATATAAGTATCCTCATTAAAGGCAATCAACCCATTTTTCACTCCTTTTTACCCCTCCTATTGAGATTTCCCGAAAACAAAAAATACGTGTTTCTTTATTTTGATGGGAGATTCTAAATTCCAATTTCTACGTCTGAAAACTTTTACAGTTTCTAGATATAGATACACTCATTTTAAGAATTCAACTCCCCCCCTTTTCACCCCCATTATTTGCAATTTCCAAAAACAAAAAATACGCGTTTCTTTATTTTTAAGGGAGGTTCCAAATTTAAATTTTTGTGACGATGACATCTTCAGTTTCTGAGATATAAGTATCCTCATTAAATGCATTCAACCCTTTTTTCACCCCTGTCCACACCTCCTATTTGGATTTTCCGAAAACAAAAAAATACGTGTTTCTTTATTTTTAATGAAGATTCTAAATACCAATTTTTACATCTGTAGACTTTCAAAGTTTTGAGATATAGATACAATTTTAAAACTTCACCCCCTTTTCACCTCCCATTAATTGGATTTTCCAAAAACAAAAAAATACGTGTTTCTTCATTTTTAAAAGAGATCAAAAGTACCAATTTTCAGGTCTGTAATATCCTCAGTTTCTGAGATATAAGTACCGGTATCCTGCTTAAAGGGATTCAACCCTTTTTTCGCCCCTTTTCACCCGTCCTGTTGGGATTTTCTGAAAACAAAAAAATACGTGTTTCCTTATTTTTAAAGATGATTCTAAATACCAATTTTCACATTTGTAAACTTTTAAAGTTTTGAGATATAGATACACTCATTTTAAAATTTCACACCCCCTTTTCACCCCCTTAGCGACGGAATATCCAAAAATCCTCTCTTAGCGAGCACCTAAATCTTAATATGAATGTATCCCCAAAATTTAATTTTATTATGTCCAGTAGTTTTGGCTCGGCGATGATAAATCAGTCAGTCAGTCAGTCAGTCAGTCAGTCAGTCAGGACAAGCTATTTTATTGATAACTGATTAACACGATCCTCACCCTTTACTTCACATGATCACGATCGTCCTACTAACCTTCCGTGTAACAACAGTAATAACCAAAATATAATTCTGAGCTCTCTTCAGAGATACGAGTCACATTTTAAATTAGTACCGACGTATTCCATGCATGCCTCTGGACTAATGCAGATACTCAAGTGTACATTTTACGAAGGTTGAATAATGTAAATGTAAATTTAGTGGATCGAGAATTCACAGTTAACACGCTTCGGCTTGAGATTGCTTAATTTTTCCCTAATTAAAACTTGGAGCTTCGTCAAGACTGATAAATATTTATAACACAACATTCCTCTTGAAGTAATGATTCTTGAGCCAACAACTTAACGCGCGATGTGTATAAAGATATGCACATTTGAACCGTTTCTTAAAAAACAGGGGTGTCAAACAAAGGGAAGTATTCACAAACAATGTCTTACCACTCAAACTGAACAGTTTATTCAATTATTTCAGATACTAAAGTAACATGACACACATCTACTCTTCAAATATACCTACATTTAAAATAATTATAAATTACTAACTTGAACTGATTTCTCAATTAACAGAATAGCAAATATAATAAACTTTTTCACTTTTTAAGGTTTTATTGAAGTTTTAACTTCATTCTTATCTCGCGCGTGGAACATCCGTTGGATTACAGAAAGGAAAATCAAAACAAAGCCATCCGGCAAAAGTTTCCATTATCCGTAACTTCGGTATTATGTAGGATAGGGTGGTTAGCTTACTGCCTGGCCACCTTTACCCACATAAATTAACTTGGTACTCATGTTTGATGTGGGCTGAATGAACTTCAGGGTCATATGCCTCTGCAGGACTTTAGATATTGTTTCTACATTTTTTAACTTCCTTGCCCATAAACCAAACCCACATACTTCTGGCTCAACCGAAAACGCCTTTACTACCTCGGATACATGGCCTTTGGATTACAGAATAAGAATACCACAAAATGGCCGATAATGTTCAAACTCGTTTTCAATGTACACTTCCCAACAGGAGAATTGAACATCTGAAAATCTCTCAGCCCTCAGTAAGACCTGAACATGTAAATCTAATCTGTATTTTCCCTGTGCATATTAAAAATCTACATCTTTATGATGTATTCGCAATTTACGTTTGATCCATGCTATATGTATGTTCCTCGTCCTCCTCCACAGCCTCCTCCTCAAGTGTTCGAACAGTAGATTGCTTTGCGGCAGCCCTCCATTCGGCTTTAATTTCCGCCCGCCTCTTGAGTTCAGCATAGCTTCCACATTTAACGACTCCCATTATCTCCTGAATATACTGGATACAGGGTTTTCTTTGGTACCCCTTCCCTTCAATCATGCCTTCTAACATCAATTTAAGCGAGCTGTCATGTCTTAGTATTAATTGCCCTTCTAGTCTTTATGCTCCTCCAAATAGCATCATTATCCCCTGCTTTCTTATGCACTTTTTCATTTGTTATCCTTTTGTTGTCTCAAACTGATCTTTGACATTCTTCTGTAGCACCACTGTTCGAATGCGGTTAATCACTTAATTTTCTCCCTTCCTACTGTCCAAGTTTCACACCCATTTGTGGCATTTGCTATTTGTATTAAAGAGGCATTTCTTTTTACTAAATCCAGCTTTTACTTGACTGATCTTAATTCTTATTTCATTATTAATTCTACCATATTTTTTAATCTTACTTTGCAAGTAATTAAATTATCTCACCCCAGCTGAAGTTTCCCCTTTCATTGTGATTTTTACTTTTGAGTTTTCTTCTCTGTCATATATCATCACTTTAGTTTTCTATTAGTGATCTTCATTTCATATTCGTTTCCCATGATTCCTTCCATCTTTTCTAACATATACTCAAAAACTTTTCACTCTCTCTTCGACTAGTGAAATCTTCTTCTTCTTTTTCCCTTCTTCTTCTTCTTCTTCTTCTTCTTCTACCGCTTTTCCAACGCCTGTGGGTCCACGGGTGCGAACCGTGTCGCATATATATATGTATGTATGTATGTATGTATGTATGTATGTATGGATGGATGGATGGATGGATGGATGGATGGATGGATGGATGGATGGATGGATGGATGGATGGATGGATGGATGGATGGATGGATGGATGGATGGATGGATTTGGCCCTGTTTTACGGCCGGATGCCCTTCCTGACTCCAACCTTATATGAAAGGATATAATCACTACTGCATGTTTCTGTGCTGGTTGGTAGTGTAGTGTGTTGTTTGAATATGAAGAGGAAAGTGTTGGGACAAACACAAACATCCAGTCCCCGACCCAGAAGAATTAATCAGATGCTATTAAAATCCACGATCTGTCCGGGAATCGAACCAGGGTTCCTCTGAAATGAAGGCTCCAACGCTGACCTTTCAGCCAATGAATCGGACTCTTCAACTAGTGCAATGTCATTTGTAAATCGAATCATATCTATTATTTCTCCATTTACCTTTACTCCCACATATACTTCTTCCCCTGACCCTGATCAGTGAATCTTGAATGTAAGCATTAAGAATTATGGGAGACAAAACACATCCTTACGTACCACCCTTTCCTCTAGCTCATTTCCAGTTTTGATTACTGCAGTTTCATTTTTAATATAGTCCGACTCGTTGGCTGAATGGTCAGCGCACTGGCCTTCGGGTCAGAGGGTAGCGGGTTTGATTCCCGGCCGGGTGGGGGATTTCAACCTTTACTGGTTAATTCCAATGGCCCGTGGGCTGGGTATTTGTGCTGTCCCCAACATCCCTGCAACTCATACACCATACATGCCTACACATGGCAGATGCCGCCCACCCTCAACGGTGTGTCTGCCTTACAAGGGCGGCGATCGGCTAGATATAGCCATACGAAATTAATATTATTTTAATATATATATACTACACTCTTTACAATAATAATATTAATAGTATTAATAATAGTAATGATAATAATGATGATGATCGTATGACCTCACTCACCGTATGCAGGCATATTCATTTTTAGGCAGTCTGCGTCTATTTCGATGTTCAGGTTTTCTTTACCAGACTAAAAGTGTTTACCTGATTTCTGTTGAACGAACTTTGGCTGAGCAAACACCCCGTGTGACACCATAGATCTTTTACATGACGGCATCGTATGACACGGAATGTCGAACTGACATTTTTTCCAACCTCTTCCAGGTTTGAATTCTTGAGAACCGAAGGCCAACACTGTACCACTGATCGACAGAGAGAGCTAAAGATGATTGAGGAAAATTTCAAATAAAAGGGCTCACTTTTATGCTCTAACATTCACTACAAATTGTCCCAAACGCTGCTTAACGTAATAGAATTAAACAAGTTAATCGACAAAGTGTGCATTGGACAGATAATGTACATTGAAGAATAATACGAGAGATATTCCATTTACGATTTGGGATATTCACTCAGTCACGTAAAAATTGGCCGGCAAAGAAATAGCTTCTTACATTCTTGAAAAGCGTCAACTGTGGATAGCAGGTGGCTGAAGATATGATACTTGGAATTCTACCACTTGCGCGATATGTTCATCCTATTTCAAACAAAAGCGTTTTGAAAGAAATCCATCATCTGTGATGGCCAGTTTTGTGAGGTTGAGTGTGCAAAATTTGACGCTGATTCTTGCGTACTTGAGCCCCCTATGATTTTTTTCAGGAACTTTACAGATGTCCGCCTCTGTGGTGTAGTGGTTAGAGTGTTTAGCTGCCACCCCTAGAGGCCCGCGTTCGATTCTCGGCTCTGCCACGAAATTTGAAAAGTGGTACGTGGTACGAGGGCTGGAACGGGGTCCACTCAGCCTCGGGAGGTCACCTGAGTAGAGGCGGGTTCGATCCTCCCCTCCCCCCGCCCCCGTCAGCCATCCACGAAGTGGTTTTCCATGGTTTCCCACTTCTTCTCCAGGCAAAAGCCGGGATGGTTCTTAACTTAAGGGTAATTGTCTATCCCTTCCAATCTTCCCATCCCCCCACAAGGCCCCTGTTCAGCATAGCAGATGAGGCCACCTGGGCGAGGTACTGGTCCTTCTCCCCAGTCGTATCACCCGACCTAAACGCTGAAGCTCCAGGACACTGGCCTTGAGAAGGTAGAGGTGGGATCCCTCCCTGAGTCCGAGGGAAAAACCAATTCTAGAGAGTAAACAGTTTAAGAAGAAGAAGAAGAAGAAGAAAAGAAGTTATTTAATTTCTGAAATATTTTGAAAGAAATAATTAAATGAAAAATATTCTTCTAGTTACTATTAAATAAGTGTGTGAGCTTTCTCACCGCTCTATTGGTGTAGGGGTTAAGATAATAGGTTTTACACTGCATTAGCTTTGTATTGAGTATCAGCCCCTTCTAAACTGATTTGTGGGAGACTGTAACGTCTGCACTCAGGCTGAGCTAGTGTAACTGAGACATGGCTTGAAACACCTCCCAATATCGTACATAATTGATCGAGATCATAGGAAGAAAATGAGAAAATCAGAGAATAACAGATTAGTAAGTTATATAACAAGGATTTTAAATAGATTGATGTGTGAGAGGTTGTGCTTCCAGAATTGGGCTTCCTTTTGGCCTCTTGCAAGCCAGTGAATGCCAATCAAGTGCTCCACGTTTCACTTCTGGGCAAATGTCAGGACTGTGCCCAATTTTTAGGTCAAGGGCAATTCCTTCCTTCTATCAGCTCGAATTAGTAACAGATACGGATAACATAACACGTTGATTATTAATTAGAGTACACATACACACACACACACACTGCCCCCTCCGAAATCTTTGCAAATATCACGCCCTTACCCAACACCGTTATTAAAAATATTATTTTCTAAGGCACACTTTTCTTGAGAATGACGTAGAAGAAATAAGATGATTTCAAAATTCAGATTAGAGCAATTAATTAATTAATTTTAACAGGAACTAGAAAATGTGCTGAAAAATGTAAATTGAAATATATTTTTAAATCATACGTCTACAAAGTGTCAATGTTAAGCTGCTTCTTCGATTCCAAAATTTTGGCCTGAGGAGAAATTTAAGAAAACATGTGACTAAATGAATAAATTTACCTTATTTAAAAAAAAACATTTTGCATTGAGGAATTGATTCTGTACTTCAGCACGTAGACAGACAAAGACAAAACAAGAAGAAATTTAAGAGAAGAATGGACAAAAGGATACCGAAAGAAACCCACAGAGAAACGATTTATTGGATCTGATGATGAGGTGGGATGAAAGGGTAACGGACCACATGATCTGATACTCAGCTGTAGGATGGTGAATTCAAATATTCTCGCTCTGTGGTGCGGTCCGCTTGTCGGCACATCTGTCTTCATTTGGCCCGATCGAAGGCAACCTCACGGGTGACGCCCATATACTCCATGTCCTCCCTGATAAAATCCATCCAGCGCTTCTTAGGTCTATCACGCGGTCTCCGTCCATCAGGGTTAAGGCGCATGGATGTCCTTATCACTTAGTCGCCGTTGCTACGTTCCACGTTCCCATGCCATCTAGCCCTAGTTTCCCGCAGTTTAGCCCCAACTGGTGTAACTCCCATCCTTCGTCGAACGTCACTGTTCACGGTATGGTGAAATCGCGTTAGTCCAAGACATCACCGGACCATTCACATTTCCATCATGTGCCAAACCTGCTTCTGCTTTGCTGTTGCTGGCCAACATTCTGGTAATAGAGGGTGACTGAGCGCACTATATTTCTGTAGATCTTCAATTTAAGACGTAGGGATATCCGTCGATCACACAGGATCCCAGTCACTCCTTAGTGCACTTCACCCAAGTGGTGTTTACACATGTACGAGCATCCGGAACACTGTCATCGTCACTGCATATGAGGGAGTTCAAATGTTCCACATTCTTCAGAACTTCTCCACCGATACTGATGGTTCCGTCGGTTTGGCATCGGTAAAACTGCTTTTCTATAATGTCCTCCTTAATGTTATTAATTAAGCACAAAGCCGCTTCAAAAATTAAGGTGAAAAGAGCTCGCAGAGAGAAACTTCATTTTACAGGCAAATACGAGGATACGCTGGAGTAGGGCACTGACTCTCATTACTATTCAACATAGTCACCATTCTTGTCCCAGCACTTGTTCCAACGATGCAGGAAGGCATCGAAGTCGGCATAGAAGAAATTTACAACCAGTGCCTGAAGCCACGTCATGACGGCATACTGAACGGCCAAATCGTCGTTGAATCTCTTGCCAGTTGTTCCTTCAAGGGTCCGAAGAGATAGAAATCACTGGGTGTCATTTCGCACATTGCACAATGAACTATGTATATTTTTGTGTTCCCTCCATCCCATCGTTTAGGTGAATGTTCATCCTGTACCCCGAAATGTTTCCGAACGCCAATGATCCAAGAGCTTCCCGCCTTTCTTGACACCTCCTTTTACTTAGTCAATACCGTATTCAAGGTGTGGGAACAATTTTGTCTTCGCTTAATTTCACACCGGAGTGATAATCCCATCGTTTGTCCTATTATAATAAGTCACCACAACCAATTAAAGAGATAGTAGTTCTGATTGCTCCAGTATGTTGGCGATGGTGGTGGTGGTGGTGATGGTGGTGATGGAGATTATTGTTTTAAGAGGAGGTACAACTGAGTAACCATCCTCAGCTCGAGTATAGAGTTGGGAGAGTTGACCCGAGAAATGAAATCTCTTTCATCACTTTCATTGGATTCGTTGAGCAAAATCCCGAGTAGGTCGACATTCTGGGTAGCCATCGTTGACTTTCAATATTGAATCACTTTTGACTTCCTAGTTCTATTACTGGCCATGTCTCAGCGCTCATGGCTATGAACATGGGCTCGCAACAGATATAATTTGGCGAACCCCACTTTTTAGCTTCAGCTTGCGCTCCGTGTCGCATAACAAGTAAAATTAAGAGTTTGCGGGTGTGGTGATGGAAGAGAGGGCTGGGGGAACTCCCATAGAGTGGAGGGTGGCTGAGAAAACTGAATTATCTCCCTCGTTATTATTTGTGGGTAACTACTAACAATCCACTGTCCGCTTTCATCTCCTCCCCAGTCAACTTCACTGAGAGGGTCTCTCAGCCCTTACTTGAAGATCTTCATCGCCAAAGGCTGGGATTTCTAATTGTATTCCCTCTGGAGTACCTGTCATACGAGCTCGATGAGACACAATATTCTGTAAGTACAGGCAGGAGCATCGACAGACTGACACATTCGAACAATGAATGACCTAAGAAGGTTGGAATATATATCTGAATTTGAAATTAAAATTATCTTTACTAATGCTTATTTCTTCTACAGTTATTGGCTTTTTGAAATGTTTGTGTGTTCTATATATCCAGATTCTTTCTACATTGTGAACTTAGTGGTCCACAGGTGGATACTAATTCGATAATCTTATGTATTTATGCCAACATATGATATAAATAACGTATTATTTGAAAACTTCGATGAAACCTACTGTTGTAATCTCTTGTATTAAAATGTATTATTATTTTGTAATACATTAGTACAATTATACACTAGTGAGTGTAAATTTTCAAATACACATATCTGATAATGCTAGAGTCGCTCGCAATTTGGGTAACAATCAATTTTCTCGGCAAACGTAACATACTTCTAGCTAGCTTTCAACTCAATTTAGACAAATGCAACACGATACAAAGTAAAAAACTTACTAAATACATTGCGGAGACAACATTTTCACTTCTAAATAGAATCAATATTACTTCATGAACTTTAATTCCTAATCTAATATGATATTATGGAATACCATATGATATAAAACACTAATGAGGACCCATTCCACTTCGTTGTCGAGAATGAACAATGTCATTAATATTAGCTGTTAATTGAAAATATTTTAGATTAAATGAAGTGAACATTTTATATCAAAGCAGTGACTCGTTCTTCATTCAACGCTCCTGCTGCAAATTAAAGAAATGCTTTGACCAATGTATAAAATGTAACTCCATTTTCGCGTTTGCGATTACACCGACTTTTTAAAAATATTGCCTAAAATGCTTGGAAAACAGTTACCTATACTTAACGTTGTCAAGAATTCCCAATTTAGACTGCTTTATTTCACGAAAGAAAATGAAATGGGACAATAACGTAAATGTGTCAACTTTATCAATTTTATATGCATAATTAAGCGAATTCACGGTGTTTGCCATCTTATAAACGTTTTTCCACCGCCAAAATAAACAATCGTGTCCATCACAGTCCTAAAAATCGGAAGAGTTGGCCATGCGGTTAGGGGCGTGCAGCTTGTCGTTCTCTATATGCGATTTTCTATTTTACGCAATAAAAATATCACACGAGAACACTTTTACGTATTTCTAAAACTACTTTATTCCACTACGAAACTCATCCTGTCAGAAGAAGAAGACATTCAGTGCCTCTCACAGAATACAAAAAAAAAAAACAATCGCTCTCTAAAACAATCTACATAGAATTTATACATGTTTTACATCAGAGATCTAATGGTGCTGTTCCTTGACGCCATATTGGAAGTCTGTGTGTCCGTACGTCCGTTGCTATGTTAACCAGGTTAAGCATATGCACGTTATACGTCCATGGACACGAAACATAAATATAATAACATAATACTTTCGGCTCATCGTAAAACTCAAAATAAGAGTATTGAAGGTTTTATCCTAATTAGGATACCTGTCCTACGACAATTATCCCTCCCTAAAACCTTCAATACTGATTCCGGACCTTCTCTTCTCCAGGTCCCAAATTACAACTAGTCGTCTTGTTATCTATGTCTTCAGCTATTCCATCCTCCAGAACAGGTATCAGTGTATGTTGATCCTCTCCGAAGTCCGTACTCCTCCGGGACCCCCTAGAGAGTGCCCACTCTCCGGTCCCTCCGCTATCCTGTAGGGGTCGAGATAACATCTTCTCCTTGAGAAACCTCACTGCCATTTCAGTCGTCTTTTTTCTTTTTCTTGGAAGATTCACCTGTTGTATCTTCTGGGCTTTTCTCACCATCCTTCTCACTTTTTTTCTTATTTCCCGCTGTTTTACTATCTGATTGATCCTTCTCTCCAGATGCCTTTCCGGACCTTGCTTCTTTTTCAGAATCTTTCTTGCCAACTTTTTCTGATGAAGTCTCTCAGCCTCTTTTCTAAGAAATCTATCTTCACGATAACGTACATATCGCCGTAAGCGTGCCCTTGAGTGATAATGGATGGTTAGAACACTCTCTTGTTCTTCATACAATGACAAGTAGGTACGACACCAATCATAGTAATACACCCCCACCATCCGGGCATATTCAGCACCTATGGTTTCAGTTTTGTCTTTAGATTTGGGTACTATTTCATTCTCTTCTTCTCCCCCGGCTTTCTTTTCAGCTTTTCCATCTCCTCCGCTTTTTCCTTCCTTACTACCAACAGAACCTACTGAATCAAGAATCATAAAGTTGACAAGGTTGAGCTCCTTTTCATCATCTTTTCCACCACTCTCTTCATCGTCACTCTTGGATTTGTCGGCCAAGAGAGCCTTGAACTTGATGTGATCTAAGGAACACAGATGATGTTCGTAAGACATTAGTGTATTGAATCTTTGTTTACACACCCGGCAATATGGATTCAAGAATTTCACCATATTCTCATGATCCTCAGAAGTCATGTGTGTTGATTTGGGTTGCTTGTAATTGAGCTTACAAATGGCACAGAAGTTCGTTCTATCAGACAGTGTATGCCGGAACTCTTCAGTTTCCTTTAGCTTGCGGTGCTTTTGACGTTGATTCATACGCATTCGCTGCAAGGTCTGCTTATGTAATAATGATTGTTTCCTCATGGCATTTATGTGTTTAGGTGAATAGAGGTGCATTTTGTACTCCTGTACTGTGTCACATTGTATTAAGCAATGAGGACAGGACAGATCATACGCAGGTTTCTTTCGTTGATCTTCTTCAGTTGCAGAATGAGCATCAAAATCTTGATCTTTTGCATTGTTAGCCTCTGAAATGGTTTTCTCTTCGTCTTTCTTCTCCTTGACTTCGTTTTCCAAGGTGTTCATATCACTTACTACTTTATCTACCGGTACATCTAATTCTACGCTGTTGTTTTGGTCATTAATTTTGGAAATATCCTCTTTCAGATCTCTTACCAAGGAATCGATTCGGCCTTTTATCTCCCGAGCCTGGGCCTCGATTTTCCTTTCGAGTTTTTCAGATTGTATCCCAATCAAAGTAGTTAATTGCGTAAGCATCATGCCTACCCGGTCGTTGGCTTCCTTCTCCGAGACAACTTCAAAATCGAAACTACCTGGGTCTTCCTCATTTTCTATCAGATCCCGGCGTAGTCTCTCTTGTAGTTCCGACTTGCTCCCATCCGTCGGTAATCCTCGGGATATCAGCGCCTTTCGTAAAATCACGACGGTCATTTGATCAATCTTCATCATTAAACTTCGAAAATCCTGTCACGGTCGCCAATTTGTCGTTCTCTATATGCGATTTTCTATTTTACGCAATAAAAATATCACACGAGAACACTTTTACGTATTTCTAAAACTACTTTATTCCACTACGAAACTCATCCTGTCAGAAGAAGAAGACATTCAGTGCCTCTCACAGAATACAAAAAAAAAAAAACAATCGCTCTCTGAAACAATCTACATAGAATTTATACATGTTTTACATCAGAGATCTAATGGTGCTGTTCCTTGACGCCATATTGGAAGTCTGTGTGTCCGTACGTCCGTTGCTATGTTAACCAGGTTAAGCATATGCACGTTATACGTCCATGGACACGAAACATAAATATAATAACATAATACTTTCGGCTCATCGTAAAACTCAAAATAAGAGTATTGAAGGTTTTATCCTAATTAGGATACCTGTCCTACGACAAGCTGTGAGCTTGCATCCGGGAGATAGTGGGTTCGAGCCCACTTTCAGCAGCCCTGAAGATATTTTCTGTGGCTTCCCATTTTCACACTAGGCAAATGCTGGGGCTGTATCTTAATGAAGACCATGGCCGCTTCCTTCCTATTCCTAAGCCTTTCCTATCCCATCGTCGCTATAAGACCTATCTGTGTCGGTGCGACGTAAAACAAATAGTAAAAAAGAAAAACCAGTCTTACAAGGTCAACTTGTTCTCTCACTCACTCAACTCGACTCATGCGCGTACGTCATTCTGCTTAAGACGTTGGTCAGTAACAGTCTTCTGTTACGTCTAGTATTATATCTTTAAAATACCAAAATATGACAATAAAATGATTAAAACACGCGAAAGAAATGGCGCGAAATTCTTAAAAAATAACCCCGATTTCCACCAAAACATAAAACGAAAAATGCAGGTCCCTACCTATATATCATCTTAATTTTTAGAGGCAATGCTATTCGGACCACCCAAACGTAATTTTTTTTTCTCCTGATCTTGATGAAGGTTGGGTAAGTCAAAAGAATTAACAACACTGATCTTACAAAACTCTACTTATAGTACTAAATAAAGCTAACGCTATCCGTGTTAGATCTTAATCTTTGTCGTACACCTTACCAAATACAAAGCAAACATTGTGGATGGACATTCCAGAATCGATTTTCTATTGCTATTTCGTTAACTGCACACATTCTAACAATATAATATTTATAGGATGGTTGTGGTGTCCTTTCGTCAATAATAATTCGCTTCCATTTACCACATCATTCTGTGTTCGTAAACAAAATCTAGCACATACTCGTCATCGACGGGCCGATGGTTGATGCTCTCGTTGACTTGTTCTTGTATCCATCGTTGACATATAAGCTGTCATTTCTAAGTAAATGGTAAAGAACGGCTGGAATCTCTTCTATCTAGCGGATTATCAAGATACTAAATCATAGATTTCAACAAATAGCAACCTTCACACTCCTCGGTGTCCAGTCTGGACTTACCAGAAACTGTCAAGAAACGAACATCTAACGGAAGAGCGTTCGACCGACGGTGCGTATTGATGATGATGTTTGTTGTTTAAAGGGGCCTAGCATCTAAGGTCATCGGTCCGATGCGTATTGTAAAGGTACTAAGCTACAAAACCTCCATTATTAAGGTACTAAACCATTGGTTTCAAGCTACAGAACCTCCATTATTAAGGTACTAAACCATTGGTTTCAAGCTACAGAACCTCCATTATTAAGGTACTAAACCATTGGTTTCAAGCTACAGAACCTCCATTATTAAGGTATTAAACCTTTGGTTTCAAGCTACAGAGGCTCCATTATTAAGGTACTAAACCATTGGTCTCAAGCTACAGAACATCCATTATTAAGTTACTAAACGATTGGTTTCAAGCTACAGAACCTCCATTATTAAGGCACTAAACCATTGTTTTCAAGCTAGAGAACCTCCATTATTAAGGTACTAAACCATTGGTCTCAAGCTACAGAACCTCCATTAATAAGGTACTAAACCATTGGTCTCAAACTACAGAACATCCATTATTAAGGTACTAAACGATTGGTTTCAAGCTACAGAACCTCCATTATTAAGGTACTAAACCATTGTTTTCAAGCTAGAGAACCTCCATTATTAAGGTACTAAACCATTGGTCTCAAGCTACAGAACCTCCGTTATTAAGGTACTAAACCATTGGTCTCAAGTTACAGAGGCTCCATTATTAAGGTACTAAACCATTGGTCTCAAGCTACAGAACCTCCATTATTAAGGTACTAAACCATTGGTCTCAAGCTACAGAACCTCCATTATTAAGGTACTAAACTATTGGTCTCAAGCTACAGAACCTCGATTATTAAGGTACTAAACCATTGGTTTCAAGCTACAGAACCTCCATTATTAAGGTACTAAACCATTGGTCTCAAGCTACAGAACCTCCATTATTAAGGTACTAAACCATTGGTTTCAAGCTACAGAACCTCCATTATTAAGATACTAAATCTTTGGTTTCAAGCTACAGAACCTCCATTATTAAGGTACTAAACCATTGGTCTCAAGCTACAGAGGCTCCATTATTAAGGTACTAAACCATTGGTCTCAAGCTACAGAACCTCCATTATTAAAGTACTAAACCATTGGTTTCAAGCTACAGAACCACTATTATTAAGGTACTAAACCATTTGTCTCAAGCTACAGAACCTCCATTATTGAGGTACTAAACCATTGGTCTCAAGCTACAGAACCTCCGCACACACTAGTGTCCAGTTTGTGAATTACCAGGACCTAAAGAGAACCGGCCAAATACCCAGCCGAACAGCGCTCGCCTACTGATGCTGTGGAGTAAAGGAGGGGGGGGGGGGGGGTGGGGGTGGGAAGGGGGGAGGTCAGGAGGGCATGCTTTATCACCTAAAAGCGTTATTTCCTGGAGAAACATTAGAGTTGCAAAGAAAATGAATGTTACCTTTTACGTAAAAAACTGAATTTTTGGACCACAGGCTGGGATTAATTTTGTGACTTGATTAACCATCGGTCCATTATTGTGTGTTTTTTTTAGCGGATACATGTGGAAGTTTAGTAAATACTGTACCTTCGTATTAAGGGCTACCATTGAAATGTTTAATTAGTGAATAATCAGAATAGACTTGTATTTAAAGTGACCGAGCTCGATAGCTGCAGTCGCTTAAGTGCGGCCAGTATCCAGTAATCGGGAGATGGTGGGTTCGAACCCCACTGTTGGCAGCCTGAAGATGGTTTTCCGTGGTTTCCCATTTTCACACTAGGCAAATGCTGGGGCTGTACCTTAATTGAGGCCACGGCCGCTTCCTTCCCATTCCTAGGCCTTTCCCATCCCATCGTCGCCATAAGACCTATCTGTGTCGGTGCGACGTAAAGCAAATGGAAAAAAAAAATTAAAGTGAATATCTGAGATACATCCATATCAAATTTCAGATCAATAATTGGTCCAGTAATTTATGCGTCATGGAGAGAAAGAGACACACTGTCTCGTTTTTAAACACAACGCGAAGTTTTTAAAAATACCGGGTGTCCACAATTAAACTGGTGATGTTCAGCGCGGCACAGTTCGGGCTGTAATGATCGTAGGGGTCTGAAATTTCGTAGATATGCTAATTAAGCGATGCGCTCGCGTATTAGCCACAAAAATTATGAGTTTCAAGTCTTGCCACCAGACGAAAATATGGCGCTGGAAGCAGTCAAAACGTACAATGTTCTATAACTTCGACGTCAGTTCCTTTGTGACGCAAATTGATTCCTTTCTGCTGTTAGAGAACTTCAGTAACGACCGCATCATCTGTAGGCGTTTTCCAAATGCGTGGCCTTCAAATCCCCTGACTTAAAACCATGGGACTTCTGTCTATCAGGAACATATCCTGTCTCTGCCTGGCTAGCGTACAACGCTGTCGACAATACTGTGTTACGGATGCAGTATGTTGCTGAGTTGGGAGGATATATTGAACATTTTTGTAACCATAAATCCTAATAAACGTGCCAGAACCACCGTTATCGTGTGTTTTATTTTCCCTGCATTTTCTCTGGACACTACCAAGGTCAGTCTAGGGAGGTCAAGGCGCGAATGTTACTTAAGAGGCCGCCATGTTGAGTCTTTACGTGATCGTAATCATATGCAAATGAATTCGAATTTAGAGGATTTAGGTACGAAACATTAGAATAAAAAATAAATAACAACTGTTCGTCATGTAGAATTTAACTTAATGGGGCATCTACTGTTCATGTAGGCTATATATAACTGTATAACTCATAAATACATTCATAGTTATTTGCGTAAGAAAATAATTAACATAATCGAAATTTCATTTTTGGAGAAACAAGAATCAGCTGAGGTGCTCATATATACTCTTTTACTTCTATACAACTTGGTCTTACTGTGTTCCTTATAATTATCGTCTGACAAAATACGTAATCTCATTGACAGAAAAATAGAAATCGGTTGTATTATGATTACCTGAAATATTGAACTTAAAGTACTTGAAGACAGTTATAGTAAATTACCTTCAGCATTTACTTTATAAAGAAGGTAGTTTGTGGTACTGCTTTCCAAAAGGTTACTTCAGCATGTTGATAAACATGGAATGCCTTTTAAGTAGGGTGCATTGGATTATGTTTACTGACTGTTATTATCAATTCATGTGGTAAATTCTTCGGGTTCTGAGACAAAAATATTCACATATACAAAAACGAGTGATGTTCATAGCTACTCTAACTAGTTTGTAGATAACCCATGCAGCTAAATTATAAAAGTGGCGGTGTTGGTGGTGATTATTGTAGAACTAGGCGGGCAACCATCTGTTATTAACACTGAACAGACGGAAAAATATTGAATGGATCCGACACTTCGAAAAATGGAGGTAGATTGAGTTTGGACCCCACCACTGTCTACAGCGCCAAATATTCGACTGGTGGCAAAACTTGTAACTATTAATTGTTATGCCATAATTCGCGAGCTCATTGTTTAGTTAGCATATTTACGAAATTTCAAACTTGTACAGTCCGTGCTGTGCCGTGTTGAACACCGTCAATTTTATTGTGGTCATCCGGTACTTTTTTTTTTTTTTTTTGCTAGGGGCTTTACGTCGCACCGACACAGATAGGTCTTATGGCGACGATGGGATAGGAATGGCCTAGGAGTTGGAAGGAAGCGGCCGTGGCCTTAATTAAGGTACAGCCCCAGCATTTGCCTGGTGTGAAAATGGGAAACCACGGAAAACCATCTTCAGGGCTGCCGATAGTGGGATTCGAACCTACTATCTCCCGGATGCAAGCTCACAGCCGCGCGCCTCTACACGCACGGCCAACTCGCCCGGTCATCCGGTACTTCCGTAAATAATAAATATACTTTCTGCTCAATATTTATAAATGGCACCGTCATGTGAGAGTTTCTTCTGTGAAACTTAGTACAAAATTTCATGAAACTCTTCCAAACAGTTTTTTTGTGATGTCCTTTCGAAAGACAGGCAGACAGGTGTAATTACATTCTCAGATAGCAAAGCAAGTCATCTTCTCCGTACAGCCCATCAAGGCCCTTGGAGGGGTGGAAGGTAAAGGCTTCCACTATCCGTAACCTCGGCACTTAACAGGGTAGAGTGGTTAACTCTACGCCCGGCCGCCTTTGCCCCCAGGATATATATATATATTTTTTTTTTTTTTGCTAGTTGTTTTACGTCGCACCGACACAGATAGGTCTTATGGCGACGATGGGACAGAAAAAGCCTAGGAATGGGAAGGAATCGGCCGTGGCCTTAATTAAGGTACAGCCCCAGCATTTGCCTGGTGTGAAAGTGGGAAACCACGGAAAACCATCTTCAGGGCTTCCGACAGTGGGGTTCGAACCCACTATCTCCCGGATGCGAGCTCACAGCTGCGCGCTCCTAACCGCACACCCAACTCGCCCGGTCCCCCAGGAATTAACCTGGTACTCATTTTTGGTCTATGCTGAGTGAACCTCAGGGCCATGTGCACCTCCGAAAGTGGAAATCTCATTTCTTAAATTTTACGACTTGCTGACGGGGATTCGATACATTCTCAGATAGGGCCGGGTTATCAGAGTCGTTAGAACCAAAATTACTGCACAGAAAGGTAGCGTGTTTTAAGAACCACTGCATGTCCAACCCTTGTCCCGGGTCGGGTATGAAGGGATATGAACCACTGTAGCGAGTTTTTACGATTACGATCCTGACTATCCTGACATAAAAATAGTCAGAGGACTTAATGAGATGCAATGAATCACATGATTTATAAAGGGAGAGGGTGAAACCCAATGCTGGTACTTAGCCTTCTCCTGTCGAATAGCACCAGCAGGTCCGCTCAAGGCTTAACGTTCCCATCCGACGGACGAATCACCAAAAACAGTGTCATATGCTTTCACTCCATATGAACACTACAGAGAGGTTTGGAATTACATCCAGGCAGAGGCAGAACCCACCAAGGAAATTAGTAGGCCCACAATTAGTGTTTTCCATCCGAAATGTTTTAAAGATGTGAAGAAAGGGTGTGGAGAAGGGGAGGGGATGTAAATTTTGCTCAACCTTGGACAATCATACTGATCCAAGGGCGCCCCCACTAAATATACTACATACCCCCAAGGTCTAGCCCCTCCCCTACAAACTGTCATATGGGGGCCCATGTACTGATCTTAAAAATAAAATTTCAGTGTTATTTTTAGAAGGGTTTCACTAAATCCATGAGTCGCGTCTGGTAAGTGTTAAGTTCTACCTTCAAGTTTGTTGCTGGTTTCAGAGGATATTTTTAATGTTAAAACAGTACTGCTGTATTCTCAATGAAGTGCACAATATTTTTTACATCAATTTCTGAACTACCGTGATGCTTCCCGCTAACGAATCACATTTAATGGTAAATCTTACTCGACACACTTTACAGAATCAAGTTTCGTCGTATTAGAAAGGCCAGTTCGCAAATTCCAAGTCTTTAAGCCATTTGTCATTACCATGGCATCCGCGTCTCGGTTTTTAGTTCCCTTTGAATTATCCGTGGTAATCAATGCAGCAGTCCTCACTACTTATAATAATGACACAATGATGCAGGTTATTGATTCCTTGATCCAGGATTTAAAGTTGAGGTGAAAGTATGACAAACTGTAAGAGTAAGAAATCTCCTCTAGAGCTGCCGGAATTCCAATGTATTACTTTACAAGCACTAATATTAAGAAATGTAATGTATTTAATGAAAGCAGCGAATACTGGAAATTTTAGGTCCGGTCGACATCGGGCAGTTCGTAACTCTACATCCCGAGACAATATGATGACACTGAGAATTAAAAAATAAAAATAAAAAATATATATATATATATATTTCGATCTTAAGAACCTGTAAACCTACGGTGCACGGATCACACAAACGTTTCTAGTGTCTGGATCCAGCACAAAATCTTGAACTCCTCGCCGCCATTCACATCTACAGAAAGCTACCCTGTTCCCATTTTATTTTGAGATTATCAATGAACATTCCGCTGGTGGTTACTTCGTTAATTCAATTTGTGTGGAGCTTGATAGGATTACGGACCATATCGAGTTCCTGCTAACCCCTCCCATCCCACCTCCTCCCAAATGGCACTACCCTCCCTTGACGTCAGCATCCACTCACCCTCAACTCAGTAGTACGCCCGTCAACAATGGATAACGCTCTAAAAGCCGGCGTTGTCTGACTGTTTCAGGGAATCACTTTATTCATGTACTAGCAAGATACCCGTGCTTCGCTACGGTAATATACTGAAATTTATAATTGGTTTTGCTAATTGCTTTACGTCGCGCCGACACAGATAGGTCTTATGGCGACGATGGGACAGGGAAGGGCTGGGAGTGGGAAGGAAGCGGCCGTGGCCTTAATTAAGGTACAGCCCCAGCATTTTCCTGGTGTGAAAATGGGAAACCACGGAAAACCATTTTCAGAGCTGCTGACAGTGGGGTTCGAACCCACTATCTCCCGAATACTGGATACTGGCCGCTCTTAAGCGACTGCAGCTATCGAGCTCGGTAATTTATAATTGAATGCTTATCGTTTTATATACAACCCGCCGATATTCGTGATCTGACTCGTTTACTGAGAGATTACGGCAACGTTCCTCCCATTTTTCAATCTTTCTTTCCAGCAATCGATTTCGTATTTCCCGGGCTAGGTCCAGGTATTCCACCCGGTCAGTTGGGTTCCTAAATCTTAGCCATGCTTTCCTATAAGCATTTTTAATGTGGATCAAATCCTTGAGGAGATCCGGCGTGGTGTCCTCTTAGGTGCCATGGCGGTACTAAACCGGCGGCCGGACTGCAATCGTAGTCATTACCCGTCCAGGACCCGTTTCCAGCACGGTCCGCACATGTTGACGACGGTCCAGGACATTATTATTATTATTATTATTATTATTATTATTATTATTATTATTATTATTATTATTATTATTATTATTATTATTATTATTATTATTATTATATATGTTCTGGACCCCACAGCAATATGCAAGACCGCTACTTGGCGGTAAAATACATCTGCTGCCATTGTCATTGCTAACAATGTGACCAGCACCATTGTTGCGTGTAGGTAAGTGTGCGGAATTTCTGGCGATACGAATGACATACCTCCGTGTATTATTGACCTTATTATAGAGGTGAACAATTTGACGGCCAATCTCATTCCTATCGTTTATTTCAAATGTGTTTACATTTTTATTTATATGCCAGGAGAATCTACTCTAATCTAAGAACGTTCTCCGAAGGAAACTACGGCTGTTGAAAAAGAACCCAGGAAAGATTAAAAATGATCGGTTTATGATCAGAATAAGTACATCGCAAGTCTACAGCCTGTTTCCTATCATTCGACAGGATCAGTGATGGAATGAATAAAGCCCCATCTAGCGGCGACAATAGGAATTGTGCCGGCTGCCGAAGCTCACCTCTGGGGCAATGATCGATGAGTGACAAATGAAATGAAATATTGGACAGTGTTTCTGGAATGAATGATGACAGGGAAAGCCGGAGTATCCGGAGAAAAACCTGTCCCGAGTCCATTTTGTCCAGCACGAATGTCACATGGAGTGACCGGGATTTGAAACACGGAACCCAGCTGTGAGAGGCCGGCGCGCTGCCGACTGAGCAACGGAGGCTCCTTATACGTACATTACGAACAGTAAAATCAACTGGTCTCACCTCCTTTTACACCCCACCGCCGTTAAGTTTATTTACCCCCACCCTCCAAAAAATTCAAAGAAGGCGTGTTCCTTTATGTTTAAAGGAGATTCCAAATACCAATGTTCACGTTTATTACCTTCAGTTTTGAGATAAGTATCCCCTTAAAAATAATTAACGTTTTTAACTTCCTTCCACACTCACCCCCCCCCCCCCTCACTCGCAAAGTGATATTAAAGCAAAAAATACTTGTTCCTTTAATAGTAAAGGATCTTCTAAATACCAATTATCACCACTCTAACCTCTTCAGTTTTTGATTTATGTGTCCTCATGAAAGGAATTCATCTCCTTTTCACTCCCGCCCCCCCCCCCCAAGATTGTTTCCCCCACAAAACGCGCTTTTCTTTGTTTTTAAAGGAGATCAAAATACCAATTTTCTCGTCTGTAACAACTTTAGTTTTTATTAGATGTATGTATTCTCATACAATTAAGTCAATTCATTTTTTCTATCCTTTAACACTCCAAATCCCCTTCATTGGATTTTTCGAGAATACGTGTTTGTTTACTTTTAAAGCAGATTCCAAAAATAAAATTTCACGTGTTTAACATCTTTATTTTTGAGATATCAGTAGCCTAATTAAAAGAATTCAACACCATTTTCAGTCACTTTTACCGCCCCCCCCAACCCCCACTACCCAAGTTGTATTTCCGAAAACTAAAAATACACTATTCTTTATTTTTAATACGATAAAAAAATGACCATTTTTTCACTTCTGTACATGTTTAGTTTTTTGAGATATACTGTAGAAATTCTCATTTTAAAATTTCACCCCATTTTAGTTCCCCTTAAGTGGAGTTTCCAAAGACAAATCACCTATGTTTCTTTACACTTACAGGAGATTCCAAATACCCACTATTTACGTCTGTAACATTTTACGCTTCTCAGATATTCTGTAGATATAGTCTTTCAAAATATTCACCCCAATTTGCCACTCCTGTTTAACCGCCATTAATTGAATTTTCCAAAAGCAAAAATATACGTGTTTCTATATTTTTAAAGGAGATCCCATTTACAAATTTTCAGTTCTGTAATATCTGCAGTTTCTGGGATATATGTATCCTCATTAAAGGCATTCAACCCATTATTCACCCTTTTACACCCCTCCTATTGGGATTTAGAGAAAACAAAGAAATACGTGTTCCTTTATTTTTAAGGGAGATTCTAAACACCAATTTTTACATCTGTAAACGTTTAAAGTTTTAAGATGTAGACACACTCATTATAAAAATTCACCCCCCTTTTCACCCCCCATTATTTGGATTTTCCAAAAACGAAAAAATACCTGTTTCCTTATTTTTAAAGTAGATCCCAAATACCAATTTTCAGGTCTGTAATATCTTCAGGTTCTGAAATATAAGTAGCCTCATTAAAGGCATTCAACCTATTTTTCACCCTTTTTCACCCTTCCTATTAGGATTTTCCGAAAACACAAAAGTACGTGTTTCTTTATTTTTAAAGGAGATTTCTAAATACCAAATTTTACATCTATGAACTTTAAAAGTTTTGAGATATAGATACACTCATTTTAAAAATTTCATCCCCCTTTTCACCCCCCATTATTTGGATTTTCCCAAAACGAAAAAATACATGTTTCTTTATTTTTAAAGTAGATCACAAATACCAATTTTCAGGTCTGTAATATATTCAGTTTCTAAGATATAAGTATTCTCTTTAAAGGCATTCAACCCATTTTTCACCCCTTTTCACCCCTCCTATTGGGATTTTCCGAAAACAAAAAAATACGTGTTCCTTTATTTTGAATGAAGATTCTAGATACCAATTTTTACATATCTAAACATTAAAACTTTTGAGATATAGATGCACTCATTTTAAAAATTCACCCCCCTTTTCACCCTCGCATTAATTGGATTTTCCAAAAACAAAAAAATATGTGTTTCTTTATTTTTGAAAGCGATCAAAAGTACCAATTTTTAGGTCTGTAATATCTTCAGTTTCTGAGATATATGTATTCTCTTTAAAGGCATTCAACACATTTTTCACCCCTTTTCACCCCTCCTATTGGGATTTTCCGAAAACAAAAAAATACGTTTTCCTTTATTTTTAATGAAGATTCTAAATACTTATTTTTACATCTCTAAACTTTAAAAGTTTTGAGATATAGATGCACTCATTTTAAAAATTCACCCCCCCTTTCACCCTCGCAATAATTGGATTTTCCAAAAACAAAAAAATATGTGTTTCATTATCTTTCACAGCGATCAAAAGTACCAATTTTGCGGTCTGTAATATCTTCAGTTTCTGAGATATAAGTAGCGTATCCGGATTAAAGGCATTCAACCCCTTTTTCACCCTTTTTCACCTCTCCTATTGGGATTGTCTGAAAACAAAAAAATACGTGTTTCGTTATTTTTAAAGAAGATTCTAAATACCAATTTTCACATCTGTAAAATTTTAAAGTTTTGAGATATAGACACACTCATTTTAAAATTTCACCCCCCTTTTCACCCCCTTAGAGACGGAATATCCAAAAATCCTCTCTTAGCGAGCACCTACATCTTAATATGAATATATCCCCAAAATTTCATTTCTTTATGTCCAGTAGTTTTGGCTCGGCGATGATGAATCAGTCAGTCAGTCAGTCAGTCAGTCAGTCAGTCAGGACAAGCTACTTTATATATATAGATTATACTGTTACCACAGGATTGTGAGAACATACAGGAACAAGAACATTGATAGCCGTAACTAACGTGCCTCGCACAGTTATCGCATATCTCTTCCAAACGAAAGAGCTCACGAACAAATTTTTCTCCAGGATGATATACAGTAAGGGGAAGTATAAATATGAACAAAAGAACTTTTCAGTCAGGTACATTTTCCTGTTTGTGTTACTATAATATGAAATAATAATAATATTAATAATAACTCTCAGCCCCGGAGGTCCGGGTTGGATTCCCGGCTCTGTCACGAATTTTGAAAGGTAGTACGAGGGCTGGTCCGCCTCTGTGGTGTAGTGTTTAGCGTGATTAGCTGCCACCCCGGAGGCCCAGGTTCGATTCCCGACTCTGCCACGAAATATGAAAAGTAGTATGAGGGCTGGAACGGGGTCCACTCAGCCTCGGGAGGTCAACTGAGTAGAGGTGGGTTCGATTCCCACCTCAGCCATCCTGGAAGTGGTTTTCCGTTTCTCCTCCAGGCGAATGCTGGGATGGTTCCTAACTTAAGGCCACGGCCGCTTCCTTCCCTCTTCCTTGCCTATCCCTTCAAATCTTCCCATCCCTCCACAAGGCCCCTGTTCAGCATAGCAGGTGAGGCCGCCTGGGCGAGGTACTGGTCATACTCCCCAGTTGTACCCCCCGACCAAGAGTATGAAGCTCCAGGACACTGCTCTTGAGGCGGTAGAGGTGGGATCCTTCGCTAAGTCCGAGGGAAAAACCGAACCTGGAGGGTAAACAGATGATGATGATGATGATGATGATGATGAGTACGAGGGCTGAAACGGGGTCCACTCAGCCTCGGGAGGTCAACTGAGTAGAGGAGGGTTCGATTCCCGGCTCAGTCATCCTCCAAGTGGTTTTCTGTGGTTTCCCATTTCTCCTTCAGGCAAATGCCGGGATGGCAAGTAACTTAAGGCCAGGGCCGTATACTTCCCTCTTCCTTGTCTATCCCTTCCAATTTCCCATCGCCCCCACAAGGCCTCTGTTCAGCATAGCAGGTGAGGCCTCCTAGCGAGGTACTGGTCCTCCTCGCCAGTTGTATCCCCCGACCAAAAGTCTCACGCTCCAAGACACTACCCTTGAGGCGGTAGAGGTAGGATTCCTCGCTGAGTCCAAGGAAAAAACAACCTTGGAGGGTAATCAAATTAAGAAACTTTTGTTCTTTTTTTGCTAGTTGCTTTACGTCGCACCGACACAGATAGGTCTTATGGCGACGATGGGATAGGAAAAGCTTAGGAGTTGGAAGGAAGCGGCCGTGGCCTTAATTAAGGTACAGCCCCAGCATTTGCTTGGTGTGAAAATGGGAAACCACGGAAAACCATCTTCAGGGCTGCCGACAGTAGGATTCGAACCCACTGTCTTCCGGGTTCAAGCTCACAGCCGCGTGCCCCTGACTGCACGGCCAACTCGCCCGGTGATTAAGAAAGAGAGATCAGATACATACTCTACTCGTAAGGAATGGTTGCAACTAACAGGGCTTAAGAGAGACATGACTCTTTAAAACACTGTGATGTTTGCAGCAAGGTATACCGGTCTGCACAGTTGAGTTCAGAACTTGTAACATACAAGATCAGATTCGAAGCGATAGCGTAGATTATTTCATTAGTACAGAGGTACGAGACCTAGTCTTCGTCGCCTGGAATGGGTATATGGTACTAATGGCAGCCAGCATGCGATTTTTCGGACAGATTTAGAGTTAGAATCTAGCTATGAGCTTTTCATTTTTAAACTCTTAAGGCATTAGTAGTTCCTTCTTTCTTTCTTAATTGGTTTACCCTCCAGGGTTGGTTTTTCCCTCTGACTCAGCGAGGGATCCCACCTCTACCGCCTCAAGGGCAGTGTCCCGGAGCGTGAGACATTAGGTCGGAAGATACAACTGGGGAGAATGACCAGTACCTCGCCCAGGCAGCCTCACCTGCTATGCTATGCTGAACAGGGGCCTTATTGTGGATGGGAAGATTGGAAGGGATAGACAAGGAAGAGGGAAGGAAGCGGCCGTGGCCTTAAGTTAGGTACCATCCCGGCATTTGCCCGGAAGAGAAGTGAGAAACCACGCAAAACCACTTCCAGGATGGCTGAGGTGGGAATCGAACCCACTTCTACTCACTTGACCTACCGAGGCTGAGTAGACCCCGTTCCAGCACTCGTACCACTTTTCAAATTTCGTGGCAGAGCCGGGAATCGAACCCGGGCCTCTGGGGGTGGCAACTAATCACACTAACCACTACACCACAGAGGCGAACACCTCTGTCGGTAATAACTTTCTTTTTTTTTTTTTTGCTTTACGTCGCACAGACACAGATAGATCCTATGGCGACGATTTGATGGGCAAGGCCTAGGAATGGGAAGGAAGCGACCGTGGCCTTAATTAAGGTACAGCCCCAGCATTTGCCTGGTGTAAAAATGGGAAACCACGGAAAACCATCTTCAAGGCTGCCGACAGTGGGGTTCGAACACACTACCTCCCGAGTACTGGATACTGGCCGCACTTGGAAGCGACTGCAGCTATCGAGCTCGGTATTAGCTTATTTCACTGCAAATAACTTTTTAAAGAGCTACTTAGAAATAAACATAACATAGTACCTGCAGCATGATTTAGAATTGTCTTCGACAACGCGACTCACACGAACATTTAACAAACGAAATAAGAAAGGACTGTATCGGACTCCAACCTCCGACTAAAGAGCACCGCTGTACTCATCTAGCTTCAAGCACTCTCGGCTATCATGACTTCTAGTCAGTCACCCATCGTACTCTCTGTACATGAAGTTTCTGTGATACAGAATTTTCACGATTCTGTCCGGCTCCATGGCTAAATGGTTAACGTGCTGGCCTTTGGTCACAGGGGTCGGGAATTTTAACAATAATTGATTAATTTCTCTGGCACAGGGGCTGGGTGTGTGTGAACTACTACTACTACTAAACACTTTCATTCCTCCCCTAAAGGGAGAGGCGGGGCTCTTAGAAGGTGACGCCGCCTCTCAGGCCAGGAGATCTGTTACGGTGAAGGAGATGTGCAGAGAAAGTGAGAGGGTTGGCGGCCGTGGCCTACACTACGAACTGTCCCGGCATTCGCCTTAGTGCAGGAGAATGGAAAACCACGGAAAACCATTCTCAGGACAGCCGACAGGTGGGGCCAGGCGTGTAGTCCGGCACTGTGCCCCAGACCCGTCTCCCAAATGCAGAGGCGTAGAGCCACGGTAGAGCCGTGGCCAACTTTCCTCTGCTCGGTTGGCCGGTCAGAGTACAGAGCTGTTGGACCACAGACAAGCCGTGGCCTCTTGAGGGACGAAACCCAAGGGCCGAAACCCACTCTGCATCCGCCGACTTGTATGTGAAGTCTTCATCATCATTTCATACTCATCACGACGCGCAGGTCGCCTACCGGGGTCAAATCAAAAACCTGCATCTGGCGAGCCGAACTTGTCCTCGGACACTCCCGGCACTAAAAGCCATACGCCATTTCATTCTTTTTCACGATTCTTTTACAATCATTCGGAATTTTATCGTTAATGCTGATTTAGTTGACACGAATAAACGTATTATAGAAGGCGTAGAAAGACCAGACCTCACTGTGAGTAGCCAAGGTCATTGTTTTTTAAGTTAGACTATAATCTCCGGGTTGCACAAAGCTGAGTGAATAGAGGCAGCTGTACCAGTCGGTATAAATATATATGTATATTAATAACATTTTTATAATAAAGGAAATATAAAACGATTACTGCTAATTACAGTTTTTTTATTACTCATAGGTCTAAAAACATACGATTTTATGTAATAAGTACAAACTAAGCCAAAAAGGAAAAAACATGCACATAATCACAAATCAACCTTTCCTGTCCATCGCTCTCATCCATTTGTTGATATGTTAAGATTTTTAAATAATTTTAAACTGTACTATCTCTATGCTCATATCATCCACGCGTACCACCTGACACGTTCCCACGTACCACTAGCGGTACGCGTACCACCGGTTGGGAACCCCCGCTCTAGAGTTTAAAATGTCTGAGTCAGTTTTTCCTCCTTTCGATTCTCTTAATCCTACACATTTCAACTCCAAATTTCATACAGATGACTCCCGGAAACGATTCGCTATTTGGTTTTCTTCTTCTTCCTCTCCTTCTTTATCTGTTTACCCTCCAGAGTTGGGTTTTCCCTCGGACTAAGCGAGGGATCCCACCTCTACCACATCAAGGGCAGTGTCCTGGAGCTTCAGACTTTGGGTCGGGGGATACAACTGAGGAGGATGACCAGTATCTCGCCCACGCGGCCTCACCTGCTATGCTGAACAGGGGCCTTGCGGGGGGATGGGAAGATTGTAAGGGATTGAAAAAGGAAGAGGGAAGGAAGCGGCCGTGGCCTTAAGTTAGGTACCATCCCGACATTTGCCTGGAGGAGAAGTGGGAAACCACGCAAAACCACTTCCAGGATGGCTGAGGTGCGAATCGAACCCACCTCTACTCAGTTGACCTCCAGAGGCTGAATGGACCCCGTTCCAGCCCTCGTACCACTTTTCAAATTTCGTGGCAGTGCCGGGAATCGAACGCGGGCCTCCGGGGCTGGCAGCTAATCACACTAACCAGTACACCACAGAGGGGGTGCGGCCAGTATCCAGTAATCGGGAGATAGAGGGTTCGAACCCCACTGTCGGTAGCCCTGGAGATGGGGTCCCGTGGTTTCCCATTTTTACACCAGGCAAATGCTGGGGCTGTACCTTAATTAAGGCCACGGCCGCCTCCTTCCCATTCCTAGGCCTTTCCTATACCATCGTCGCCATAAGACCTATCCGTGTCTGTGCAACGTAAAGCAAATAGCAAAAAAAAAAAAAAAAAAAAAAAAAAAAAAAAAAAAAAAAAAGAGAAAAAACACCACAGAGACGGACGCCAAAATAACTTATTTAACTTACATATTTTTTTCTCAGGCTTTTATATTTTTGAAAAATGTCCATGCCGAATGTAGTTGTAAGGGCTTAAATGAAACTCTGCATTGACTCACATTAGCGCTCATAATGGTTCTTAAGCGAAACAATGCATTGACTCACTTTTGTGGCTCGTAGTGGTCGAAAAAGGCAAACTGCTAATCTAATCGACCGGGTAGTGATTATTAAGAAAAGGATTTTGGTCCGCCTCTGTGGTGTAGTGGTTAGTGTGATTAGCTGCCAGTCCCGGAGGACAGGGTTCGATTCCCGGCTCTGCCACGAAATTTGAAAAGTGGTACGAGGGCCGAACGGGGTCCACTCAGCTTCGCGAGGTCAAATGAGTAACGGTGGGTTCGATTCCCACCTCAGCCATCCTGGAAGTGGGTTTCCGTGGTGTCCCACTTCTCCTCCAGGCAAATGCCGGGATGGTACCTAACTTAAAGCCACGGCCGCTCCCTTCCCTTTTCCTTGTCTATCCCTGAAAATCTTCCCATCCCACAACAAGGCCCCTGATCAGTATAGCAGGTGAGGCCGCCTGGGCGAGGTTATGGTCATCCTCCCCAGTTGTATACCCCGACCCAATTTCTCGCTGAGTCCGAGGAAAAAACTTACCCTGAATGGTAAACAGATTAAGAAGTAGGAGAAAAGGATTGTAATTTTTAGGAAGAAATAAAGAATATATTCTGAAATTTAATATATTTTATTCACCTAAAATTCCTATCTCATATCCCTAGGTTGTTTTTAACATTAAGTTGCTTGCCTAAAGGGCACTTAAAAGGCGTGTCTCTTCTGAAGAGTTCCGTTGGAGTCCACGTAAACACATAGTTGCGTCACCAACTTGTGGCTTGAAAAATCGTCTTGCCTTGCCTTCGTTAATTCTGGTCGCGCTACCACCAACGCGACCACAAACACCAAGATGTCTAAATGGTCACAATTTAAATAAGGCAAACACCAGGTGGCGTGCCGATGGTGGCTTCGTGTGGAGGATCTCTAAGGACACCTCTTTTACCAGAATAGAATATGAAACAGCATACATGCCAATTTTATTATTGCATGTAGGTTTAAAGAACGACTTCTTGCTAGGTTAGGTTATTTTTAAAGTGGAATCATGCCAGAAAATATACCGCAATTAACTGAAGAGAATTGGTTCAACTGAGATGCAAACAATGTTCCTTCATCAATTGAAATTACCTGCACTCTGTTCGGCTCCGTGGCTAAATGGCTAGCGCTGACCTTTGGTCACAGGGGCCCCTATTCGATTCCCGCGAGGGTCGGGAATTTTAACCATAATTGGTTAATTTCGCCGGCACGGGGACAGGGTTTATGTGCCGTCTTCATCATCATTTCATCCTCGTCAAGGCACGCAGGTCATCTACGAGTGTCAGATCCAAAGGCCTGCATCTGGCGAACCGAACTTTTCCTCGGACACTCCCGGCACTAAAAGCCATACGCCATCCATTACGTGCACTCTTGTATTTACATTTTTCATCGTTTCTAGAACTAAACAATCGACCGAGCTCGATAGCTGCTGTCGCTAAAGTTCGGCCAGTATCCAGTATTCGGCAGATAGTAGGTTCGAACCCCACAGTCGGCAGCCCTGAAGATGGTTTTCCGTGGTTTCCCATTTTCACACCAGGTAAATGCTGGGACTGTACCTTAAGGCCGTGGCCGCTTCCTTCCCACACCCAGCCCTTCCCCTTTTGGTCGCCTCTTATGACAGGCAGAGTATACCGTGGGTGGTATTCTACCACCCCCACCCACATGGGGTTCAAATTTTGAGAAGATTCAATCCTTTTTACAGCTTCTGAGAAAATGCAGGATCGTTCCCACTTACAAGTTTTAAAATCTTATTCCTTAGTCAACAGTAAAGGACTCTATCTTTTGCCCTTTAGTTAATGCCTTAGATGGGCAAATATTTAGCTGATTTAACCCTTAAATTATAATTATTAACTGAATCCGGGGTTCACGTTCTATGAGAAGAGAACTCTGTTGATCACATGCATATAACCATCGTTGATCGCTCATTCAGTGGGTTCGTCACTTTTTTGTAGGCGTTGCAGGTAGGTTCCTTTACTCAGGGCAGTGCACCTGAATGCTATCTGGAAGTCGTAGTCGGAAACTTACTGGTTCATGATCTACAAAAGGCATGTGACTCTGCTCCATAGAAATTCATATTTATGACTTGTCTGTGCATTTTCCAGTGATCATAATTTGCATTTTATTGTTGATTAAGCCCTGCTAAAGAAGTACCATATTGATTGATATGTATGACTCACAAAATGTCACTCCCCTGTTGTACTGGGGAGGGTTTGTGTGAAAATAAGGGGGAGTCTAGTTTTTCAATCAAATCTCTTGAGTTGTCAAAGTCAGCAGGAAGCCGTGTTGAGGGTCAATTGAAAAGCATACCTGCCCCCTATGAGTCACTCTACACGTTCTCACTTCAATAAAGGATCGGTGCTTCATCTCCTCTGGTATGGAATTTAATTCAGTGAGGATCAGAATAGTCTGCCTCTGTGGTGTAGTGGTTAGTGTGATTAGCTGCCACCCTTGGAGGCCCGGGTTCGATTTCCGGCTCTGCCACGAAATTTGAAAAGTGGTAGGAAGGCTGGAACAGGGTCCACTCAGACTCGGGAGGTCAAATGAGTAGAGGTGGGTTCAATTCCCAACTCAGCCATCCTGGAAGGGGTTTTTCCGTGGTTTCCCACTTCTCCTCCAGGCAAATACCGGAATTCTACGGCCGCTTCCTTCTCTCTTCCTTGTCTATCCCTTCCAATCTTCACATCCCCTCGCAAGGCCCCTGTTCAGCATAGCAGGTGAGGTCGCCTGGGCGAGGTACTGGTCATCCTCCCGAGTTGTATCTCCAGATCAAGAATCAGAAGCTCCAGGACGCTGATCTTGAGGCGGTAGAGGTGGGATCTTTGCTGAGTCCGAGGGAAAAAACCGACCGTGGAGGGTAACCAGATAAAGAGGAAGAAGAAGATCAGAATAAATTGAAGCATTTGTGGAGTGTTCCTCACTACAATAATTTAAAAATATCTTCGATATCTTCTAAGATAAACTTTTATTTACAAGTTGTTGTATGTTACACTGACACAGGTAAGTCTTACGGTGACGATGCGATAGGGAAGAGCTAGGAGTGGGAGGGAAGCGACCCTGGTTTTATTAAGGTACAGCCCCAGCATTTTCCTGGTGTGAAAAATGGAAAACCACGAAAAAACATCTTCAGGACTGCCGACAGTGGGGTTCGAACCCACTATCTCCCGAATGCAAGCTAACAGCTGCGCGCCTTACCCAGACGGCCAACTCATTCGGTCTAAAGTGAACTGAACTACATTGAAAAATTTCTATATTTAACTATTTCCTATCTTCTTGTTCTTCCTAGACTTTTCCCAATTGCTCGAGGTCGACACTATGTCTGTGTTTTACGGCCGGATTTCATTCCTGACGTCAACTCTATGTGGAGAGAGACTATCGCCTGTTTCTGTGACGGTTTTGATAGTTTATTGTATATAGGTGTGTATTAACATAGTTACCCATACTCCGAGCTAGAGAAATTAACCAGACACGACTCAAGTAATCGGCCCGGCTGGGAATCGAACCCAATTCCTTCTGGAATTCTAGGCCAGGACACTGACCATTCAGCCAAGGTGCCAGCCGTATACTGTTTCCAATACAAATATTTACTTACCTTCGGGATCGAATGTGAACCATTTCTTAAATATCGTTTTAGGGTCTAGGTTCATTTTAAGTCATATCCTGGTGTGTTTACTGTGCAAGCAAATTATCGCGAAGTATCATGTTATTGTGTTGTCTGTCCTGGTACGGGCATTTGAAACTGATTGACGATAAAACGGAAAAGATATCTCGGGCACAAAACGAGGTATGAACCTTCGACTTTCAATGTAAAATTAAGCTGCTCTAACATCAAGGTCAGATACTAAAGCATCACCAAATATAACTATATGGAGGGAGATTATTCACATCCTGCAAATATCACCACAACATCAAAATCGGAGACGTTTAAGTCATACTATTGTTTTACCAACGAGGACTCGTACCTGGCCAGTATGTTAAAAACTCTGCTAAGTGACTTTCCAGGTAACTTTAATATTCACCTTGCTGGTGATCATCATTCAATCTAGGAAGGATGAATTAATTAGATTTCGCTGCAGGTATAATTCGTACATTTGAACCTTGCGATCAGGGTTCTGACTATTAGATAAGCAGTATCCGTAACTAGTATAAGTTGATGTTTTAAACTCTAGAAACCTTCTGCATAGTGTTCCAGGGAAGATCGATATCGGTGCTTGTGTGTTCGACTGATTTCGTTAGGGTGAAAAGTAGCCTACTTCTTGACATTATAATACAGGGCCCCTCAGAGTGCGTGCACCGGTGCATTGCGCGGCGCAAGGTGCAAAACGACTTCGCTAGGTTGACGAGAGTGCAGACCCCGACTCCTGGATTTTGATGATGATGATGATGATGCTTGTTGTTTAAAGGGGCCTAACATCTATGGTCATCGGCCCCACTCCTGGATTTTAAGCAATAGTGCTGTCTCTCTATTTTCCTACGCTTGTCTCGCTCGCTTCGCCTGTCTCCTCCTTCTTCATTTGATCTTCAGCGCTCCACCATCCGAGCAGAGTTGAGCCGAGCTTAGCCGAGTCCCCCCGAGACAAAATGTTGGTCCGAACCGAGCCGAGTCGGGCCGATGCACGGTGCACAGAACCTCTGCGCCTTGGTTTGCACACGCGAGATTTTTGGCGTTTCAGAGGCCCTGTTATAACATATTATTTTTGAGATGTTAGATCGTGTAGTATGTACTCATTATAAGCTGACGGGTTTCGAACCTGCAACCAGGATCGTCTTGAGAGCAATGACAAATATTTTATTTGCGACTGTCAATCCGTGGTAATGGGACGCAAGATAGAGAGACCTGTTAGAAATATAGCTCATTCCAGGGCCTCCAGAGTCAAGCAGAAAGATGGAGGGCAGCCATTATCCTCAATATAAAGATGTCTCCTATGTTAAAATTACTCGGGTGTTTAGCACTATCTATCGCCTCACGCATGATTCTAGGTATAACAAGCTTCTCTTTACAAATGACAGAACTTACATCAAAAACAATTTGATGCTCATTATGTTCTGCCACAGCAGACTTATGTTACGTCTGAAGATTAGCCAGATTCTGTTATAGTCTACCGGGATGCTGCGTATGGTGAAACCCTTCTGATATAATATTTATCTCAGATATATTCCATCCTTACTGTGTTTTTGAGGTGAAAGTTTGAAATTGGTGTTGGCGGGGGATCTCAAGCAAAAAATCGATGAAACGCTTTCCATGAAGCATTTCAAAATATTATAGCTGAAAAATTATTACAGTACATATACGGAAATGGTCTGTAAATTTTTAAAGCGTAAGGATGAATATAACAAACTTGACCACGGTATTTGATCTGTAGTGTATGACGTCATCACAAGATGGCCGCCAATTAAGGTATGTTTTGGCAATCGAAAGTCACCGCACGGTATAGCTTGGCGTGTAGATGCTGTGCAGAAGCAAGCACGGTGTCATTTGATTTTTCAACAAGATATAAAAGAAAACACGAGAACAATTAAACTCTAACTGTAAATACAGAAACTATTGAAGGTTATATGACTGAAAATTGGCGAAATTCGGCATACTTCACAAAATTGTCCGAATATCAGACTAATAAGCGGATAAAATGCTATTCAAAACTCAAGCGTAAGGAAAATAAACTCAATAGGGATCGAATAAGACCAAACGAATATTACGGCTACGGATGTGATGCAAACTTGAGCCTGCAGTGCTGGCCTCTTGTACAAAAAATGACAAATCAAATGTTATTGATTTTTTTGCTAGGGGCTTTACGTCGCACCGACACAGATACGTCTTATGGCGACGATGGGATAGGAAAGGCCTAGGAGTTGGAAGGAAGCGACCGTGGCCTTAATTAAGGTACAGCCCCAGCATTTGCCTGGTGTGAAAATGGGAAACCACGGAAAACCATCTTCAGGGCTGCCGATAGTGGGATTCGAACCTACTATCTCCCGGATGCAAGCTCACAGCCGCGCGCCTCTACGCGCACGGGCCAACTCGCCCGGTTAAATGTTATTGTAAATTATATATATCTTTCTTCTCATTTCATTCACCACTGTTCAATAAAATTTTGATAACTGCTAAAAATTGTCAGAATGAAAATGTCAATGAATAAACAAAAAATCGTCCACCTCTGTGGTGTAGTGGTTAGTGTTATTAGCTGCCACTCTCAGAGATCCGGGTTCGATTCCCGGATCTGCCACAAAATTTGAAAAGTGGTGCGAGGACTGGAACGTGGACCGCTCAGTCACGGGAGATCAAATGAGTAGAGGGAGGAGTTCGATTCCCGCCTCAGCCAATCTCTAAGTGGTTTTTCGTTTTTATCCACTTCTTCTCCAGGAAAATGTGGGGAGGGTACTTAACTTAAGGCCACGGCCGCTTTATTCCAATTCCCACCCCCACCCCAACCCCAACAAGGCCTCTGTTCATCAAAGCAGGTGATGCCACCTGGGCGATGCACTGGTCTTCCTCCCCAGTTGTATCCATGATGAAATTTCTCACGCTCCAGGACACTGCCCTTGAGGCGGTAGAGGTGGGATCCCTCGCTGAGTCTGGAGGAAAAACCAACCGGGAAGGGTAAACGGATAAAATAAAATAATAAAAACTCTACAAATTTTAACCTTTCTTTTATTATTTCTAATTACAATTAATTCCCCTATATAACTTCAGCTATTGTATTCTGCCACGATTTTTTTAGACCTCTTCGACAGACTATTGAAGTTGATCACCACTTGTTTCTGGTGGTGGCGGAGATGATTACTGTTTTGGGAGGAAGTGCATCTGATCAACAAACCTCTTTTAACACTAATTACAGCGAAGAAAGGAAGAGTTCAGATGCTAAAAAGAATTAAGGTATCAAAAAAAAGAAGGCAACGACCACAAAGGACGTGAGAATAAAAGCTGCCCTAGGCGGTAGGAAACATCCACGGTATCCCCTGCCTGTTCTAAATGGCGACTAAGAGGACCCTCAGGGGCTCTTAACTTGGGAGCGTGGGTTGGTGACCACGGGGACCTTAGCTGAGTCCTGGCATTGCTTCCACTTACTTGTGCCGGGATCCTTACTTTCATCTATCCTATCCGACCTCACTTGGCGAACTCTTGTTCTTTTTCGACACCGACGGTATTTGGGGTTGAGGCCTAGGGAGTCTTTCACGTTCACGTCCTTCGTGGTCCTTGTCTTTCTTTGGCCAATACCTTCATTTTTCGAAGCGTCGGGCCCCTTCCACTTTTTCCTTCTGATTAGTGTTAATAGAGGAAGGTTGCCAGTTGTACTTCCACTTAAAACAATAATCACCACCACCTCCACCACCATCTCGCAAACCTAATGCGTCGGGGTCGGAAGAGAGCAAGATTCGACCAGGAGAGTTCATAAGGGAGATATTAAAGGAAATAGACAGGCACAAGTAAGTGGAAGCAATGCCAGAATCAGCTACGAGCTCCTTGTCGTCCTGCTTTTAGTCACCTCTCACAAGTAGGGGATAACGTGGGTGTATTATAACACCCCCCACCCACTACCTTCTGGGCCCTTTACTTTCTTTCATTTTTTTTTTCAGTGCAGTTTCTTGTAAAATAATCCTTACTGTCTTTGGTTTGAGCCTTTATAGTAAATCTGTATAATGATTTCAGAAACAGTTCCTAGAGGTCACTACCAGTACCGTTATCATAATAGAGGACTTCATAAAGAATAATCCCAAAACATTCTATCAAAACTAAAACCTTGACTGAAATTACTTTCATTTAATGTTTCATTTAAAAATGTCAACTTAAAAGCTATGTAAATGCCCTCGATATTTTATTAGCGATAAATCTAGCTTGGTGCCTCGATTATTTTCAAACTGAAATATATTTTAAATAACAAGCACACTCCTTTCAGGCACATTTACTTTGAACGGAATCGAGACATCCACACTGACCTCAATATTCAAGAAATTTATACCAGGATCCAAAAATCGGCTAAGAAATTTTATTCAGGTCTCAGCACAAACAAAAACCCCCTCATCTCCACTCTTGGAGACTATGAAACCGAGGGTCTCCGTCATAAGAGACCCAAGGCCATCCTAATGTAAACCACCCCTCGGGGTGCAGGTCACATCCTGACCAGTCCGATTCCGTTCAAGGTACCACCACCATCCACATCAATGCAGTATAGATAACATCAGTCGAAAGCAGCACTCAAGACCGGAAGGCCGAAGGGCTAAAATGGCTCAAAGGATCCGGGCTCCAGCCCGCATATCCATTGAGACGCGTGGTCTGTCTGTCAGGCACATTTATATGAAGTAAATGCGCTTTTTTGAGAATACTGTAAATATTTGGTCTAAAAATCGAATGCCTTGTTTGTCCAATGTGACAATTTAAATCTAGTCCAAAGTAAACACTGTACAGTAACAGAATTGCTAGCTTTAAGTTGTTGCAGTGAATAAGAGGTTGCAATTTCATCAGTTACCGACTGCATGGTAATATGTTTTATTCGTGCCATTTTAGACAATAATTTGAAGATTTGCAACTACTTTTATAAATATCCTTGGTAAGTAAACAAGATTGTTCAATTCAATCTCTTGGAATGACTTGATGTGATAAAATGCTAATGTGGTTGCTGACACAGTACCTACCGACAAGACTCCTCTCAAACCGAGCGTGATAAATTTCCAAATTCTATGAAATTTAAGTAAAGATTAGGTAAACTAATGATAGGCAGTCTGCCACTCGGGTGACTGCCCTAAATGCAGATTAGTGACTGGTCGCATCCGGCACGGTCATTTCTGGCACGTAAGCATCTCATTGCCCCTATGGCAAAACTGCGAATATGACATTATTTCCCTTAAGACTGGTCACGTCTCTCAGCCACATATTGATATGCAGTTCATCAGAAAATATTATCGTTGAGTTCATTTTCCCATGCGTGTGCGTAATGGAAAAATGAGCTTTACTGTACCGTATTATAGGAATGTGTGTTTGCATGACATATTTACCCACTCCTAGAGTATGATTTATTTTTGGTAGGTCTCCGTAGCTACAGGTTCGTCTGATTGTTGCTGCACACCTCCAAGAGTGCTTCTGATCTTCGTAGAGTTGGAGATTGAACGTTACTAGCAATAGTTTGTATTTTCCAGATGTCTATCCCTAAGAAGAGTAAAATCTAGGATGCCAAGAGTAGCTGTAGTCGCTATCCAGAATAAAGACATGGGGGGTGCCTTAAGGTGGTGGTAATGATTATTGTTTTAAGAGGAAGTACAACTGAAACACCATCTTCTATATAACACTAATCAGATAGGAAATAATGGAACACACTTCGAAAAATGAAGGTATCGGGCAAAGAAAGACCAGGGCCACGAAGGACATGGAAATGAAAGACTCCTTAGGCCTCGACCCCTAATACCGTCGAGGTAGAAAAAGAACAAGAGTTGTCCAAGGGAGGTCGGATAGGACGGATGAAAGTGAGGAGCCTATCACAAGTGAGTGGAAGCAATGACAGGCCTCAGATGAGGGTCCCGTGGTTACCAAACCATGCTACCAAGTCAAGAACCCCTCGGCCGCCATTTAGTCGCCTCTTACGACAGGCAGGGGATACTGCGGGTGTTATTCTACCGCCCCCACCCACCGGGGTGTATCTTAAGGTACGTAAAAAAGAAAACACTTGAGAGGTACGTTAAGGCTACTGATAAGACACCGGCTGCAGAGGGCGTTATAAAGATGGGGAGGAACCCAAACCCAGTGTTTCCACTCGAACTTGAAACTAATGTGGTACAAACCTGCTACGTTCCTTTGGTGTATCCAGATCCTATATTAAATGCCTTTCTTATAAGTAGTATAATTGGATGGTTCGGCCGCCTCCTCCTCCTCCCGCCGCCTCCTCCGCCTCCTCCTCCGCCGCCGCCGCCCGCGGGAAATTTGAATTTTGGCGGGAAATTTGAATTTTGGCGCGAGATTTGAATTTGTAAACAAAGCCACGTGCTTTTTGACAGCTGTCATCGACAACAACGCAACGCTAACCTCACTGCTGCCATCTTGACGGACCTAAACCTCACTAGTACCAACCTAACCTAACTAGCGTGAGGTAAACAAACCCACGTGTTTTTTGACAGCCACGTGCTTTTTGACAGACAACAACGCATCGCTAACCTCAGTACTGCCATCTTCACGGGTCTAACCTTAGTGGTACCAACTTAACCTAACTAGCATGAGGTAAACAAAGCCATGTGCTTTTTGACAGCCACGTGCTTTTTGACAGATTTGTAAACAAAGCCACGTGCTTTTTGACAGACAACAACGCATCGCTAACCTCAGTACTGCCATCTTGACGGGTCTAACCTTAGTGGTACCAACTTAACCTAACTAGCATGAGGTAAACAAAGCCATGTGCTTTTTGACAGCCACGTGCTTTTTGACAGATTTGTAAACAAAGCCACGTGCTTTTTGACAGACAACAACACATCGCTAACCTCAGTACTGCTATCTTGACGGGCCTAAACCTTAGTGGTACCAACTTAACCTAACTAGCATGAGGTAAACAAAGCCACGTGCTTTTTGACAGCCACGTGCTTTTTGACAGCTACCATCCGCCATCTTTAAACTACAGAGCGCTGTGCTGCCCTCTTGCGTCACCTGTCATCGGCAGTGCTGCCATCTTGGCGGGCCTAAACCTTAGTGCTACCAACTTAACCTCACTAGCTCGAGATAAACAAATCCACGTGCTTTTTTTTGACAGCTGTCATCAGCCATCTTTGAGCACCGTGCTGCCCTCATGCGGGGCAATTTCGTCAGCTGTCATCCGCCATCTTTAATCCAGAGAGAACAGTGCTGCACTCTATGTGGTGGCGGCAATTTGAAAAATTCTATGTGCTCTTGTTGGGAAACAAAGCCACGTGCAGCTGTAATCGGCCATCTTTAATCAATAGAGCGCTGTGCTGCGGGCAATTTCGTCAGCTGTCATCCGCCATCTTTAATCCAGAGAGAACAGTGCTGCACTCTATGTGGTGGCGGCAATTTGAAAAATTCTATGTGCTCTTGTTGGGAAACAAAGCCACGTGCAGCTGTCATTCGCCATCTTTGAGCGCTGTGCTGCGGGTAATTTCGTCGGCTGTTATCCGCCATCTTTAATCCAGAGAGAACAGTGCTGCACTCTATGTGGTGGCGGTAAATTCCACGTGCTTTACAAACCTATGCGCTTTTCTGACAGCTGTCATCCGCCATCTTTGAGAACAGTGCTGCACTCTATGTGGCGGTAGCAAATTCCACGTGCTCTACAAAGCCACATGCTCTTTTGACAGCTGTCACCCGCCATCTTTGAGCACTATGCTGCGGGCAATTTCGTTAGCCGTCATCCACCATCTTTAATGAACAGAGCACCGTGCTGCCCTCATGCGGGGCAATTTCGTTAGCTGTCATCCGCCATCTTTTAATGAACAGAGCACCATGCTGCTCTCTGTAGTAGCGGGTAATTTGAAAAGTTCTGTTAGCTGTCATCCGCCATCTTTAATCACCGTGCTGCCCCGGTGACGGCAAATTCCACGTGCTCTTGTTTGGAAACAAAGCTATGTGCAGCTGTCATCCGCCATCTTTAATCACCGTGCTGCCCTCTATGTGGTGGCGGTTAATTCTATGTGCTTTACAAACCTATATGCTTTTCTGACAGCTGTCATCCGCTATCTTTAAGCTGTAAATCCCCGATTCTCGTGTTAGAAGTTGTAAAACAGATTCTTAATCCGAGTTCTTTGACGTCAGGAAGGGCAACCGGTCGAAACAATAGTGTATGACGTGAGAGGCTAGATACTACCAGTTTTGCATCAGGAAGGGCGACTAGTCTTAAAACAAATTCTTGTGATTTAAAAATCTTAGTTTTGCGTCAGGAAGGGCATCCGGCCGTAAAACAATAGTTCGTGATTTAAAATCTAAGAAGTGCATCTAGCTGTAAATCCCCGATTCCCCGTGTTAGACGTTGTAAAACAGATTTTTAATCCGAGTTGTCAGGAAGGGCAACCGGTCGTAAAACTATAGTGTATGAGGTTAGATACTGCTAGTTTTGCATCAGGAAGGACAACTCAACAAATTCATGCGATTTAAACACATTTTTATTCCCAAGAGAATCGAACCCGAGACTACCGGGTGAGAGGCATGCATACTGTAGGCTATAGATTTGTTCTACAGTCCTCGAAGTATCGGCACAGTCATTCTGAGCGAGTTGTGTGGAATGCGTGTGTTAGCTGAAATTGTACACGTATCTTCCGGCTCGACCTTGAACGAGGACACTACATGCTGATAAGCGGCTTGTAACTCGCGAAGGTCTTCTTAGCTGAGTACCATTCAAGCTCTTAAAACACAGTACCAATTAAGGTTGTAAAATATTCTGAAATAGTCCTCCTCTGTGGTGTAGTAGTTAGCTGCTACCCTCGGAGGTCCGAGTTCGATTCCTGGCTCTGCTACGGAATGTGTAGCATTTAGCCTATGTAAGTTCCTAACGTAAAATATCATGATTGTACGGAGAGGTTAAAACACACACACAGTGCCTACTCCTATCGAAAGAGCCTGCACGGTACCGGCATGTAGGCTTCTCCTGGTGAAGGAGCTTGCACATGGTTTAACGCCTCCTATCAACAGCCCTTACTTAATGCTGGCTTTCTTGCACACCCCGCCTCACACCATAGTTTTACGACCGGCTGCCCTTCCTGACTAGGATTTTAAATCGCAGTATACGCGATAAATTTGTTGTAGCGGGTTTTATAACTAGATATCCCGGTACCGACACATAGCCTACTCCCGCTGAAGAAGCCTGCACAAGGCTTATTGCTTCCATCCGACAAATGAATCACCGTCAAGTCTTGTACTCAAAAAATCATTTTCGAAGGAGTCTGCACAAGGTTTAACGTCCCCATCAACAGCCCTTACTTAATGCTGGCTTTCTTGCACACCCCGCCTCACACCATAGTTTTATACGACCGGTTGCCCCTCCTGACTAGGATTTTAAATCGATATCCCGACATAGCCTACTCCTACCGAAGAAGCCAGCTTAACACCTCCATCCAACAAATGAATCACCCTCAACACTCTTCAATCATTCTCGCTACTTCGGATGATAGCGGGTTCGAACTGGAAGCCGTAAATGTTAGGCGAGGGACCTGCGCGATCGTCATTGCATGATCTAGCCGGATGCCCTTCCCGACGGTATAAGTTGCCAGGATTTGAATCGCGTACCCCGACTAGAAGAAGCCTGCACATAGCTTAACGCCTCCATCCGACGAATGAATCACCCTCAACATTCTTCAATCATTCTCGCTACTTCGGTAGATAGCGGGTTCGAACTAGAAGCCGTAAATGCTAGGCGAGGGGCCTGCGCGATCGTCATTACATGATCTAGCTTTAGCTCGATACCTACAGGTAAGGAATACCGCGGATGTACCCTCGAGAAGTCGAGGATCACACGCTAACTTTCCAAGGCTCGAACTCTTAAATTCTGACACCTCGGCATCAACAGGAGGTTCGAATACGTCAGCCTGCAGGTGGGTGCTCTTGTTGCATTCGTTCCGACTGTACCGCAGTTGTCAGCTCAGCGATTTTTCCACATCCGCTTGGTAACAAGCAGAATATTTAGCCGCTGCAGTCTGCGCGAAGTGCTCACAGTTCTCTGTATGCGTTTATTACGTACACACACACACATCTCCCGTCTGCAGTGAATATTATTCTTCAGCCTTTATCTTAAGGTAAGGTAGAACTGTTAGTTACTTTTTTTATTTGCAAAGCAACTTCTACGCTGGACATCTACATTCATATATGTTTGTTCTTTTTTTAGGTGCCGTTCGAAAGTACGCAATTTTATTCATCCCAGTAACAGCCTGCAGCACGTGCATTTTTTTAAAGGTATGTTTTCGAACTTTGAGTTGTAAAGAAAATTAGGTTAGATGATGCACCCTACACTACATTCATATATGTTTCTTCTTTTTTTTTAGGTACGACCAGAATATTATCATTCGATTTTCAGGCTTGAACGCACGCATTTTATACATCCGAGTAACAGTTTGCAGCGCGAAGATTTTAAGGTATGTCTGACCTCTATTCGTTGAAACTTGGTTTCTTCTAAAACATCATAACTTTAATCTATTGATAAATAGTTGTTCTCTTTAATCCTCACGCGAGGTACGTACATAGCTATGTCCGCCCTCAACAGGCTGAAACTTGGTTTCTTCTAAAACATCATAACTTTAAGCAATTGATAAATAGTTGTTCTCTTCAACCCGCGTACTATAGACGTGGTATAATTTCAAACACGTACACATAGCTATGTCTGACCTCAACGGGTTGAAACTTGGTTTCTTCTAAAACATCATAACTTTAGTCTATTGATAAATAGTTGTTCTCTTTAATCCTCACGCTATAGACGGGGTATAATTTCAAACAGGCACACATGGCTATGTCTGACCTCAACGGGTTGAAACTTGGTTTCTTCTAAAACATTGTAACTTTAAGCTATTCATAAACAGTTGTTCTCTTCAACCTGCATACTATAGACGAGGAATAATTTCAAACACGCGCACATAGCTATGTCTGCCCTCAACAGGTTGAAACTTGGTTTCTTCTAAAACATCATAACTTTAAGCAATTGATAAATAGTTGTTCTCTTCAACCCGCATACTATAGACGTGGTATAATTTAAAACACGCGCACACATAGCTGTGTCTGCCCTCAACAGGCTGAAACTTGGTTTCTTCTAAAACATCGTAACTTTAGAGTATTGATAAATAGTTGTTCTCTTCAACCCGCATACTGTAGACGTGGTATAATTTCAAACACGCGCACATAGCTATGTCTGCCCTCAACAGGCTGAAAATTGGTTTCTTCTAAAACATTGTAACTTTAATCTATTGATAAATAGTTGTTCTTGCATACTATAGACGAGGTATAGCTATGTCTGACCTCAACGGGTTGAAAGCTGGTTTCTTCCGAACATCGTAACTTTAGTCTATTGATAAATAGTTGTTCTCTTCAATCATCATGCTATAGACGTGGTATAATTTCAAACACGTACACATAGCTATGTCTGACCTCAACGGGTTGATACTTGGTTTCTTCTAAAACATCATAACTTTAGTCTATTGATAAATAGTTGTTCTCTTTAATCCTCGTGCTATAGACGTGGTATAATTTCAAACACGCGCACACATAGCTATGTCTGCCCTCAACAGGCTGAAACTTGGTTTCTTCTAAAACATCGTAACTTTAGAGTATTGATAAATAGTTGTTGTCTTTAATCCTCACGCTATAGACGTGGTATAATTTCAAACACGTGTACATAGCTATGTCTACCCTCAACGGGCTGAAACTTGGTTTCTTCCGAACATCGTAACTTTAGTCTATTGATAAATAGTTGTTCTTGCATACTATAGACGAGGTATAGCTATGTCTGCCCTCAACGGCCTGAAACTTGGTTTCTTCCGTAACTTTAGATTATTGATAAATAGTTGTTCTCTTTAATCCTCACGCTATAGACGTGGTATAATTTCAAACACGTGTACATAGCTATGTCTACCCTCAACGGGCTGAAACTTGGTTTCTTCTGTAACTTTAGAGTATTGATAAATAGTTGTTCTCTTCAATCCTCATACTATAGACGTGGTATAATTTCAAACACGTATACATAGCCATGTCTAGTCTCAACGGGCTGAAACTTGGTTTCTTCCGAACATCGTAACTTTAGTTGTTCTCTTCAATCCTCATGCTATAGGCCTAACTCACAGCCATGTCCAACCTCTATACGCTGAAACTTGGTTTCTTCCGTAACTTTCACCTAATCTCTATCGGTCGTTCTCTTTTCAGATGTTCCCCTGCTGCGAGGAATGTAATGTAACGTTTGCAAGGCGTGATAACTTCATGCGCCATATGAAATCAAAACACCCTAGCATAACATCTGCTTTATGTAAAGTTTGTAGTGTGTATTTCGCTAACGTAGAGCGATATGAGGATCACTTAGCAGAGGTACATCAAATATCTACTCGCCCTCAGGTAGTAGTAGGGAAAAAGCGTGCAGCTACTGATGTAGCTGTAGAAAGTACTAGTAGTAAAAAAACTAGAAAAAATCATGAACAGATGTCCCCCTGCTGTGAGGAATGTAATGTAACGTTTTCAAGGCGTGATAACTTCATGCGCCATATGAAATCAAAACACCCTAGCATAACATCTGCTTTATATAAAGTTTGTAGTGTGTATTTCGCTAACGTAGAGCGATATGAGGACCACTTAGCAGAGGTACATCAAATATCTACTTGCCCTCAGGTAGTAGTAGGGAAAAAGCGTGCAGCTACTGATGTAGCTGTAGAAAGTACTAGTAGTAAAAAACCTAGAAAAAATCATGAACTTCAAACTATTCACTGCGAGCACTGTAACACTGATGTACCATCTTCGCATTTTCAGGGGCACTTACGGAGTAATGCGCATAAAAATAATGCGTGTAGAAGTGGTAGTAACGCAAACATCGAGGAAATTAATACAGCATTTAAAAGTAGGATTGCTAGTTACCGAATTCGCACGAGTCAAAAGTTTCAGAGCACTTCAAACTTTTTAAATTGCGTTCAACCGGATGTACAACAGCTTCTTGCTAAATCTTTGTCCAATCATAGTTTATTTAAAGTTAATTTTGAACTTTTCGCCTTGTACATTAAAAGCACGGATGAATCCGAAATAACGGACATTAAATCATTTAATACGAAGAATTTTATCATAAGTCAGTCGACTAATTTTGGTGATGTACTTAGGGATGTCTCTAACATTATTTCAACTAAGAGCGAGGAATTTCAGGAAAAGGAATCAGGGTGGGCTTTAGTTGAAATAATGTATCTAGAAGTTAACATCAATAAGTACAATCCTATGCGTGGATCTTCGCACATTGAGCTGCCGACATGGATTCAGCGAAAAGAAGCTGTTGTAAACATCCAAAACAATGACGAAGCATGTTTTGCTTGGGCGGTGATGTCAGCTTTAAATCCTGCTAAATCGAATGTAGCGTATAGAACATCATCGTATCCGCACTATTCAACGCAGCTAAATTTCGATAGTATAGAATTTCCTGTGCAGATAAAGGATATTAAGCGCTTTGAGGAACTAAATAACATTAGTATTAATGTGTATGGTGTAGAGAAAAAGTCTGTAGTAGGTCCTCTGTATTATACATGTCATAAGAAGAGTACTCACGTTAATTTACTCTATATTGAAAACAGTGTGAATAGCCACTTTTGCTGGATTAAAAATCTGAGTAGACTTGTTGGCAGTCAGTTGTCAAACAGGTGTAACAAAAAGTGGCTATGTGATGGATGCTTGCAGTATTTCAGAAATGAAGATCAGTTAACGAAGCATTCCAAGAATGACTGCAATCATGTACGTACAGAGATACCTACTACAGGCAATAATGTTTTAAAATTTACAAATTTTCACAAGCAGATGTGGGTACCGTTCGTGATTTATGCAGACTTTGAAGCCATCCTCACGCCATGCAACACATGCTCACCTAATCCTGACAACTCTTTCACTAATACTACGCACATGCATGTCCCGTATAGCTTCGCGTATTACATCAAGTGTAGTTACGATAGTACGCTTAACAAGTTAGAGCTGTATCGAGGACATGATGCTGCTAAAGTATTTTTAGAAAGACTTGAAAGTGATGCAGTTCGTCTCGGTCGTATTCTGAATAGTAATATTCCTATGAAGCCACTCACCGAAATTCAGTTAAATGATCATGAACGTGCTACAAAGTGTAGCATTTGTGATGGGGAATTTTCCGAAAATGACCCTAAAGTTTTTGATCATGATCATTTAACTGGTTTCTACAGATGTGCCGCTCATTATAGCTGTAATCTTAAGTATAGAGTTCCTAAATTTATCAATGTAATTTTTCATAACTTATCTGGTTACGACTCTCATTTCATCATTTCACAATTTGGAGCTTCGGATGAAAAAGTAGATATAATCCCTCAGAATAAAGAGCGGTACATTGCGTTTGCAAAGTCTGTAAAAGTAGATGCTGAGCATTCTATAAAACTGAGATTCCTTGACTCGTTTCGCTTTATGGCGAGTAGCCTCGATAAACTTTCTAGTCATTTACAGCCTGAACAATTTACAGAAATTCGACGCGTTTTCCCTGAAGAAGCGCAGTTTAATTTACTTCGGCGTAAGGGTGTTTTTTGTTATGAATATCTCGACTGCTTAGACCACCTCGAAGAACGTGCCTTACCATCGAAACAATCCTTTTACAGCTCGCTGAATTCAGCAGATATTAGTGATGATGACTATTTACATGCGCAACATATCTGGGAGCAGTTCCACATTCAAACGCTGGGTGAATACTCTGATTTATATTTAAAGACAGATGTACTTTTGTTAGCTGATGTTTTTGAAAATTTTCGCTGTGTTTGCATGAACACCTACAGCCTTGACCCATGTCAGTATTTTACTGCACCTGGGTTAAGTTGGGACGCGATGTTAAAATACACGCGTGTGAATTTGGAACTGCTGTCCGATATCGATATGGTGCACTTTATAAAAGCATCCATTCGAGGCGGTCTGAGTCAGTGCAGCGGCCGGTATTCGAGTGCTAATAATAAGTACATGCCGAGTTTCGATTCCAGTCAGGAATCTCGGTATATCGTTTACCTCGATGCTAATAATCAGTATGGGTGGGCGATGAGTCAGCATCTACCGGTGAGTGGTTTCCGCTGGCTGACGCAGTGCGAAATTGATGCTTTACAGCTACACGCCCTAGGTGATGAAGCTGATAAAGGTTATTTCCTCGAAGTTGACTTACAGTATCCTAAAGAGTTACACACTTCTCATAATGACCTACCGTTCTGCCCTGAAAATATGAAGTCCCCGTACATTGCATCAACGACGAAAATGCTCATTGCTAATTTATGCGATAAATCTAAGTATATCATTCATTACCGAAATTTAAAACAGTGTTTGCAGCATGGTTTGAAGTTATCCAAAATTCATCGCGTACTAGAATTTAATCAGTCACCGTGGCTAAAGCCATATATCGATCTGAACAATAATTTAAGAACGAATGCGGTTAACGAGTTTGAAAAAGATTTCTACAAGCTCATGAATAACAGTGTGTTTGGTAAGACTATGGAGAATGTTGACAAACGCGTTGATGTAAAATTGATTACAAACTGGGATAATATTAAGAAAAGGTATGGTGCTAACTATTTAATAAGTAAACCAAATTTCCACAGCTGCACCATCATACACGAGAATTTAGTTATTATACAGATGAATCGTGTCAAGGTTAAGTATGACAAACCTACCTACGTCGGCTTCACAGTACTTGAATTGGCTAAAACACTCATGTATGAATTCCATTACGATTATATGATGAAGAAGTACGCGCATAATGCGCAATTGCTCTACACAGATACCGATTCGTTTATTTATCAAATCAAAACTGATGACTATTACAATGATATAAAGCCTGACTTGGGTAGGTTTGATACGAGTAACTATCCTGCAGATAATCAATATCATCTGCCGCTAGTAAACAAAAAGGTTCTAGGTAAAATGAAAGATGAATGTGCTGGGAATATTATCGATTCATTTGTAGGTACTAAATCCAAGTCATATTGCATAAAACTCTTAAATGAATTACAAATAAAGAGATTGAAGGGGGTTAAAAAGAATGTCGTTCAGAATCAGCTAAGTTTTGAAAACTATAACAATTGCATTAAAAGTAATCCACCTGTTTTGCATAAGCAAATGTCTGTCATTAGAAGCAAGAAGCACCAGTTGTACACACATTTAATTAGTAAGGTAGCCCTTAATAGCGATGGTGTGTACTTACGTTACGCTGTCTTACATCACAATTCGGGAGAGGAACGCTGGTACGGCAAGTCTAAACTTGTACATTCAAGAATTGCATCGAGAAGTACGCTAGGGTAAAATGATTCGAGATAAAACTTGTACATACAAGATGTAAATAAATAATGTAGAATTGGCATATTCTTTTATTTTAGGTTAGGTATCACCTTCCTCCCGCTCCTTATTTGCAGGATAGAGTTTTTGTTTATTACTCATGGAAGAAAGAAGGTGATGAGCAGTTTCGTAAGTATAGTTCGGTAAGTATCTCGAGAGCAGAATTTTTTTTGGTCAAAAAAGCACATAGCTTTGTAAAGCACGTAGAATTTGCTACCACCGGGGCAGCACTGTTCTCTCTGGATTAAAAGCTTTGTTTCCAAACAAGAGCATGTGGAATTTGCCGTCACCGGGGCAGCACGGTGATTAAGGATGGCGGATGACAGCTGCATAGTGCTCAAAGATGGCGGGTGACAGCTGTCAAAAGAGCATGTGGCTTTGTAGAGCACGTGGAATTTGCTACCGCCACATAGAGTGCAGCACTGTTCTCAAAGATGGCGGATGACAGCTGTCAGAAAAGCTCATAGGTTTGTAAAGCACGTGGAATTTACCGCCACCACATAGAGTGCAGCACTGTTCTCTCTGGATTAAAGATGGCGGATAACAGCCGACGAAATTGCCCGCAGCACAGCGCTCAAAGATGGCGAATGACAGCTGCACGTGGCTTTGTTTCCCAACATGAGCACATAGAATTTTTCAAATTGCCGCCACCACATAGAGTGCAGCACTGTTCTCTCTGGATTAAAGATGGCGGATGACAGCTGACGAAATTGCCCGCAGCACAGCGCTCTATTGATTAAAGATGGCCGATGACAACTGCACGTGGCTTTGTTTCCCAACAAGAGCACATAGAATTTTTCAATTTGCCGCCACCACATAGAGTGCAGCACTGTTCTCTCTGGATTAAAGATGGCGGATGACAGCTGACGAAATTGCCCCGCATGAGGGCAGCACGGTGCTCAAAGATGGCTGATGACAGCTGTCAAAAAAAGCAAGTGGCTGTCAAAAAGCACGTGGATTTGTTTATCTCGAGCTAGTGAGGTTAAGTTGGTAGCACTAAGGTTTAGGCCCGCCAAGATGGCAGCACTGCCGATGACAGGTGACGCAAGAGGGCAGCACAGCGCTCTGTAGTTTAAAGATGGCGGATGGTAGCTGTCAAAAAGCACGTGGCTGTCAAAAAGCACGTGGCTTTGTTTACCTCATGCTAGTTAGGTTAAGTTGGTACCACTAAGGTTTAGGCCCGTCAAGATGGCAGTACTGAGGTTAGCGATGTGTTGTTGTCTGTCAAAAAGCACGTGGCTTTGTTTACAAATCTGTCAAAAAGCACGTGGCTGTCAAAAAGCACATGGCTTTGTTTACCTCATGCTAGTTAGGTTAAGTTGGTACCACTAAGGTTAGACCCGTCAAGATGGCAGTACTGAGGTTAGCGATGCGTTGTTGTCTGTCAAAAAGCACGTGGCTTTGTTTACAAATCTGTCAAAAAGCACGTGGCTGTCAAAAAGCACATGGCTTTGTTTACCTCATGCTAGTTAGGTTAAGTTGGTACCACTAAGGTTAGACCCGTCAAGATGGCAGTACTGAGGTTAGCGATGCGTTGTTGTCTGTCAAAAAGCACGTGGCTGTCAAAAAACACGTGGGTTTGTTTACCTCACGCTAGTTAGGTTAGGTTGGTACTAGTGAGGTTTAGGTCCATCAAGATGGCAGCAGTGAGGTTAGCGTTGCGTTGTTGTCGATGACAGCTGTCAAAAAGCACGTGGCTTTGTTTACAAATTCAAATCTCGCGCCAAAATTCAAATTTCCCGCCAAAATTCAAATTTCCCGCGGGCGGCGGCGGCGGAGGAGGAGGCGGAGGAGGCGGCGGGAGGAGGAGGAGGCGGCCGAACCATCCAATTATACTACTCTTATAGGCTTGCAAAAGAAAATAGCATCCCAACTCATTTAATACACTACCGTATTGAGAATGGAATAGCTAGGAAGGAATGGCTGCGGAAATTTTGCAAAAGAGCCCATTTCTGTCTCTTAGAACTTACTGGAGATTTCAGCTGCACGAGTCAAGTCTTTTATCTGAGAGACTTTAGATATATATTTTTTAGTTTACTTGAACCTGAAATGAACTTAACCGGGTAGCCGCATGTATTAAACACTCTACGGCTATGCAATCAAGCTGTGCGTTCGAGAGGCGAGTGGGTTCGAACTCCACCGTCAGCTGTCCTGATTTCTATGGTTTGCCATTTTAAATTTCAGGCAAATGCCGGAGCAGTACCTGTTTATAGGCCACATCCATTCCCTCCGCCTCCTCACCCAATTTCATTCACCATCATGTATTTCATCTTCTTTAGCTCCTCAGTGGCAAGAAGGGCACCCAGCCGTAAAAACGAGTCGTGCAATTTCATCTCACCTCATCACCGACGGACCTAAGGGATAGACATAGATACAGGAACCTGAAATGGGGAAAATTCTTCAAGTGATGATTGAATTCTGTTGCGAATTCAGTATGATAGTGAAGAGTATAAACATTAAGGAAAACATCGTGTAGGTATTTAAACCCTGGACTTACGATATTAGTTACCAACCGATTACGTTTAATAAAATCGTTATTTAGTGTTGTTATCTGAAGTGTAATAATTTGTGTATGTTGTTGTTTGAGTCATCAGTCCATAGACTGGTTTGATGCAGCCCTCCATGCCACTTTATCCTGTGCTAACCTTTTCATTTCTACGTAACTATTGCATCCTACAGCTGCTCTAATCTGCTTGTCATATTCATACCTTGGTCTACCCCTACCGTTCTTACCACCTACACTTCCTTCAAAAACCAACTGAACAAGTCCTGGGTGTCTTAAGATGTGTCCTATCATTCTATCTCTTCTTCTTGTCAAATTTAGCCAAATCGATCTCCTCTCACCAATTCGATTCAGTATCTCTTCATTTGTGATTCGATCTATCCATCTCACCTTCAGCATTCTTCTGAAACACCATATTTCAAAAGCTTCTATTCTCTTTCTTTCTGAGCTAGTTATCGTCCATGCTTCACTTCCATACAATGCCACGCTCCACACGAAAGTCTTCAAAAACATCTTTCTAATTCCAATATCAATATTTGAAGTGAGCAAATTTCTTTTCTTAAGAAAGCTCTTCCTTGCTTGTGCTAGTCTGCATTTTATGTCCTCCTTACTTCTGCCATCGTTAGTTCTTTTACTACCCAAGTAACAATATTCATCTACTTCCTTTAAGACTTCATTTCCTAATCTAATATTTCCTACATCACCTGCCTTCGTTCGACTGCACTCCATTACTTTTGTTTTGGACTTATTTATTTTCATCTTGTACTTCTTACCCAAGACTTCATCCATACCATTCAGCAACTTCTCGAGATTTTCTGCAGTCTCAGATAAAATAACAATATCATCGCCAAATCTCAAGGTTTTGATTTCCTCTCCTTGGACTGTGATTCTCTTTCCAAATTTCTCTTTGATTTCTTTTACTGCCTGTTCTATGTAAACATTGAAAAGGAGAGGGGACAAACTGCAGCCTTGTCTCACTCCTTTCTGGATTGCTGCTTCTTTTTCAAAGCCCTCGATTATTATCACTGCACACTGGTTTTTATACAGATTGTAGATAATTCTTCGTTCTCGGTATCTGATCCCTATCATCTTCAGAATCATAAATAGCTTGGTCCAATCAACATTATCGAATGCCTTTTATAGATCTACGAATGCCATGTACGTGGGCTTGTCCTTCTTGATTCGATCCTCTACGATCAGACGTAAAGTCAGGATTGCTTCACGTGTTCCTACATTTCTTCTGAAGCCAAATTGATCTACTCCCAACTCAGCTTCAACTTGTTTTTCCATTCTCCTGTAAATAATACGTGTTACAATTTTGCAGGCATGAGATACTAAACTAATGGTGCGATAGTTTTCACACGTGTCACCACCGGCTTTCTTGGGAATAGGTATAACACCATTCTGCCGAAAATCGGATGGGACTTCTCCTGTCTCATACATCTTACACACTAAATGGAATAACCTTGCCATGCTGGTTTCTCCTAAGGCAGTCAGTAATTCAGAGGGAATGTCATCAATTCCAGGTACCTTGTTCCTATTTAGGTCACTCACAGCTCTGTCAAACTCTGACCTCAAAATTGGGTCTCCCATTTCATCAGCATCAACAGCCTCTTCATGTTCCAGAACCAAATTATCTACATCTTTACCTTGATACAACTGTTGGATATGCTCCTGCCATCTTTCAGCTTTGTCTTCTTTCCCTAGAAGTGGCTTTCCATCTGAGCTCTTAATATTCATACACCTAGATTTCCTTTCTCCAAAGGTTTCCTTGATTTTCCTGTATGCAGCATCTACCTTTCCCAGGACCATACAGCCTTCGACATCCTTGCACTTCTCCTTCAGCCATTCTTCCTTAGCTACCTTGCACTTTCTATCCACTTGATTCTTTAATCGCCTCTATTCATTTCTGCCCTCTTCATTTCTAGCATTCTTGTATTTTCGTCTTTCATCAATCAGGTCTGGTATCTCCCGAGTTATCCACTGATTCTTAGTTGATCTTTTCTTCCTTCCTAACATTTCTTCAGCAGCCCTACTGACTTCATTTTTCATGACTCTCATCTCTTCCTCTATAGTGTTTCCTTCAGCCTTTCCATTTAGTCCTTGTGCAACATGTTCCTTGAAACAATCCCTCACACTCTTTTCTTTCAACTTGTCTAGATCCCATCTTTTTGCAATCTTTCCTTTCTTCAATTTCTTCAACTTCAGATGGCATTTCATGACCAACAAGTTGTGGTCAGAGTCCACGTCTGCTCCTGGGAAAGTTTTGCAATCCAACACCTGTTTCTGAATCTCTGCCTAATCATAATGAAGTCTATTTGATACCTTCCAGTGTCTCCAGGTTTCGCCCACGTATACAGCCGTCGTTTATGGTGTTTGAACCAAGTATTGGCAAGGACTAAATTATGATCAGTGCAGAATTCAATCAGCCGACTTCCTCTTTCGTTCCTTTGTCCCAATCCAAATTCTCCTACTGTACTACCTTCTCTTCCTTGGCCTACCACGGCATTCCAGTCTCCCATCACAATTAGATTCTCGTCGCCTTTTACATATTGTATTAAATCTACTATCTCCTCATATATTCTTTCGATTTCTTCATCATCCGCTGAACTAGTATGCATATAGACCTGCACTATTGTGGTGGGCATTGGTTTGATGTCTATCTTGACGACAATAATTATTTCACTATACTGGTCGTAGTAGCTTACCCGCTGCCCTATTTTCTTATTCATTATTAAACCAACTCCTGCATTTCCCCTGTATGATTTTGTGTTGATAATTCGGTAGTCGCCTGACCAAAAATCCTGTTCTTCCTGCCAACGTACTTATACCAACTACATCTAATTTTAGCCTATCCATCTCCCTTTTTAGATTCTCTAACCTACCACAACGATTCAAACTTCTAACATTCCACGCTCCGACTCGCAGAATGTCAGTATCCATCTTCCTGATGATCGCCCCCTCTCGTGTAGTCCCCACCCGGAGATCCGAATGAGGGACTAGTTTACCTCCGGAATATTTTACCCGGGAGGAAGCCATCATCAGTACATCATTCATACAGAGAGAGCTGCATGTCCTCGGGAGGTAGTTACGGGTGTAGTTTCCCGTTGCTTTCAGCCCTGTAGCAGTATCAACACAGCTAAGCCATGTTGAGTATTATTACAAGGCCGTATCAGTCAATCATCCAGACTGCCGCCCTTGCAACTACCGAAAGGCTGCTACCACCCTTTCGATGAACCATTCGTTAGTCTGGTATCTCAACAGATACCCATCCGATATGGTTGCACCTGCGGCTCGGCTATCTGCATCATTGGGACACGCAAGCCTCCCCACCGCGGCAAGGTCACATGGTTCGCAGAGGAGGAATTTGTGTATTTCCACTTGAAATTCAATACCAAACTAAAAATAGTTTACTACCAGGTGAGTTGGCAGTGAGGTTAGGAGCGTTCGGCTGTGAGCTTGCGTTCGGGAGATAGTGGGTTCGAATCCCACTGTCAGCAGCACTGAAGATGGTTTTCCGTGGTTCCCTATGTTCACACCAGGCAAATGCTTGGGCTGTACCTTAATTAAGGCCACGGCCGCTTCCTTCAAACTCGAAGGCATTTCCTATCTCACCGTCGTCCGACTCGTTGGCTGAACGGTCAGCGTACTGGCCTTCGGTTCAGGGGGTCCCGGGTTCGATTCCCGGCCGGATCGGGGATTTGAACCTTAATTGGTTAATTCCAATGACACGGGGGCTGGGTATATGTGTTGTCTTCATCGTCATTTCATTCTCATCACGACGCGCAGTTCGCCTACGGGCGTCAAATAGAAAGACCTGCACCTGGCGAGCCGAACCCATCCTGGGATATCCCGGCACTAAAAGCCATACGACATTTCATTATCTCACCGTCGCCATAAGACCTATCTGTGTCGGTGCGACGTAAAGCAACTAGCAAAAAAGGAAAAATGTTTTACTACCCAAATTTAGGAATCCAATTTTTGGATTTATTTAATTGAGAACGTGACATAATACAGTGAATTATTCAAACCCACTCCTGTTATGATACAAGGGAGTACTAACAAAAACTATTGACATCATTCATGAAATCAAATAACCATTTCTTATGAGATAAAAAATTGGGCTACTTTCCTCTATCTTGTTACATGGGGCATGGCAAATGCCATGAAAATATACATGGTACAACATCCCTGAAGAGCGTGGTCTACCAAGAGCCAGCTATTCAACTCGAAGGCCTGCAGATTATGAGGTGTCGTGTGGTCGGCACGACGAAACCTCTCGGCCGTTATTCTTGACTTCTTAGACCGGGGCCGCCATCTCACCGTCAGATAGCTTCTCAATCGTAATCACGTAGGCTATGTAGACCTCGAACCACGCCTCAGATCCATGTTACAATCAATGAACTGGCCGGGAATCGAACCCGGGGCCTCCGGGCAGACATTTTACCCCTACACCGTGGGGCTGGCTCATGGCAAACGCCATAACAATACTAATTTAATTTCTAAACTACCATGTTACTGATCCTCATGTGGTAATTGATTACTTTTCGGTCGAAGTGTGATGAGTTACACCTGTATAATTATGTTTTGAAAAAGAAAATCAACCTATCCCCAAATTATTTAAATTTTTAACCTCTATTTGCTCGAAGATCAGTGAAAGGTCTCCGTAATATTTCGAAGTTATATGAATCACGCCAGCGGTGTAACTATATTGAAACACCGCAGTCCCATACGCACCTCACTGGCTGAGTGGAAGCCCGCTAGTGTTGGATTCGATCCCCGATAAGGCTGCACGATTTTAATTGCAATTTGTAACTTTCCTTGTGTACATACATTTTCCAACAGAATTTATCTGAATCATCAATTGTACAACTTTCCTCATTTCGAGTGTTTGTACTGTCTTAACACTCGTACTACAACTACACGCTATACCTTACTCTGCAGATGCCACCCACCATCCACGGAGGGTATGTCTATGAAGGGTTGCATCCAGGCGGCAATAGTCACAAGAAATTTAAGAAAACCGCATCCGTGAGGTATCCGAAATCAGTTTCTTCTGGGCTTAGTAATAATATGGATTGCCACCAGAGGTATTGTTGGCTAGAGGAGGAACAGAAAGAAACTGACACCCCTACTGCAAGTGAAATCGATTCAGGATGCCTGATTGTTGGTCCCCTGGCTAGACCGCAAGGCTTTCATTCATGTGAAATTCTGAGAACTCTCGTAGGTGCTTCATGCTAGTTAGTATGCAATTTATTTCATCAAAACAATTAGATACAAGATGATTTTGAATCATATCACCTCTGGGGGCGTTAACTTGATTTCAATTTCCCTTTTTTTATATTTTTTATATTTATGAATGATGTATACGTTAAACTTTCCAGCAAAAGTAGTTTCAAGTTTATATCTATGATACTTTCAAAGTTATAGCCTAATGAAGTTTGAAGCTTTTACAGAAAAGGCCTAACAAGATTCCCTCTGCCTCCTTGGACCTGACAGTTGGTGTGGTTTTAAATATTCCCTTGTGAGTCCTATTATGAGTCATAAACATGATCATTATCTTCAGGCACCAGTTATTGATTCACTAAAGCCAATCTGTAGAGAACTCGCTCATCCAGAACTCTTGAAAAACTGCCTGCATGGTAAGACACAAAATTCCAATGAGTCACTCAATGCAGTTATCTGCCCTAAAATTAAGTTTTCTGATAAGGAATCGATCACTATTGGGGTGTTAGATGCCATTCTAGTGTTTAGTGTTGGATATCTGTCTGTAAAGCAGAGGGTGTATAAGTCTCTGGTAAGACCTCAGAGTTTGGTTCCAGTGTATGGGACCCTTGCCAGGAATTCTTGATACGAGAACTGGAAAAAATTCAAAGGAAAGTAGCACGATTTGTTCTGGGTGATTTGCGACAAAGGAGTAGTGTTACAAAAATATTTTTAAAAATTGAGCTGGAAAGACTTGGGAGTAAGGAGACGAGATGCTCGATTATGTGGTATGTTTTGAGCTGTCAGTGAAGATTTGGTATGGAATGATGTAGACGAAGAAGTTTGAACGGAGCTTTTAAAAGTAGGAAAACCGGGCGAGTTGGCCGTGCGGTGAGAGACGTGCTTGCATCCGGGAGATAGTGGGTTCGAATCCCACTGTCGGAAGCCCTGAAGATGGTTTTCCGTGGTTTCCCATTTTTACACCAGGCAAATGCTGGAGCTGTACCTTAATTAAGGCCACGGCCGCTTCCTTCCAACTCCTAGGCCTTTCCTATCCCATCGTCGCCATAAGACCTATCTGTGTCGGTGCAACGTAAAGCCACTGGCAAAAAACGTAGGTAAGATCGTAATATGAAGATGAAGTTGGAATTCTAGGGGAGAAATTGGGTCAAATATTCGTTTATACGAAGGGGTATTAGGGATTGGAATAATTTATCAAGGGAGATGTTCAATAAATTTCCAATTTCTTTGCAATCATTTAAGAAAAGGATAGGAAAACAACAGATAGGGAATATTCCACCTGGGCGACTGCCCTAAATGCAGATCAGTATTGATTGATTGATTGATTCATTGATTGATTGATAGTAAGATAGATAGATAGATAGATAGATAGATAGATAGATAGATAGATAGATAGATAGATAGATAGATAGATAGATAGATAGATAGATAGATAGATTGATTGATTGATTGATTGATTGATTGATTGATTGATTGATTGATTGATTGATTGATTGATTGATTGATTGATTGATTGATTGATTGATTGATTGATTGATTGATTGATTGATTGATTGATTGTAGTCATTTGAAAATGTTTAAGGAAAGCTAGGTAAACTACTGATGGGGAATCTGCCACCTCGGCGACAGCCCTAAATGCAGATCAGTAGTGATTGATTGAACAAAATTGTTATTACGGGGAATATACGTAAGGGCTCGGTTTTGGTGCACTGCAACACTTGCAAGTCTCGATATTGTGACTTAAAGTGCATGGAAAGCATGAGGAAAGGCAAGCAGGAAAAGGAGGAGGATGAAGAGAGAAAAAAGGAAACTGGAGCACATGATTATGGATACGGAAAGTTTTAGACTTGTAAGATGGAATATCAGTGGAATTTTGCACGTTTTTCTTTCAACGCTTCTTTGGGTAAATTGAATTTTTGTTGGTATAGGGTACATTTTCTAGAAAAATATCCAAGGGAAGTGAATAAAATTTTCAGGGATGCTCTATACCTTTTATTTATACGTAAATTAATGTTTATAAAATTTTAATTTGAAAAGTTCCCAAGTATAACTTGTAATCTTCTTCAAAACATGCCACAAGCATGCCTCATGATGAGTACGAAATTTTATTTTTATCATTACAATACATTTCTAATAAATGCACATGAAGTGAAACAGTACGAATGGTGAAAGTGGTAAAATTTAGGATCTATATGTGATATTTGCAACTGAAACTTCTTTTGTATTAGCAGTATATGCATTTGGTATCTGCACAAAATTTCAGAGAAAATGGTGAAAGTATTTGTAAGATTTTTTTTTAACATCTCAGACCATTTGGAAGACAGTTTATTAAACGCCTCCTAAGTGAGTGGATTAGTACGGAAAGTCAGACTATGTTACAGTCGACGACAGCATGATCTGTAGACTAGTCGTACACTTCCCCGCATACTGTTCTTCCAGATAAGTTTACTGAATGTAAGCAGTGCCTATATATCTAACCGGTAATAATAACTAGGTAGACAAGAAGAAATTTGACGTGGTTGGTCGCGTGCTGTTGGCAACCAGAAGAGACTTACACCATTTGTCTTGTGGTCTTATCACACTAACGTGTAAAAACAATGCAAGTAAAGCTTTTAACCACACCTATTACTCACGGTGAAAAATACACGTGCCAGCGTAATAACCCAAGCAGATTGTAAATCATTTAAAGCATGTGCCAGTTCACAGCTTCCCTTTTCGTAGAATATGAAACTCTACATTACGTAATTTGATAGCTTCGGCATTGTTAGCTACGATAAGTGTCAGCTTCTCAAAAAATTATCAACATCCTGCTCTTATGTTGTCAGTATAACACTGACACGGGAAATGAACAGAAACACCACATTTTTAACATGTGTAATTCATTCACACAGCTTTCTTATAAACTTTTAATATTATACTCAAGAAGACATCGAATGTATAAAATTAGTAAAACAATATAATCTATAATAATAAAAGGAAGTGTCTGTCTGTCTGTCTGTCTGTCTGCCTGTCTGTCTGTCTGTCTGTCTGTCTGTCTGTCTGTCTGTCTGTCTGTCTGTCTGTCTGTCTGTCTGTCTGTCTGTCTGTCTGTCTGTCTGTCTGTCTGTCTGTCTGTGCATTCCGTGTGCGCGATGCCCAGCAAAATCTACGGCACGCAGAGGTCTGAAATTTTGAACATAGATAGACGGAAGGGGGTCCAAATGCACCTCGAAGCCGGATTTTTCATTTTCGCTTTCGTTGGTGAGTTATGAACGAAAAATGGTCGGGAAACGTGTATTGGGATATGACAATCCAACGTGCTGTCACCAAGATTAAATGCATAGAGTCACTACCGTTAGGCGACGTACATAAGGTAGGTAGAGAACACAATTCAAGGAGCCATTTTACGTCCATGGCGTAGGAAGCCGTTTTTGGTCTTATATGGTGTGAGGGAATATGACGCTGTTGATGGTGATTCGTCCGTCGATGGAAACGTAAAGTCTTGAGCTATTCGAAAGGAGTGGGCTATGCGCCAGCGCCGGTTTCCATCCTTTTCATTCTTACTATCATATCTCATATCATTCATCTCACTAACTCATCTGATTAGGTTGACGTCATGAAAGTCACACCCGGCATCTTAAGCATTGAAAGTAACAATATAATAAAAATAAAATAATTCATTTAATGCAATTTACGTCAAAACGACGCGAGTTAATAAATATAATGTTTTAATTTGCTTTTTAAAATAGTTTTAAAAATATAACGAGCCAAGCCGCGGTTACATACTAGTATACTATAATGTAGTCTCACAAAAAATAGATGCAATTAGAAGACACGATCATTAAGCTGCCTGTGAGACTGGATACCTCAGATCGAATAGGGGTATTTCAGTCGCCTTGACAAAGAATACTGCAATGTATTCTAAACGGCGGCAAACTGTATGGAATGTATGGAAAACAACAACACGGTTCAACCCGGAAGAAGAACTGCGTAAGACATGAAATATTTTAAATAATCTCTAGAAAAAAAAACGTACGGCGATATTGTTCAATATCTCACTGAAAAGAGGGAAGACTAGAGTACCTATTTTCAGGACTCTTACCTAGGTATTGCATGCTATGACACCATCGTCTTAAGGTATTAAAATCGCCCTGCGTCAAGGTTATAAATTAGTGTGGCTCTGGACGTCGGCGTGGTAACGCAACCACTAAGGTATAGTTCGATTCTCCTCAGAGATTTGTACAAGCGAAAGAAAAAATCAGATAGTGAACATTTGAGGAAATTGTGGTCCGATGAAGTGCGATAAATACCTTCTTGCTCAATATTTTTTGAACAATAAATGGCTCAAAATTATCCATAACAAATTCGAGAAGCTTGTTATAATTCCATGAAGTCCAAAATCACCAATGTCGAGCGTAAAAAGACTTACAGGAGGCGTCTGGAAATTAAGGCAACCGAGCGTTGTGATGCGAGTGCCACGCACCGGGAGACCCATCCGAGCACTCTTAGTGCCCAATGAAGATCTTCAAACCCATACTGTCTAGATACTTCATTGTTAAAATACCTATCGCGCGTGCGGTATTCTACATCAAAACTTACGGCTGTAACAATGCCAGTGCCCAGTTCCATTGTTTAAAATTATTTTTAACGCCATCATCACCCTCATCCATTCACGTACTAGACCTAGCGGCCTGTTACAATTCTATAAATCACTCTCTCACCATTGTTACACTGAGGAACGGTGCATCTTGTTCCTTGTCAACAACACAATCTTACGTGCCAGCCCTGTTGTAGCCCCTTTTGTTACTTCTAGGGATAGTAAGTCATCAGACTGGATAGCTTCCATGCGGCCTGCAGATGCCCAGACTGGCTTACCTGTGAGTCTATTGGAGATTCAACGAGAATATTCCGCTTTTACCCACCTCGCAAATACAGTATTCTGGTTCACATCACCCGCTTTATAAAAAGAGAGGCTAGCCGCGGACAGTCAGTCAGTCAGTGTTGGTGCTGGACCCGGAGTCAGTGTTGGACTCGGGGTCACTTGGAGTCCATGACGAAGTCAGTGTGAGACTCAGTGTGTTGGGGTTCGGTACCTGCGCTCAGGGCGACAGAGGTGTTGGTTTTCGAAAGTCTCCCCCGAGGTCTGAGTTGTGGTGTGTCGGAGTGTCAAGCGAGTAGCTGGACTGCAGACGACATAAGAGAAGACTGTGTACTGCCTTAGAGTACTGTGTGTATAATTCTATGGAGTGAGGGCCTCCATGAGTAAGTGAATGAAGCAGTTATCATGAGTGTGAGGACAATTGGTTCTTTGTTAATGTTCGCTGTTGTGAGTATCGTCCTGCTGTTGAATACTGTTGAGCTGTTGCTGTTTAGTTGTTCACTGCATGTGACTTTGTGAATTACTGGACTGTCGCTGGAGTCGAACCAAGGAATAGTCATCATATTTTGTGTACCTCGTAGCCCTACGTTCAAATCCAGCAGTCTATACGCTGCTGTTGTACGAGATGACTGGACTTGGGGAAGTGAAAGTAAGTATTAGTCGTCCCCAGGTTACAGCAACGAACCAGACCGTCTGCTGTGCCATAAGTGAGACTTGTAATCGACAGCAATTAGTAAGTGTGGCCATACAAGGCTGATTAGAATTATGTGTGTATGTACTGTACATTTGATCGCATTTATTGGGTCATCCTGAAATAAACTGGAGTAATATTTTGGAGTTTTATTCGTAACAATATTGATGAATTTCGATTATGCTTAAATTAATTATTGAAAAATCTGATTTAGTTGTACAATAATAGTTTGGAATACGAACGCACAGTGTACGATGGCCTATTTCCATGGGTGACGACATTCACGATACACCTTATATAGTAGTAATTAGTAGTAGTAGTAATTTATTGAACGTTACAGGCTGTTCGCCCAGATACATGTTCACAGTGCCAGATTACAAGAAACAGAAAGAACCATTAAAACAAACGAAACTAAACAATTATAAACATATCTATAAACACACCAACTAAATCTACTGAGCGATCTCTTACATGGGCGGATGACCAGTCCACATGTAAGGGCCAACCCTGCAACCCTATAATCTAACAACTAACTTGGTGGCCCCCTCACGAGCGGGATACCAGTCTCCATGCAAGGCACCACCCCTAGACTAAATCTACTAAGTTGCCACTACATGAAACAGAAAGAACTATTAAAACAAACGAAACTAAACAATTATAAACAGATCTATAAACACACCAACTAAATCTACTAAGCGGCCTCTTACATGGGCGGATGACCAGTCCACATGTAAGGGCCAACCCTGCAACCCTATAATCTAATCTTAAAGTAAAAGCAAGAACTAAAATTAAGAACATCTACCGCTACTGCCCGGACGTGTCATCACCCCCGGTGAGAAGAAGCCGCCCTCCAGATGATGACACGACCGGCCCTATCCGTGAGGCCCTAAGCAAGACCCCCACAACTTACCAGATGACAGTGTGTTTCTCTCACCATTCCATTGCGGCCGACCACGCAAAGCCGGAGCCGCTCTCTTCCCTTATCCCACTTCTCACATTTCTCCCTTTTACATATTTCGGGTGGGTCCGTACCACCCATTCTTTTACGGTTATATCCTGTTCTCCCTTGCCCCACATTCCTTACCATCCCCTACTATGCGTGAATAGTGAGAGAAACGCACTTGCCTAAATGTACACCTACATCTGCATCCTATCCTGTCGGCATGTCTAATGAAATTATTACTACAAGCTGACGTTTCTAACATTTAAAATGCTAAGTGCTAATCTCCTACTGACCTATTTATGCTATCTACTCCACTATTTACATTCCAAGATCTTGCATCATATACTACCTCGTATTTCTCTCAGACATTGCTTTTTCACTGCACATAAGAACTTATTCAGGCCGCTGCCGTTTCTCCACTGATTCGCTACCCATATAATACTTTTCTGCTCATCTTTTTGTCTACACAGTTCCAGTTGCTTAGTATTTAGAAATTTTGCTCTTAATTCCTCTGTTCCTATACAGTCACAAAGTAAATGTAAATCATCATTCTTAGCCTTGCATAGTATACACTGAGAGTTCTCTTTGCTTCTGATCCATCCTTTGTTTCTATGCATCCCAACAACCACCATAATAACCCAACCTTAACTCTTCCATCCCTAAATCTTATACTTAAATTGGAGATCTGGTAGACCTTATAGAATAAGCTGAGCGAGGGCCTTTCTCTACATTCTTCCAAGCATTTCTGCATCTGAATGTCTTTGATTCTCAGTGTCAGGGCCCTCTGCATTCTGCTATTATTCCCCTTCCATCCCTCTCGCCAGATATATCCCATACCCAATTCCTCAATATGACTTTTGATTTTTGCTAACCAACTCTCATCATACATTCCTTCCAGTTCATATCTGTATACTTCCTGCATCAGAAAACCGTCGCCTACCCGTCTTAGTCTGGACCAATAATTTAATACTCTTTCAACACAGTTTAACTCGATGAACTCTCCGCATAAGATTAATGCCCCCACATTGGCTGTACATTGCGGTAGCCTCATAACAGCCTTACTGAATTTATATATTATCTGATTCAGGCCTACCCTTTTCTTTTCTAATCCCCACAATTCGACCCCATATAAAGCTCTGCTCAGAACCAGAGATTTCAGTATTAGCCTGAGTATTTTACAGCTTACTCCTGGGCACTTGGCTAATATATCTGACGTTATATTAAATTCATATAATCATTAATAAAGGATACGATTTTCGTTATTTTTGCAATACTTATCAATTTCAAGCTAAAGATCATATCGCTTGTTTTGAGCTTTCGAATCTGTTCATTGTTTGGTCCACTATTACAGTGAAGCAACAGAAAATATTTCGACAAAACTTTACATTTAGAGTATTCCCATGAACCAGAAAAGTGGCTGCCTGACCCAGGCAGCAGAGGAGTGTTCGATTCAGCCGAAAGGATCTGTATGCGTTTCGCCATCAAGAAGTTGAAAAAATGAAATCGCATATGGATTTCGGCTCGCGAGGTGCAGGTCTTTTGATTTGACGCTCGTAGGCAACCTGCGCGTCGTGATGAGGATGAAATGCTGATGAAGACGACACATACACCCAGCCCCCGTGCCACTAAATTAAGCAATGTTGGTTAAAATACCTGACCCTGCCAGGAATCGAACCCGGGACCCCCATGACGAAAGGCCAGCACTCTAACCATTTAGCCACGGACAAAAAGTTAAAAATTTTAAGGAAAAAAATCCACTTCTGGAGCGGAATATGGCCCTGAGGTTCGCTCAGCCTCCTAAACAGAAATGAGTACCAGGTTAATTCCTGGTGACAAAGGGGGTTGGGCGTACGGCTAACTGTTCTATCCCGGTTAGTGCAAAGGGTGCGGATAGTAGAAGCCTTTACCTTCAACACCTCCAAGGGCCTTCATAGCCTGTAGAAATATAAATTAGCATCAAGGAGAAGGGTTTTATATTCAAAATCACGGATTGGTTACAGGGAAACCGAAACATTTATTTGATGTTTTCTCATATAGGCTATGCCACCAAGAGAGTAATGTATCGCCATGTTCGTCATCATTAGAGTAAACTCGTGGTTGTTCGTTGGGTAGCTGATGAGAGGGGTGTGAATAATAATAATAATAATAATAATAATAATAATAATAATAATAATAATAATAATGTTTTTACGTCCCAATAATTACTTTTGATGGTTTTCGGAGACCCTGAGGTGCCAGAATTTTGTCTCGCAGTTCTTTTACGTGCCAGTAAATCTACCAACACGAGGCTGACGTATCTGAGCCCCTTCGAATACCACCGGACTGAGCCAGGATCGGATCTGCCAAGTTGGCGCAGAAGGCCAGCACTCAGTCCGGCAGAGGCGTGAATCCACCAGTCTGCTGAATACCCTGTTTATCTGCAGATGAGTAAACAGAACATGAAATATAATTGAAGCGAAGTTGTTCTATGATACTACCGCTTTTCCCGCTTCAGGACCTACATAGGACGCTTTCAATTTAATCCATTTCATCCGGTTTGTTTCGACGTAACAAGAGTTTCTAGTGAAGGAAGAGTATTAAATGGGGACCCAGAGTAAGTGTATTATTATTATTATTATTATTATTATTATTATTATTATTATTATTATTATTATTATTATTATTAACAGCCCATTTCTGCTCGATTTAATATTCATTAAAACTGGGTGTGTTACCCGCCATCGTGAGGGAACGCATTTCCACACAAACCTGATGAAAAGGATATACAATTAGGGTGCTTCACTCGTATAGGCCTATTCCTTCCCCTTCTTATCGTATGGTGGTGGTGATTATTGTTTTAAGAGGAAGTACAACTAGGCAACCATCCTCTATATAACACTAATCACAGGGGGAAAAGGAAGGGAGCGACACTTCTAAAAATGAAGATATCGGCTAAAGGAAGACAAGGGCCACGAAGGGCGTGAAAATGAAAGACTCCCTAGCCCTCGCAAACCTAATAGCGTCGGGGTCGGAAAAGAACAAGAGTTGACCAAGGGAGGTCGGATAGGATAGATGAAAGTGAGGAGCCTGGGACAAGTAAGTGGAAGCAATGCCAGGACTCAGCTAAGGGCCCCGTGGTCGCCAACCCACGCTCCAAAGTTCAGAGACCCTGGGGCCTCTGTTAGTCGCCTCTTTCGACAGGCAGGGGATACCGTGGGTGTTATTCTACCGCCCCCACCCACAGGGGGACTTATCGTATGGAATGTCACAAGTTATCTTGAATTTTCAGTCCTAGATTAAGAATTCCTTAGGTGATTCATTTCTTATATTGGGTGAGTATACTGTTGGAATCCGCCTCGCGGTGGCGAGGCTACCTCTTAATGGAAGGCCCAGGGTTCGATTCCCGGGAAGGTGAGGTATTTTTGCCTGGATGTGAGGGTTGGTTGGAGGTACAATCAGTCTACCGGAGAACAATAATTGAGGAGCTTTCTGACGGTTGAGATAGTATTCTCGCCTAGAAAACCAAGAGTGACGACCGAGAGGATTCGTTGCGTTGACCACGCGTCACCCCGTAATCTTCAGGCCTTCGGAATAAGTAGTGGTCGCTTGGTGGGCCAAGGTCCATTATTGCTGTAGCGCCATGAGTTTTGCTTCTTTGAGTGTACTGTAAGAGGAAAACCCAGGTGTATTGATTGTAGTGGGAGGGGGGCGTGGATAATAAAGTCCATAAATAATATAAATTATGCAGGGCGAAGCTGGCAATCGAAACTAAGCATTCCAGTGTGTAAGCTAATATGAGGGACCCTAGCCACGATTCTTCTCTTTCTGATGCACTCTCTTTACCGCAGGTTGGCAACTAGCATGGACTATTTATCTCTATTTGGGATTTCTTGTGTCAGGGTTGCCGTATAATAGATGTCCAGCCACAGTTAGAGGTTCCCCACCCAGAGAAAATATCCTCCACCCACGTATAACTTTCTGTTCTATAGTCCAGATGTTGACATAAATGAATTATATTAGGTTATTCAGAGCAAAGCAGGCTATAAGTCAATGATAAGTCACATAAGACAAGCTCAAAAGAAGCTGTTGTGTTATCCATATTATAAAGGTTCACAATAATGTATCCACTCTGCGAGGTCACATTACTAACAGAGGTCACAAACTAAATTGCGTTAACATTTCAGCTTAAAAAAATATTGTTCAGAAAATTGTACTTAATCAGACGATTAGACCTAATGGCATTCCAGTTACCAGCTGATTAATTTTTTTTTTTTTGCTAGTTTTTTTACGTCGCACCGACACAGATAGGTCTTATGGCGACGATGGGACAAGGAATGGCTAGGAGTGGGAAGGAAGTGGCCGTGGCCTTAATTAAGGTACAGCCCCAGCATTTGCCTGGTGTGAAAATGGAAAACCACGGAAAACCATTTTCAGGGCTGCCGACAGTGGGATTCGAACCTACTATCTCCCGAATACTGGATACTGGCCGCACTTAAGCGACTGCAGCTATCGAGCTCGGTAGCTGATTAATTCAAGGAGGAATCGTCGTAAAATAACGTAAAATTTCACTTCCAAACAGATTTCCTCGTCATTTACGTCACGTACAACTTTTACTACACTCTCAGTCCGACTCGTTGGCTGAATGGTCAGCGTACTGGCGTTCGGTTCAGAGGGTCCCGGGTTCGATTCCCGGCCGTGTCGGGGATTTTAACCCTCATTGGTTAATTCCAATGGCTCGGGGGCTGGGTGTTTGTGCTGTCGCCAACATCACTGCAACTCACACACCACACATAACACTATCCTCCACCACAATAACAAGTTGTTACATACACATGGCAGATGCCGCCCACCCTCATCGGTGGGTCTGCCTTACAAGGGCTGCACTCGGGAAGAAATAGCTACACGAAATTATTACTACACTCTCACATAATAATAATAATAATAATAATAATAATAATTTTATATGTGTTGCTTCGGAATATTGATTGCTAATCACTGATGCAGTACACCACGGAATTGAATAATCTAACAATGACTTTCTAATTCGTTCTAATAATGTTCTCACTTTAAAAGGGAAAATTTATTGTAACGAACTAATTAATTTTTTTTACGGGAAACAACTATCTTCTGAAGCAAATTTATTTCTTTATTTTTGCCTTTCGGCTCTGATTGAGGTCCAGTCGTGTTGTAGTCGTAAATAAATAAATAAATAAATAAATAAATAAATAAATAAATAAATAAATAAATAAATAAATAAATATCACTTTATGGTTTAACTAGAAGTGAGTAACGATGTGCCATTTTATGAGCAGCGGATTTGACCGCGGAACTAGAACTCTTGTAGCTGAGGGCACGAAATCCTCCTTCTTAATAGAAGTGAACATTGCGGTGCAGAAATCACGTATCTTGTCAGTGAGGATCCCTGCGTAATTTCCTGACTCGATCACTGATGTCAAATAATTTCCATCCTTCAAATCCTTTAATATCTGTCACAGTCCTTCACTTAAGTAATAATTACGATTCCCAGTATCGTGAATTACTTCGTACTGGAGCAGGTTATTAGCCAATTTCTAAACAAACTAGTATTGGAGCTTATTGGATAAGCATCACTCATTCCCCCCGCCCCAAAGGTCAACAGGAACGGAACTGCAAATTCAGAAGCGCTCGCCCCTTATTAAATGGGCATGCAGATGGGAATTTTCTAGGGTTTAGGATATCCTGCTCAAAAGCCCCGTTAATAACAATAATGGTAACAGTATGTCTTCAGCTACAGTGTGCAGGAAGTTTGATTAGACCCCTTTTAGGCTGCCAGCATGTCAATTTTGACTTTCCATTTTATTCTTCCAGATGCCAGGAAAACGGATCTCTATCGGGCGATCTGTGACTGAGATTTAATTAATTTTATAGGGTTGATTCCAAATGTATCATCAGAAACCATTTACATGCTGTCATTGTACGACATAGATTGCCGAGTGGACTTTCTTCCGATCTTCAGAAATCAGACTACTTCTGCAGGGAGTGAACCTATGATCTTGGGGTCCGGATTCCTACGTTCTCTCATTGTCTGTGCAGACTGCCCGATAAAATTTGTGACTGTGATTTCGTTTCTGTATGTGTCTTGTAATTAATTGCAGAAGAACCGATGGTAACCAGTGTGCTAAACATGGTAATATCGAGCAGCCTAGTTGTGCTGTGGGATACGCTCGATGGAATTAAGATGTGGTCTGAGGGGTATTGAACAGACCGCTAGAACCTCGAACTACAGCCAGAGCTAACGGCTCCCCGATGGTTTATGTTCCAAAAGAAGTAACTGGAGGGGACAGCAGGAGGGAAGAGGGAGAGAATCCGTGATGTGACTGCAAAGCACAGGAGATCACTAAGGGGAGGAGTGAGGTCCGTCGATCAATTAGTGAAGACATCACTGTGCCAGGCTATACGCTAGGTAATTACTTTCTTTTGTTATTTAACCGTATAATGTTCCGACCATTTGGTCCTTGTGTATTAGATCACATTCGATAACGCACAAAATTGTGGAACAAATACAAATCAAAATTATTCTTTAGTATTCATCTTTCTACGAGAATTTCTCACATTTATTCGAAGGATTCGACAAATACAGTCCCAAGAGAAGGTTCCAAGAGATGACAAAGAATGGTGAATATATTGTTTGGAATTTCCAATCAATTTGAAGCGACACAAGCCACCGTGGCTCAGGCGACAGCACGCCGGCCTCTAAACACTGTGTTCCGTGGTTCAAATCCCGGTCACTCCATGTGAAATTTGTGTTGGACAAAGCGGAGGCGGGGTAGGTTTTTCTCCGGGTATTCCGGTTGTCGCTGTCATCTTTCGTTCCATCAACACTCTCCAATATCAGTTCCTTTCATTTGTCAGTCATCAATCATTGGCCCAGAGGAGTGCGACAAACTACGGCAGCCGGCACAATTCCTATCATCACCGCTAGATGGAGGCTTCATTCATTCCATTCCTGACCCTGTCGAGTGACTGGAAAAGGCTGATGATTTTCATATTTTAAGCGATACTTTGTGTATTGTGTTTAATATGTAGACTGGAGCCCTAATGGATATCTTTCAAGCAGACTGGACTGCGATATGTGTTAAGGCCACCGGGCTGTATAAACGCTGACTTTCTAAGCTCAAAGTGACGAGTATGATCCCGGCTCAGTCCGGTGTTGTTTGAATGTACTGAAATTGCGTCCGTATATTTAACGTTACGTAAAAGAACAACTAGTTATTCCACGGTTTTCCATTTTCACATCAGGCACATGCTGGGGATGAACATTTCCTTACCGGGCGAGTTGGCCGTGCGTGTAGAGGCGCGCGGCTGTGAGCTTGCATCCGGGAGATAGTAGGTTCGAATCCCACTATCGGCAGCCCTGAAAATGGTTTTCCGTGGTTTCCCATTTTCACACCAGGCAAATGCTGGGGCTGTACCTTAATTAAGGCCACGGCCGCTTCCTTCCCACTCCTAGGCCTTTCCTATCCCATCGTCGCCATAAGACCTATCTGTGTCGGTGCGACGTAAAGCCCCTAGCAAAAAAAAAAAAAAAAATCCTTCCCATTCCTAGCACTGTTCTGTCCCATCGTTGCAATGAAACCTGTCTGTGTCGGTGCGACGTAAAAAAATAAACAGATTACAGGAAGAAACTAAAGCCTGAGGGGCAACTATTCCGGAACCTTGGCCCCTGTGAAAATTGTAAAATCAATAAATGAGACGTGAAATGAGTGTTGCTCGAACCAGAAGAACACTAACCGTTTATGGTAATGTTTCCCCGGCTCCAATTAGTATCGCAGTCATTTCAATAATCCAAATCCATATTTAGGTAGTAGGCGATGTTTGGTTCAAAGATCCTTCCTTCATTTCTTTCATACGGGTAATTGGAACTGAATTCGAGGCTGATGGTAGGCTTGATATCGTAGCACATGAATCATCTTCTATACCTAGAGTAACGGCAGATATACTGTGCTTAAGGCTATTTCACAAGTATAGAAACTACATCGTTTCCTTCCATATTTATTAGGAGAGCCTCATTCACATTTCGAAAACAGTCATTTTTAAACAACCTTTGGTTTCCAGTCTCAGTTTTATTAAGTTTTGGAGACCATCTTATTATATCATTTTCTCAGCACTCATGGCTTACAGTATTCCTCTACATAAATGTTTCTCTTTCTAGGCTTTGAAGTCATTTATCTGGCGACTTAATTGTTAGTGTCAACTTTACTTAATGTAATGTAATTCACAGCCTGTTTTCAGTCATTCTACCGGGTCAGGAATGAAATGAATGAAGCCCCCATCTAGCCGCGTGGATAGGAATTTTGCCGGTTGCCGAAGCCTGTCACACTCCACTGGGGCAATGATTAATCGTTGGCAGATGAAATGAAATGATATTGGAGAGTGTTGCTGGAATGAAAGACGACAGGAAAATCTGGAGTACCCGAAGAAAAACCTGTCCCGCCTCCGATTTGTCCAGCACAAATCTCACACAGAGTGACCGCGATTCGAACCACGGAACCTCGGTGAGAGACCGGAGCCACTGACGGCGGACCTTCCGACGAGGGTGGGAGGCATGTATGTATGCTATTGTGGTGGATAGTGTTGTGTGTGGTAAACGTGTTGTAGAGATGTTGAGAACATTAAAAATACCCAGTCCCCCAGCCAAGAGAATGAAACATTTTAAGTTCAAAATTCCCGAACCGACCGAGATTGCCGTGCGGTTAGGGGCGTGCAGCTGTGTGCTCTCATGTGGGAGATAGTGAGTTCGAATCCCACTGTCGGCATCCCTGAATATGGTTTTCCGTGGTTTCCCATTTTCACACCTGGCAAATGCTGGGACTGTACCTTAATTAAGGCCACGGCCGCTTCCTTCCCATTCCTAGGCCATTCCTGTCCCATCGTCACCATAAGACCTATCCGTGCCGGTGCGACGTAAAGCAAAATAGCAATAATAAAACGACCGGGATTAGAACCCAGAGCTCTGTGAAGTGAAGGCATATGCAGTAACCATTAAGCCAAGGAGCCGGAGTAAACTTTATTCTTTACCAGATTAAAACAAGCTTTTCTCCTTTCGTGGTTCTATTTTTTTTGTTTAATACAGAAACTACTTTCTCTTCCTAGGCAAAGCTAAGTCATCTCCGTACAGGCCATGAAGGCCGTTCGAGGGGTGGAAGGTAAAGGCTTCAATTATTCGTAACTTTGACACTTGGAGGGGCAAAGCGGTTAGCACTACGTTCGGCCGCCTTTGCCCCCAGGAATCAACTTGGTACTCAGTTTTGGTATAAGGCTAGTGAACCTTAGCGCTATGTGCACCTCTGAAGTGGAAATCTCGTTTCTTAAAATTTTCGACTTCCTGACGGGGAATCGAAATACGACCTTTCGGGTTGGCCGAGCACTACATCACCCTCATCCAGGCATCCCCTCATAAATACTTAGTAAGTATCAAACAAATTTAAATGATTCATATTGGGAATATCCAATGAAAGATGTTCACTAGAGAATTGTAACAATGTTTTTCCATGTGATTCAAACGCCTCACTGTTCAATGCCCTTAATCTATCTCTAAATGCGTAAAATTTCTCATAAGAATTGCGATTATTAAATTCTTGATATATTTGAGGTATTTTGAAGACTTTAATAATGTCATAACGTGTTAATACACATTACCGTACAACACATAACAGTGCCAGCACCGCAGGAACACACAGCGGAGATTATGTTCCTCACCTGACGTTGGCGTTAGGAAGGGCATCCAGCCATAAAATTTAACTGAATATACATTAATACCACCCCAGAGAATTGGGAAATAGGCCAGGAAAGAATATTAATGTGCACTGTTTAATTTTCTGTATTAATACCCACAAAGTAATGAGCACTGTAATTGGGTAAAGCTACAATGTTCAATGCTTAGGCAAACAGTCATTTTCTATTGCCTTAGAAACACAAACCTGTTGAAATATTTCATGAAATACGATTTCCATAACACTGGGGTGAAATTTTGACTATCGCTCAGTTAGCTGACTTTTTAACACTGGTTGAAGAAACTGGCCAGCTATCCTCTCAACTTTTAACCAACTTATTTGCACATTTCTGTTGCTAAATAAGTTCCGTTTTTGAAGGGGTAACGTGCCTGCCTCTTACCCCGAGGCCCCGGGTTCGATTCAAGGCCAGGTCAGGTTTTTTTACCTGGACCTGGGGGCTGGTTTGAGGTCAACTCAGTCTACGTGATTAGAATTGAGGAGCTAACTGACGGTGAGATAACGGTCCAGGTCTAGAAAGCTAAGAATAACGGCCGAGAGGATTCGTCGTGCTGACCACACGATACCTCGTAATCTGCAGGCCTTCGGGCTGAGCTGCGGTCGCTTGGTAGGCCAAGGCCCTTCAAGGGCTGTAGTGCCATGGGGTTTGGTTTGGTTTATTCTAGGTCAAATGTTATAGTTCAAAAATTCATAAATCGAAGCAGTCTATTAATTTGCCTCACAGGGTCCTGATTTGTGCAACGTATACTGAGTCTCCTGCTGACCAGAATAAGTCCTTGGCCTTGGATCGTATTCAGTATCGCTTCTCAATCAATCAATCAATCAATCAATCAATCAATCAATCAATCAATCAATCAATCAATCAATCAATCAATCAATCAATCAATCAATCAATCAATCAATCAATCAATCAATCAATCAATCAATCAATCAATCAATCAATCAATCAATCAATCAATCAATCAATCAATCAATCAATACTGATCTGCATTTAGGGCAGTCGCCCAGGTGGCAGATTCCCTATCTGTTGCTTTCCTACCATTTTCCGAAATGATTTCAAAGAAATTGGAAATTTATTGAACATCTCCCTTGGTAAGTTATTCCAATCCCTAACTCCCCTTCCTATAAATGAATATTTGCCCCAGTTTGTCCTCTTGAATTCCAACTTTATCTTCATATTGTGATCTTTCCTACTTTCATAAACGCCACTCAACCTTATTCGTCTACTAATGTCATTCCACGCCATCTCTCCGCTGACAGCTCGGAACATACCACTTAGTCGAGCAGCTCTTCTTCTTTCTCTCAATTCTGCCCAACCCAAACATTGCAACATTTTTGTAACGCTACTCTTTTATCGGAAATCACCCAGAACAAATCGAGCTGCTTTTCTTTGGATTTTTTCCAGTTCTTGAATCAGGTAATCCTGGTGAGGGTCCCATACACTGGAACCATACTCTAGTTGGGGTCTTACCAGAGACTTATATGCACTCTCCTTTACATCCTTACTACAACCCCTAAACACCCTCATAACCATGTGCAGAGGTCGGTACCCTTTAAAATCACAGGAATAGAACCAGCTTTTGGGTGGTTAGGCCGTGTGCATTATGCAGAGTTTCGTCCAGACGTGCCATTTGGACTCATCAGCTGGAATGGCACGCCCCTCCAGGACTCTGCTTAGCAGTGGCAGACCAAACTGTGTGGCCCCGCCGTGTTAGCAAATCAAGTTTGCTAACCTGCTAAAGGAGAAATGACTTCTCCGTTTCAAAAATGCTCCCCCATTGGAGATACAAGCCTTTTTTGAAATTGTATCTCCAATGGGGGAGCATTTTTGAAACGGAGAAGTCATTTCTCCTTTAGCAGGTTAGCAAACTTGATTTGCTAACACGGCGGGGCCACACAGTTTGGTCTGCCACTGCTAAGCAGAGTCCTGGAGGGGCGTGCCATTCCAGCTGATGAGTCCAAATGGCATGTCTGGACGAAACTCTGCATAATGCACACGGCCTAACCACCCAAACGCTGGTTCTATTCCTGTGATTTTAAGATCTGCGGCTGTGAAAGCCTTTTTTGAAATCGGTACCCTTTATTTACAATCCCATTTATGTGATTACCCCAGTGAAGATCTTTCGTTATATTAACACCTAGATACTTACAATGATCCCCAAAAGGAACTTTCACCCCATCAACGCAGTAATTAAAACTGAGAGGACTTTTCCTATTTGTGAAACTCACAACCTGACTTTTAGCCCCGTTTATCAACATACCATTGCCTGCTGTCCATCTCACAATATTTTCGAGGTCACGTTGCAGTTGCTCACAATCTTGTAACTTATTTATCACTCTATAGAGAATAACATCATCCGAAAAAAGCCTTACCTCCGATTCCACTCCTTTACTCATATCATTTAAATATATAAGAAAACATAAAGGTCCGATAACACTGCCCTGAGGAACTCCCCTCTCAACTATTTTTTTTTTTTTTTTTTTTTTGCTAGTTGCTTTACGTCGCACCGACTCAGATAGGTCTTATGGCGACGATGGGACAGTGAAGGGCTAGGAGTGGGAAGGAAGCGGCCGTGGCCTTAATTAAGGTACAGCCCCAGCATTTGCCTGGTGTGCAAATGGGAAACCACGGAAAACCATTTTCAGGGCTGCCGACAGTGGGGTTCGAACCTACTATCTCCCGAATACTGGATACTGGCCGCCTCTCAACTATTACAGGGTCAGACAAAGCTTCACCTACTCTAACTCTCTGAGATCTATTTTCTAGAAATATAGCAACCCATTCAGTCACTCTTTTGTCTAGTCCAATTGCACTCATTTTTGCCAGTAGTCTCCCATGATCCACCCTATCAAATGCTTTAGACATGTCAATCGCGATACAGTCCACTTGACCTCCAGAATCCAAGATATCTGCTATATCTTGCTGGAATCCTACAAGTTGAGCTTCAGTGGAATAACCTTTCCTAAAACCGAATTGCCTTCTATCGATCCAGTTATTAATTTCACAAACATGTCTAATATAATCAGAAAGAATGCCTTCCCAAAGCTTACCTACAATGCATGTCAAACTTACTGGCCTGTAATTTTCAGCTTTATGTCTATCACCCTTTCCTTTATACACAGGGGCTACTATAGCAACTCTCCATTCATCTGGTATAGCTCCTTCGGCCAAACAATAATCAAATAAGTACTTCAGATATGGTACTATATCCCAACCCATTGTCTTTAGTATATCCCCAGAAATCTGATCAATTCCAGCCGCTTTTCTAGTTTTCAACTTTTGTATCTTATTGTAAATGTCATTGTTATCATATGTAAATTTTATTACTTCTTTGGCCTTAGTCTTTTCCTCTATCTCGACATTATCCTTGTAACCAACAATCTTTACATACTGCTGACTGAATACTTCTGCCTTTTGAAGATACTCACATACACACTCCCCTTGTTCATTAATTATTCCTGGAATGTCCTTCTTGGAACCTGTTTCTGCCTTAAAATACCTATACATACCCTTCCATTTTTCACTAAAATTTGTACGACTGCCAATTGTGCTTGCCGTCATGTTATCCTTAGCTGCCTTCTTTGCTAGATTCAATTTTCTAGTAAGTTCCTTCAATTTCTCCCTACTTCCACAGCCATTTCTAACTCTATTTCTTTCCAGTCAGCACCTCCTTGTTAGTCTCTTTATTTCTCTATTATAATAAGGTGGGTCTGTACCATTCCTTACCACCCTTAAATGTACAAACCTGTTTTCGCATTCCTCAACAATTTCTTTAAACCCATCCCAGAGTCTGTTTACATTTTTATTTACCGTTTTCCACCGATCATAGTTACTTTTTAGAAACTGCCTCATACCTGCTTTATCAGCCATATGGTACTGCCTAACAGTCCTACTTTTAAGACCTTCCTTTCTATCACATTTATTTTTAACTACCACAAAAACAGCTTCATGATCACTAATACCATCTATTACTTCATTTTCCCTATAGAGCTCATCTGGTTTTATCAGCACCACATCCAAAATATTTTTCCCTCTGGTTGGTTCCATCACTTTCTCAATCAGCTGTCCTTCCCATATTAACTTATTTGCCATTTGTTGGTCATGCTTCCTGTCGTTCGCATTTCATTCCCAATTGACATCTGGCAAATTCAGATCTCCCGCTACAATCACATTTCTTTCCATGTCGTTTCCCACATAGCTGACTATCCTTCTCGCTGGATGGAGCCTTCACATCTGAAGAACCGTCTTTTACCTCAAAACACCGGCTCTAAGTCTACTAAGAGTTCTCCAGGTGATGTAAGCGGTATCTCTGCCAGGAGCTAGCTCTTCCTTAACGCCCATGTCTGGGTTATTCAGTTTGTCGCTCCACATATTGATACGATTAGTTTCTCTGATTCCTTGCAGCGTTTCAGGCTTAGTGAAGAACCTCTTCCTGGATCTCAGCCAGTGTTCGCTAGAACGGTGGTCGTAGCGATATGAGTCTTGTATTTATTTCTTATGTTGAACATCAGTTACAACTTCACTTCATACATCACGAATTTACGAACTTCATAAAATATTCTGTGAAACGCGAATTCACTCATTCAATTTTAATATTTTAACAAGATGTTAACCAACGTTGAACCAACAGTTTAAACCTTCCCCTTCGTATAAAGGTAAAACGTACGTTCGTCTGGACCGTACTATTGTGCGCCTTAGAAACTTAGACGGCAAGCGAGAATTATATCAAACGCAGGGAGCCTTTTGAAATGTGTTGTTTCTGCAAAATGATTAATGTTGCATAAGATGACAAACAAGGTTTTGCATCGAATTCGCAAAAGATATCATTTCTGGAATCAATATGCAAACAACGTTTTTTCTGGCAGTGTTACACTTTACGGCAGTATTCATTAATAAAAACCATTGTATACGGTTATGTTGCTGAAAAAAGAAAAGCTTCGGAAGGACCGAGGAATTCATTCATAAAATATATGTTAGGAGACATTAGACATTAGAGTGGAAATATACGTAGCAATGAAAAGGATAGCCATCCATGGGGTTGAACGGAATCATTTCGAGACAAGAGACAAGTCTTTCGAATTAATAATTTTTGATTGTTAATGAACCTACCGTTATTCTTTGAACTTTCAACAAACTTCTCACCATGTTTCCGTAGACCAAACATGAAACCTTAGTATAAAGGTGAGTTTCGAGTAACATAACCGATCTCATTCAGCATCAAGGTCGCACTTCACCATCACGTCTCTTCCCACCGATAACAGTGTTGTCAAATATTGATGCATCTTTAATTCTAAAATGGAAGTTCTGAAATTGTGGCAAATATTCACCCAATGGGAAGCTTCACCTCCAAAGCGACAACGTACATAGTTCCTTGAAAGTCAAAACTACAACCTGTGATAATAAAGTTCGGTTAATGAAGACAGACGGTCGATCCGGCAAAACTGGCGACACGTAAGGCTACACTTGCGTAGCAGCAGGTTTTGACCACCTGCTCCCAACGATGTTCAGTTGAGCATCGTGTGTGTGCTCTGTTTGACACAGTGCGTGTTTAGTGCGTTGGTTCTTAACTGCGAACAGGAACATGAACGACCAAAAGCTCAATGTATTGTTTTAAGCTTGGCAAGGCACTGAAAGAAGCGCATGCTATGCTGGTACGTGTTTATGAAGATAAAGCACTGTCCTTGAAGTGTGTGTACGAGTGGTTCACTCATTTTCGGGGAGGCCGGGAAAGTGTTTCTGACAACCCCCGTAGCGGAAGATCGGCGACCGCCGTCAGTGACGAAAACGTTGAGAAGGTGAGGACATTAATCAAGAACGATCGGCGATTAACTGTGGCATGATAGCGGATGAACTGCAGATTAACCGTGAATTCGTGCGTCCAACGAAACGTAACGAGGCTTTTGAACAGCATCCGAAAGGAAGCCTTCTTGCAAAGTTTCCAGGACATGTATCGCCGATCTCAGCAGTGCATAGTTATGGAAGGGGACTATTTCGAAGGACAGTAAGGTCACTGTCGTTCATTTATTTATTTATTTGGGAAACCAAAACAGCGAGAAGCCGAATTGCAGAGGTCCACAATGAAAAACATATTTACAATAGAGTAGCACAAGACAAACATAAAAAATGAGTGGAAGAACAATGATGAAAAAACATCTAACGATAAAAATAGAGGAAAAAATTAAAAACTAACAAAATAGTTGTAGAGACATAGCAAATAACAACAAAACATAAAGGCTAAAGAAACAACGAGAAAAATTGAAGATTGAACGTAAAACTAAGAGAAGAACTGATAGCTAGGCACAGTAAGATAAATACAGATATAACACTTAAGTAACGGTATAGTACCGGTACAGTAAAAAATATGATATTATGTACAAAAGAGAGGACAGCAATGAGAAGAGAAAAAAGGAATATGAGGAAAATGAACTGGGTTAAGTTAAGGAAGAATCGATTAAAGAGGCAAACGAAGAAAAAACGTCCAAGTTCCTGTCAGAAGATAAAGAGTTAAGGAGGGCTGGTATGCGGATAAATAAACATGTTTGAACGAGAGAGAGGCGGGAATACGGAATATGAAGGGGCGGATTAATCCTGTTTTTGCGAGTTGGAACATGTAAGGAAAAGAAGGATGCAGGTTCAGGAGAACGAAATAAATCGTTAACAGCGTTATATAGGAATCTAAGGTCGGCTACTTTCCTGCGACTAGATAACGGATGAAGGTTTAACTTGTCTAGTATCTGATTACTGCTCAAGTTTCGACAATCATATACTCTGGCTCTAACAATGGCACAGAAGAATGACTGCACGCGGTCAATATGATTCAGATTAGTGGGTGAAGAGGTAGACCATATACGTTGATAGTACAGGACAATTCACCGAACTTTATTGTCACAGGTTGTAATTTTTCCTTTGAATTCCATGTCCTACGACTTAAAATAATGCTCTTTAATTCATGATTGTGATTAAAAAGATAATTTGAGGCAAGGCATCCCTTCGTCATTGTCGTTAATACTGCGCCGCAGCCTGGGCTGGTCTCTCTCTTTCGAACGACCGGTTCCAACAACATTGTTTCTAAACTTCGTGTCGTCTCATCTCATGTAAGTAACTATAACAAAGGTTACAAGTCAACGAGGGGCGTTAGCGGTCATCGCAATCAAATAAATAATGATTAAAACAGTTTTATACCTGATGTATGTGTGTAATCTATTCACAAACTAATTAAAAATAAGTATGTTTGCACGCTCAACCCAGTTCTTTCTCGTTATTGACCTTATGAAACTCCACCCCTCGATTTGAATGAATTGCTTCGAGCGTTATGTTATTCCCACCTGTTGATACTTCTTTATTTGTAAATCGTTAAACAAATCATATATCCTTCCTTTGTAGAGTAATTTGCCACAATAAATATGATCAGTTTTCATTCCCCTTAATTAAAAATATTAAATTCAATATTGCCTGATGAAAAATATGATTTGCTGCAAGGCATTCAATGCGAGGTGTAAGATACCTTCTCATTTGCTTGGATTAATTTAAATAACATTGCGATATATTAAAAACATATGTAAACATCGGTTATTATTCTTTCTATCGTACTTACAATGTGATCTCAGAGCGTGTCGTGTCTGAGTGTCATGTGTAGAATTAGAATAGGTCCACTTGAGGAAGATATTAACGAGAATCTTTAGTGGGTGTGCATTTCAAGAAATCTATAACCGAATAATTGGCTGTACAAGTGTAGGTTTGTATAAAGGTAGGGGTAGAAATGACCCGGCTCCGTGGTACAGGTGTATGTGCTGCCCCTTACCCGGAAGCCCCGGGTTCGGTTCCCGGCGAGGTTAGGGATTTTTACCCGTATCTGAGGGCTAGTTCGAGGTCAATCAACCTAAGTGATTACGATCGATGGGCTGCCTGACGGTCAGTTAGTGGTCTCGGTCTAGAAAGTCAAGAATAATGACCACACGGCACCTCAAAATATGCAGGCCCTCTGACAGAGCAGTGGTCGCTTGGTAATTCATGGCCCTTCGGGGCTGTTGCACCATGGGGATTTTTGTTTTATTTCGTTTTTGGGTGTAGAAATGAAAATAGAGCCTGCACAGGTACATGAATAAACGAGGTGCTTCAAGGTACACTGGTGACTTAATATTTGGTACCAGAGAAGCTTATATCATTAAAATCCCTAGAATAATCGAAGACTGATAAAACTACCCGAAGAGGACGAGCTATAGGTTAGGGGTTCAAAATGGAAACAGCAGAAGTAATAGATCATTTTGAGAAAACAATTTTCCAACCACATGATTGATCTATAGTTTGGGTGGACTTAATAGTTTCACGAAATTCCAAATTAGTTTTTAACATCAAATCCAGAGACACTGTTGAAGAAAATTTCCGAGATATTAAGAAAGTAAGCATTATGTTGACGTCATGAACAATCGAGCTAATGTGGAGGTGGACAATGATTATGGTTAAAGTACGCTTGAAGAAGTGGAAATGATGATAAATAAACTCCGTTGTCATAAGCTGCAGGAATAGATGAAATTAGACCTAAAATGGTGAAATATAGAAGGCAAGGATTAAATGACTTCAAAGAGGAATAAGATTAATACAGAAAGTTAGTAACATACCTTCCGATTGGAAGAAAGCAGTATTTGCACCTATCTATAAGTAAGGGAACTGGAAGGATTGCAAGAACAATCGAGGTATTTCATTGATCAGTATATCAGGCAATGTGTTTGCTGGCATTTTGGAAGGGAGGGTGGGAACTGTGGTAGAGAGTAAGTTGGATGAAAACCAGTGTGGTTTCAGACTACAGAGGGGCTGTCAGGATCAGATTTTCAGTATATGCCAGATCATTGAAAAATACTATGAGAAAAGTAGACAGTTATGTTTATGTTTCGTAGATGTAGGGATGGCATATTCCAGAATACCAAGGGAAATGATGTTCGCCGTAATGGGGAATTATGGGATTAAGGACAGATTATTAAAAGCAATCATAGGCATTTCTATTGCCAATTGGGCTTCAGTGAGAATAGATGTTAGAATGAATTCTTGGCTCTATACTTACAGGGGTTAAATTCTTCCCCCTCTGTTGTTCTTAGTTTACATGTACCATCTATAAAAGTTGTTGTTGTTGCTGGTGGCTTTACGTCGCACCGACACAGATAGGTGTTATGGTGACGATAAGATAGGAAAGACCTAGGAGTTGGAAGGAAGCGAGCGTGGCCTTAATTGAGGTACAGCCCCAGCATTAGTATACAGTTGTAAGGAGGGATTCAATTAGGAGGAAATGTAGTAACTTGTTTGGCCTGACGCTTGGTGTTAATGGCAGATTGTGCTGAAAGCCTGCAGTCTAATATCTTGGAACTTGAAAATAGGTGCCATGAGTATGACATGAAAATTAGCCTTTACAAGAGTAAAGTGATGTCAGTAGGTAAGAAAGCTAAGAGAACTGAATGTCAGGTTGGGAATACAAATCTGGAATAAGTACAAAATTTCAAGTATTTAGGATGTGTATTCTCCCAGGATTGTCTACATTAAGTGATATTAAATCAAGGTGCAGCAAATATAATGCAGTGAGTTCGCAGTTGCGAACAAAGTATTCTGCTTCTGGACAAAATATCGGACTGTTATTAGACTATATTTGCTTTACGGTAGTGAAAGCTGGGTTGGCTCAGGATATCTTATTCATAAGTTGGAAGAGATACGAAAATAGCAAGAATGATGTAGGCCACAAACAGGAGGGAACAATGGAAGAAGGATACTCGGAATAAGAAGATAGAGGCGAATTCAGGAATGAACTCGATTGATGAAGCTGTACGGACAAACCGGTGGGAACTTGTGAGACGAATTGAGGAGGATATGTTACCTAGGGGAAACATGTATTCGGTCATGGAGGGTAAGAAAAGTAGAGGGAGACAAGAACGACGATGGTTGGATTCAGTTTTAATGATCTAAAGAGGTATAGAACTAAACGAGGTCACAGAGTTAGTTATAAATAGAGTATTGTGGTGGCGTTTTGTAAATTCACAGAGGTTTGCAAACTGAACGCTGAAAGACATCACAGCCTATAAAGAATATGTATGTAAGAATATATATTATTGGTCACTAAGCAAAGCACCATTGAAGTGATCCCGTTAATAGGCATTAGGCGAGGAGGCCTAATGTGGAAACCTTTTTTTTTTACAACTCGTTTAACGTCGCACCGACACAGATAGGTGTTATGGTGACGATGGACAGGAAAGAGTTAGGAGTGGTGAAGAAACGGCCATGACCTTCATTAAGGGACAGCCCCAGCACTTGCCTGGTTTGAAAACGGGAAACCACGAAAAACCATCTTCAGGGCTGCCGACAGTGGGATTTGAACCTATTATTTCCCGGATGCAAGCTGACGGCTGCGCGCCCCCAACCGCACAGCCAACTCGACGGGAGAATTTCTCAGCAAAGTAAGGGTCCTCATACTAAGAAAAACGCAAAATTAAGCAATTTACTCGTTGTACCAAGCGTTGAAGGGATAAAGGGCCAAGAAAGGTTTCAAATTGCGAGTCTTGAATAGCTCTATCAAACTAAAAACAAATTTCGAAAATCACTACCGGCCTAAATGCAGTTCCGGAAAAATAGCCGAAAATCCCTTGTTTCTTTCTTCGTTTTCTTTTTGTTCAAATCTTAGCCATATTAACTTATTTACATAATTTATTCTGTAATGTGTTCCTTGGTTCAATACTCTCAGGTATGTTTCAAGTTTTTGGAAAATATCCACACCGAATGTAGTTGTAAGTGCTTAAGTGAAACGCTGCATTGACTCACATTAGCGCTCGTAGTGGTGCTTAAGTGAAACTCTGCATTGACTCACATTAGCGCTCGTAGTGGTAGAGAAAGGCAAACTGCTAATCTAATCGACCAAATAACGATGATTAACCCTGGAGTGGTCACATGGATTTTGTCAGTATTAATGATCGCACCGGGTCTCTCAGACCCACTTTTTCTCAGTGTTTTACTATTAGATTTTTGTACTTTATTTCCAGTTACAGTATTATAGGACACTGTTTAGTTTATTTTAATATAGTTTACATGACTACAATATTTAACTATCCTGTTTCATAACCAAAAGTAAATTTTTATAATTACACTGAAAAACTGATTGTTTTCTCTTAACTAGTGAAAGGCAAAACATGGTAAGAGTAAAATGCAATTTAAATATTGTTTTTCACTTTCTCCTGCATTTAAATGCACAAAGCAACACTTTCATTTAGATTCTACACAGTGTTAATAAAACATTTTTTTGAGAATTTCACACTTGAACTATTGGTAAAAGATATGGATTTTTTAGGTATGTGTGAATTATATGTCATAATTCATGAAATAAAAATCAAATTAATTTTAGAAACACATCCCAGTACAGGGAAACATCACTTTAATAAATTTCTATGCACATTCTGCAGCCTAGTTGTCCATGTTCTCCGCAAATGAATTTTTTGCACTTGCGGCAGATGAAGGATGTCTTCCTGTCTTTGTTTGTTGTGCTGAAATGACATCTCTTTCTTTTCCTGGGAATTTTTGTGGCAGGTGCTTGCACAGGGTAGTTACACCCAGAATTAGCTTCATCCATTGTTACACAGAAGAAAAAGTGTACTAAACTAACAATGCGAATTTTGACAACAAAGACTAACGTTAACAGTCGCACAGGGTCTGCGAGACCCTGAACAGCCTGTACGCTCAAAGTTTCCAAGGCAACTGAGAGCGAGCTACTGTGTTCGGTTGAAGGTCGGGAGCCAAGAAGCTACCAGGGAGGCGGAAGCATTCGGTGCATTCCAACAACAGGAACACCAATAAGTATGTCCGTCCGGGTCTCGTAGACTCATCGCGACCACTCCAGGGTTAAGGAAAGGGTTGTAATTTTTAGGAATAAATTAAGAATACATTCTCATACTATTCGCAGCTCATATCCCTAGGATGTTTTCAACATCGAATTGCTTGCCTGACGGGCTAGAACTGTATATATTTAAAACTAATTAGGAATGCTAGGTGCATCTTAGCGCTAAACTTCCCCGGTATGTATGTTTAGTCCTCAGCCCGAAGGCTGGTTGGATCCTCAACAGTTCCGCCATCAGCTGTCATAGATGGCCTAGGCATCACTGAAGAGGCGTACTAGGGAAATGACGAGTGAGGTAGTTTCCCGTTGCTTTCCTCACCGAGCCACAAGTTGCTATTACACATCAGTCTGCCAAGCCCACTGAAATGCATGCACCAACTGACCCTATGAGCAATATTTTCACACCATTCATAGCAGGGACTGGCTGCAGAAGGAATGGCATTACTAGCATTACTCATACCTCAGTCACTTTCATTTTGTCAAAGCTAAGGATAAAGCTGAGACAGATCAATGAAAGTAACAAAATTGCTCTAGCCCATACCAGAAGATGCACTGTAAACACTAGGTCCCCCAGCAAAGGCACTAGGAAGAAATAATTGGTAATGTTGTAGACAACGCTGGATCTACGATCTAGGGTTAGCGTACCTGCTTCTCACCCACAGGCTCCGGGTTCGATCCGCAGCCAAGTCAGCTGTTCTTGTATTTATATCCGAACTGAGGGTCGGTTCAAGATCCACTCAACGTACAGGTACGTGGTTATAACTGAGCAGCCATCAGACGTGAGGAATCCAAAAGCCAAGTTTAACGGCCGTTAGGATTCGTCGTGCTTATCAGACGTCACCTTGTAATCGGGCTTAGCAGAGGTCTTTTGGCATGCCGAGGTCTATAAACGCGGAAGCTCCAAGCGGTTTGTCTGTCATAGAAAACCGCTGTACATTCAGATATATCTTCAGACTGTAATGGCATTAGGTTATTTGATATTATTGTAAAATTTCTTCTACATCGCAACGACTTACGCAGATGCTATGGAGTCGATGGGGATAGGAGAGCTGCACCCCTTGACGCGCACAGCCAACTCGCTTGATTATGTGAACTGCAAATCCTTTCTTGTGGTTGTTCACCTGTCACCCGCTCAATCAACGATCTATATTTTATTACGATAGTTCTCTACATTCGGATTATCTGCCTCATCTAAACCGATTGGGATGGCTGCGCGGTACGGGCTTCATAGCTGTAAGCTTGCATTCGAGAAGATAATGGGTTCGAATTACACACTGACAGCCCAGAGAAAGGTGTCCCATGTTTTCCCATTTTCAGACCAGGCTAATGCTGTGGATGTACCATAATTAAGGCCACAATCGGATCTTTCCTGGATCTTACTCTTTCCTGTCCCTGTGTCGACGAAAACATTTTTCAGTTAGTGTAACAGAGAGAAGTTCAAACATTTGCATGTAATGGTCTGACGGATTGTTTGGTTTTAACCGAAGGTTCATTTACTTGAAATATTACTAACATTCAATAGTCTCCCAGGGTTAATTTAAAATATGAACCTTCTATAATATGAAATGACTCATAATGTAATTTCTGAAGTAAAGGTGGTAGTTCTATTTAAGAATATTGGAAACCTCCACTTCCCCCTCCCTCCCTAATTTTCACGGCCTGTATGGAGATGGCTTGCTTTCTATTGGTTATCACTTCGTAGTTTCGTAGATTGGCTCGGTTTTATTTCATTGAAATGAAGAAAGGTTTAGGAGACTGACACGGGGTGCTCTAATCATCTGGTAACGCAACGGGAAGGAGAAGTGTTGCCTTTAATAGTAACTATGATGTCTTTCCTCCTTTACCAGACGAACATCAGTAATGATTCGGTTACTAGTACCTTCTACTCATTCTAAATCCTAAGAAATGTTAAATTCACACTCCAGTACGGGCAGTTCAGCTACACATCTTATCGGGTAGACTTTAAACACAAACTCTCTTTCACGCTTTAACAATAATAATACGACTGCAGGAATCCTTGCAAACATTCCACGGGTGACGATCGAAATCTCACTGCAATAAGAAACAACTTTAGAGTTGTTATGCCGTGTGCGTTTGCAGAGTTCCGCCCAGACGTGCCATTTGGGCTCATCGGTTGGACTGACACCGCTTTCCGAAACTCTCCTTAACAGTTATAATCATTATAAAATATCAAAGCCATTTCTTAGTAACAGTGCTGGTGTAGTTATTTTATTATTATTATTATTATTAATAATCATGCACAGTCGTATCAGAACACTATTTGTTATTTCATAACCGGTTTTCGGACATTTATTTGCATACATTTGCACTTGTTTTTTATTTTTCTTATTTAACAGTTGATGTCAACAGGACTACATTTCAATTTTTTTAAACTCATTGTAACTAATTTCGACGACACACTCATGTGGAATTAAATATTTAAATTCTAACACTGATGATGGACCTTAGTGTCAAGAAACAGGTTATGAATGAATGAAAAAAATAGTGTGCTGATAAGACTGTATATGATTAATAATAATAATGATCATAATACTAATAAAACTACTTGACAGTGGCAGACTTTATTAGATTAGCAAATCCCAGGACTGAGTGGTCAGTTTGCCTCTTCTAAGCAAACTTTTAGAAGAGTGCAAATCCAGCTGATGAGCCCAAATAGTACGCCTGGGCGAAAAAAAAACTCTGTAAAGGCACGCGGCCTAACAACACAAAATATTTTCTTTTGATGTGAGATTTCGCAACAGTTGCAGAAGTTTTGACTGTTCTGCTTTCTAGTAAGAAAAATGGAACTCTTTTGGACGATGTGCATTGACGCAATGAGTTCTATCGGAAGTGCTTTAAATGCCAACAAGTGACATGCGGTGCCTATTTTTTTTTTGCCAATCCTCCAAAATTTGACTATCTCTGTCTGTATAGAACTAACGAGTCGGGAGCTATACCGCTGAATCTATGAGAGCTACGCACGTACATTAAGTAAGGACGTGTTCACAATAACAGCCTTCCGAAAACTTGGTAAGACTTGAGGGTAATATAGACTAATGATCCGCCTAGTTATGCAGTTTTTGACTTTTTGACATTCCTTTTATTGCTAGTGGCTTTACGTCGCACAGAGACAGACAGATCTTGTGGCGACGATGGGATAGGAAGGAAGCGGCCGTGGCCTTAATAAGGTACAGTCCCAGCATTTGCCTGGTGTTAAAATGGGAAACCACGGGAAACTAACTTCAGAGCTGCCGACAGTGGGATTCGAACCCACTATCTCTCGGATGCAAGCTCACAGCTGCGCGCCCCTAACCGCACGGTCAACTCACCCGGTTTTTACAATCCTTCTCGACAGCAATGGATGTCAGGGAAAATTGACCAAACCATTTGATTTCCAACTAGACACCTAGCAGACGCAGCTTAGTCATTATCGGTTTACCTGAAAGGACGTAGGCTTGATTTTCCGCTAGATGAAACATTGTAAGAAGTTAGTTCTGAAGAAGCACATAGTCCTGAGGTTCATGGAGCTTACCCAGAAAGTACTAGGTTAATTCCTGGAAACAAAGACTGCTGGGCATACAGATCTAACCGCCCTATCCCAGTAAGAACCGAGAATACTAATAGAACCCTTTTTTCGACTCCTCGAAGGACCTTTATGGCCCCTTACGGAGATAGTCCTGCTTTGCTGTTTGTTTACTTTCATATGGATTGCGATAGGTACTAGGAAGCAATGAAATGGTTAGTTAAATTATTACGGCTGGCAAAGGCATGGCGATAAAGGGGGTTAAAAGTCAGGTTGTTAGTTTAATAGGAAAAGTCCTCTCAGTTTTAATTACTGCGTTGATGGGGTGGAATTTCATTATAGAGATCACTGTAAGCATCTAGTTGTTAATATAAAGAAAGACCTTCATTGGGGTAATCACATGAATGGGATTTTAAACAAAGGGTACAGATCTCTGCACATAATTATGAGGGTATTTAGGAGCTGTAGTAAGGATGTAATGGAGAGGGCATATTAAGTTTCTGGTAAGACCCCAATTATAGTATGGTTCCAGTGTATGGACCCTCATAAGGATTATTTGAATCGAGAACTGGAAAAAAATCCAAAGAAAGCAGCTCGGAGATTTCCGACAAAAGAGACGAAAATATTGCGCAGTTAGGGCTGGAAAGTCTTCGGAGAAAGGACGCAAGCAAGTGGTATGTTCCGAGCTGTCAGTGGAGAGATGACGTGGAATGACATTAGTAGACGAATAAGTATGAGTGGTGTTTTTGTGTTGTTGTTTGAGCCATCAGTCCATAGACTGGTTTGATGGAGCGGTCCATGCCACCCTATCCTGTGTTAAACTTTTCATTTCTACGTAACTGCTGCATCCTACATCTGGTGTAATCTGCTTGTCATATTCATACCTTGGTCTGCCCCTACCGTTCTTACCGCCTACACTTCCTTCGAAAACGAACTGCACAAATGCTAGGTATCTTAAGATAACATTCTATCTCTTCTTCTCGTCAAATTTAGCCAAATCGATCTCCTCTCACCAATACGATTCAGTACCTCTTCATTCGTAATTCGATCTATCCATCTCACCTTCAGCATTCTTCTGTAACACCACATTTCGAAAGCTTCTATTCTCTTTCTTTCGGAGCTACTTATCGTCCATGTTTCACTTCCATTCAATGCCACGCTCTAGACGATAGTCTTCAAAAACATTTTTCTAATTCTATATCAATATTCGAAGTGAGCAAATTTCTTTTCTTAAGAAATGCCTTCTTTGCTTGTGCTAGTCTGCACTTTATGTCCTCCTTACTTCTGCCATCGTTAGTTATTTTACTACCCAAGTAACAATTTTCATCAACTTCCTTTAAGACTTCATTTCCTAATTTAATATTTCCTGCATCACCTGTCTTTGTTCGACTGCACCTTGTACACCTTACCCAAAACTCTGTCCATACCATTCAATAATTTCTCCAAATCTCTTGCAGTCTCAGATAAACTAACAACATCATCAGAAAATCTCAAGGTTTTGATTTCCTCTCCTTGGAATATGATTCCCTTCCAAAATTCCTCTTTGATTTCCTTTATTGCCTGTTCTGTACAAAGATTGAAAAGTAGGTGGGGAGGACAAACTGCAACGTGCCTCACTCCTTCTGGATTGCTGCTTCTTTTCAAAGTCCTCGATTCTTATCACCGCAGATTGATTTTTGTACAGATCATAGATAATTCTTCGTTCTCGGTATCCAATTCGACCACTTTCAGAGTCTCAAATAGCTCGGTAAATCAATATTATCGAATGCCTTTTCACGGTATACGAACACTAAGTATGTGGGCTGGTCCTTCTTAATTCGATCCTCTAAGATCAGACGTAAAGTTAGGATTTCTTCACGTGTTCCTACATTTCTTCTGAAGCCAAATTGATCATCTCACAACTCAGTTCCAACTTGTCTGTCCACTCTTCTGTAACCTTAAAGAATAAGTGTTAAAATTTTGCAGCCATGAGTTACTAAACTAATGGTGCGGTAGTTTTCACACTTGCCTGCACCGTCTTTCCTGGGAATAGGTATAACAACATTCTGCCGAAAATCGGATGGCACTTTTCCTGTCTCATACATATTACACACTAAATGGTATAACCTCGCCATGCTGGTTTCTCATAAGGCAGTCAGTAATTCAGAGGGAATATCATCAATTCCAGGTGCTTTGTTCATATTTAGGTCTCTCAAAGTTCTATCAAATTCTGACCTCAAAATTGGCTCCCCCCATTTCACCAGCATCAACAGCCTCTTCTTGTTCCAGAACCATTCGTCTCTGTCCTTACCCTGATATGAGAGCTGGATATGTTCCTGCCATCTCCCTGCCTTCTCTTCTTTCCCTAGAAGTGGTTTTTCATATGAGCTCTTAATATTAATAGACCAAGTTTTCCTTTCTCCAAAGGTGTCCTTTTTTTCTAAACGCAGCATCTGCCTTTCCTATGACCATAACACCTTCAACATCCTTGCACTTCTCCTTCAGCAATTCTTCCTTAGCTGTCCTGGATCTTCTATCCACTTCATTCTTTAGTAGCCTGTATTCCTTTTTTCCCTCTTCATTATTTGCATTCTTGTACTTTCGTCGTTCATCAATCAGGTCTATTATTTCATGAGTTATCCATTGATTCTTCGGTGATCCTTCCTTTCTTCCCGTCATCTCTTCAGCAGCCTTAGAGGCCCCATTCTTCACAACCGTCCATTCTTCTTCTACTGTGTTTCCTTCAGCCTTTTCATTTAGTCCTTGTGCAACATGTTCCTCGAAACAGTCCCTCACACTCTTTTCTTTCAACTTTTCTAGATCCCACTTCCTTGCATTCCTTCTTTTCATCAATTTCTTCAACTTCAGGTGGAATTTCATGACCAAGAAGTTGTGGTCAGAGTCCACGTCTGCTCCTGCGGAAGTTTTGCAAGCCAACACCTGGTTTCTGAAGCTCTACCTAATCATAAGGAAGTCTATTAGATACCTTCCAGTGTTTTCAGGTCTCGTCCACGTATGCAACCATCTTTTGTGGTGTTTGAACAAAGCATAAGCAAGGACCAAATTGTGATCGGTGCAGAATTCAACCTGCCGACTTCCTCTTTCATTCCTTTGTCCCGATCCAAATTCTCCTACTGTATTACCTTCTCTTCCTTGGCCTACCATTGCATTCCAGTCTCCCACCACAATTAGATTCTCGTCACCTTATACATATTGTATTAATTATTCTATCTCTTCATATATTCTCTCTATTTTTTTCATCATCTGCTGAAATAGTAGGCATATAGATCTTCACTATTGTGGTGGGCATTGGTTTGGTGTCTATCTTGACAAGAATGATCCTTTTACTATGCTGGTCGTAGTAGCTTACCCGCTGCCTTATTTTCTTTTGCATTATTAAACCAAATCCTGCATTTAACCTGTTTGATTTTGTGTTGATAATTCTGTAGTCGCCTGACCAAAAATCCTGCTCTTTTTGTTAAAGTACTTCACTTATACCAACTACATCTAACTTCAGTCTATCTATCTCCCTTTTCATATGCTCTAACCTACCACAACGATTCAAACTTCCAACATTCCACGCTCCGACTCGCACAATGTGAGTATCCATCTTCCTGATGATTGTCCACTCTCGTGTAGTTCCCACCCGGAGATCGGAATGGGGGACTATATTATCTCCGGAATAATTTACCTGGGAGAAAGCCATAATCAGTACATCATTCATATAGAGAGAACTGTATGTCCTCGAGAGTTAGTTACGGGTGTAGTTTCCCGTTGCTTTCAGCCGTGTAGCAGTATAAACACAGCTAAGCCACGCTGAGTATTATACAAGGCCAGATCAGTCAATCATCTAGACTGCTGCCCTTGTAACTTCTGAAAGCCTGCTACCCCCTTTTCGATGAACCATTCGTTAGTCTGGTCTCACGACAGATACCCATCCGATAAGGTTACGCATGCGGCTCGGCTATCTGCTTCATTAGGACATGTAAGCCTCACCACCGAGGCAGGTCACATGGTTCGCAGGGGAGGGTGGTATTTTTAAAAGTAGGAAGGATAACAATATGAAGACAAAGTTGGAATTCAAGAGAACAAATTCGGGCAAATATTCGTTTATAGGTAGGGGAGTTAGGGATTGGAATAATTTACCAAGGGAGATGTTAAATTAATTTCTACATTTTTGCAATCCTTTAATAAAAGACTAGGAAAACAACAGATAGGAAATCTGCCGCCAGGCTGGCTCTTCTAAATGCCGATCAGTCGTGATTGATTGATCTGATTATTCAAATCCTCTACATCCTCTTTCTTTAACCATAGATCGTCAGTGTTAAAATGCTGCATGCATATTGACATGATAGCAAACGCATCCATTGGTTAATTGGTGTCTTTTAATATTAACTTCTTTTCTCGTTATGAACTTGCCTTAACGTCATGCTTTCAAGAAAATGAGACGAATTCATTTCTGCGTAACCCATCAGAAGTGGTAGAATGAATAATAAATCTACATTCTGCAGGCAGTCTGTCTTAATGACCTGACATATTCAGTACCATCTGGAAGTTAAAGACCTAAGGGCCTCTCTAGCGCCAAACTTTTAATGTGGAGGTTAGTTACATTGGAATACGTAATTTATCGCAGGGCAGGTTCATTTAAATTCAGTTCATTGAGAACGTATGGATTGTAATTTATACGGTGATATTTTATTCGGAGGATTCTCAGACTGCATTTAGTTAAAAGAGTGGAAATGTTCACCTAAATTATTGCTATTGCACTGCAGTTCGAATATAATGAATGGAGGAAAATAAGAATGATTAACTAATTATAAATAAATGAGCGTGATCTCCCCACCCGTTAAAACAGTAGTTAAAATATGTCCACTTGGAGTCAAACAATTGGGTTGTGGAAAAAAATCATAACGCATATATTTATACTTTATTAAGAGATAATAATAATTATAATTTCGTGTGGCTATTTCTAGCCGAGTGCAGCCCTTGTAAGGCAGACCCTCCGATGAGGGTGGGCGGCATCTGCCATTTGTAGGTAACTACGTGTTATTGTGGTGGAGGATAGTGTTATATGTGGTGTGTGAGTTGCAGGGATGTTGAGGACAGCACAAACACCCAGCCCCCGGGGCATTGGAATTCACCAATTAAGGTTAAAATCTCCGACCCCGCCGGGAATCGAACCCGGGACCCTCTAAACCGAAGGCCAGTACACTGACCATTCAGCCAACGAGTCGGACATTAAGAGATAAGAAAGGACAATAATAAATAAATAAATAAATCCACTTGTTATACAGAATATCCCCGCCATTCCAGTTTCAACTGTTCCCTTATATGATGGATACAGTGGCAATCCAAGTCGTCGTCCTCCTCCTCCTCCTCATCATCCTACTACTACTACTAATACTACTACTACTACTACTAAATGTTTTCATTCCATCCTTGAAGGGGACAGCGGGCCTCCTAGATGGTAACGTCGTCTCTCAGGCCAGGGAGATATGATTCGGTGAAGGAGATTTTCGGAGAAAGTGAAGGGGTTGACTGCCGTGGCCTATACTAGAAACTGCCCAGCATTCGCCTTAGTGCAGGAGAATACGTGGCTAACAGGAACTATGTTGCATTACGTTCTAGATGAATAACCCTATACTCTCTACTAGATCACTCTTAACATAGAAGAATATGTTATAATCTCCTACCACTACCTCATCAAAAATGAAAATTCACAGCCTGTTTCTATTCAATCGACCGGGTCAGGAATGAAATGAATGAGGCCCCCATCTGGCGGCGAGGATAGGAATAATTCCTGCTGATGAAGCCGGTCGCACTTCTCTCTACTTCTGCCTCCTTATTCTTCGTTATATATAGTGCCCTTCTGACGCATTATGGGTGCAATATATATTTACGCGTTGCTTTACGTCGCACTGACACAGATAGGTCGTATGGTGACGGTGGGGTAGAGAAGGGCTAGGAGTGAGAAGGAAGTGGCCCTGAACTTAACTGAGGTACAGCCCCATCATTTGCCTGGTTTGAAAATGGGAAACCATGGTAAAGCAACCTCAGGGCTGCCAAAACCCACTGTCTCCCGAATGAAACCTCACAGCTGCACTATCCTAACCGCACGATCAATTCACTTTGTTTTATATATATAGAAGACTAGAGAAAGCATTATCAACATCGTATGTATAATGAGAGTTTTCGGTGTCTTTCGGGATCATCAAACTATACTACCACAAATATTATAAGATGACACGTTCAATTAGAGTACAGACATAATGAAATAATTTATATGTCTTTAATCCACACATTCTGAGAAATTCATAGTAAATACAGAAACTCAACAAGATAGTCACCGTTGTCTCTGTAAGGAATAATATGTGGGAGTACTGTCCACTGCATTCAGAGGTCGCCCAAGGGGTTTAGAGGGGACAGCAAAATAATTGACTCTATCATCCACCTTCTCCATCGAACTCAGCTCACCCCAAGCGTTTCATTTTTTATGACTCAATTTCATCCTTACGTTCCTTTTACGTTACCCACGTTTGTTGCACAATACCTCACTTAGTGGCGCTTGGACTTTATCTGGTGTGTGTTTGTTTGTGTGTGTGTACGCGTTGTTCTTTATGACCGATTTATGCAGTATCTTCTGCTATGGACTACAGCAAATTTGGATATTCACTCTCATCTTCGAATTTCACAATATGAAAGTGATTGGGGTATGTGAGATGCTTCAAATGCAATTCCTTGTGCAGCCAGTCCTTGTAGTGAATGATGTGAAGATGTCACTCATAGGGTGGGCTTCACAGAATGATGTGCAATAGCACCTTCAGGCTCAGTGAGGAAATAAACAGGTAAATACTTCACATCTCATTTCCCTAGTATGGCTTTTCAGTTAATCCTAGGCAATCGGTGACTCATGATGGTGGAACTGGCGGGAATCCAACCAGACTTCGGGCCGAGGAAGCATTCCATCTGATAGCGTATATCGCAAGAAAATTTGTTCAGGAGTTTTTATTTTATGTTTTATTTTAACTTGTGGCAATGATTATATAAAGTTTTAAAACGACATGTAAATATCTCCGCTACACGGAAAAACATACAATCATAGATATGTTTGCAGGCTTAGAAGACAAGTGAGCGAGTACATATTCCTTTGTTATTCCCCTCTTAGTAGCCACTTACAACATCCAGGGGGAACAGATAATGCCTCCTTTCACTCCACCCGTAAGAGAGATAAAGGAGTTCCTAAAGAAGTATGTAGTATCATGATCTACGTCCAACAATATGGCAGCTGATCCAGTGCACAGCATTCACATGCCATGTCACAGTATAACGAGTATAGTCCCCACCTATCGAGATCTACGTCCAAAGAAATGGTCGCTGAATGAGCACACAATTTTGTCGACATAAGTATTCCCAAGATACGTCTTATGAGAGAAAAAGATATATATGTTCATTTCTCCTCTACACGGAGAATCATGGTAAGTTCTGGCGCTTAGAAGACGAGAGGACGAGTACAGATTCCCCGGTTGCTCCCATCTTAATAGCCTCTTACGACATGAGGAGGGGAGTTCAGGTGACGAATGCATCCTTTCACTCCACCCGTACGAGAGATAAAGCGTATAAATAAATAAATAAATAAATAAATAAATAAATAAATAAATAAATAAATAAATAAATAAATAAATAAATAAATAAATAAATAAATGGAATGTGGATTAAGAGGAAAACAGCGGACCTCTACTCCTTCACCGACAGGTTTACTGATGCTGTACGGAAAAGGCGCCTTAATTTCTATGGCCATATCTACAGAATGAACAGCGACAGACTAACTAAAAGATTATTCAAAGTAATCAACTCAAAGAAGGTCAAAATAAAATGGCTAAAAGAAACTAAGGCGGACCTCCAAGAAATAAATATTACAGACGACATCATGGAAAATCGTGGAGCTTTTAGAACCAAAGTAGCTAATCATAAATTTAGGGAGAAACCAAAAAAGACAACTGGTAGGAAGTGGTCGACAGAACGCAAGATGCAACACAGTGCATTCATGAAGAGATTTTGGGAGGATAAGAAGGCACAAACCATCAAACCAACTAACAAGTTCAAACGCGCTCTATGAATGGGCATAACGAAGGAAGAAGAAGAAATAAATAAATAAATAAATAAATAAATAAATTAAACTAACTTATCGAACTGTTAACTACTGACTCGTTGATCAAGTTTCATAACTACTCACTAGATGTCACCCCTCGCAATGTTCAGAATTTAAATGTTTTCCCGTTGAAATTATTCGCCATTGCTTTGTTAACAGCCTCTATTTATATGTCTAATACGTCCAACATGAACATCTTCCTAAAACATGCCTGTCCGTAAACCAAGATGGCGTCGTTCTTCCTTCCATACGACGTAAACTGGTTGCTTGTTTACTTTTTTTTGTCTACGCTAAATTGCTTACGCTATTTCTAGATAGACCCCCAGACCTAAAACATATCCATGTTAATTCTGCTTCCTTCGGTGAGGTTGCTATGTGTAGGGAGCTTTACTGTGACCTAGACGGAACTCCAGTCAAAGTGAGTGGAAACCCGTTTAACACACGGCGTCATTTGTATCAACTGTATATAGAAGGTAGAGTTCTGTCATACGGCAATAACGTGAGGTTAAAGATGACGAAGACTAATGCCCGCTTTCTGGAATGATGAGATATCTGCCCGATAGCCATTGGTAAGTTACAGTTGTCGACTCAATAAATATTCGCTGCGTTGCAGAGCGTAATAGCAACTAACTTATCGAACTGCTCACTATTGACTCGTTGATCAAGTTTCATAACTACTCACTAGATGCCACCCCTCGCATTGCTTTGTTTATGTGCATTAGATGTGTTTCCTACACTGTCAGGCGCATGCGCACCAAGTAATGCGTCGTATTTGAACTTTCCATGGAGCGAGAAATTGGTATTTCGGCTATTTCTTGCAGGCGTGGATGTCGGTTTCATAGGATTTAAGGACGCACCCGCTAAGTTACCGAATAGACATCTCTTGCTTGGGGCCGTCTAGTCAGCGGGCGTTTTAGCGAACCGATAGATGTATTGTAACCGTATCGGTAATACATATAATTAATTGGCAATTGGTTGAGGGAACGAAGATACTTTTCGAGCCTCTTTGTCCATGTCGAAGTTACGTTGCATCTGATTGCGCAACGCTTCCGACTTGGCGACACCGAATCAAGTCTGTCACGGCTTGAAAAATCCTCAGAGAGAGAGAACGGTAGATGAGAAAAGGACAAGGAGGGACGACACATTTTGATAAATCCGTCCGCTAAAAATGGCCGAAACACGGTAATGCCAACGTGCTAGCTTGATTTGATACGAAATAATTCTAGATAAGCGCAATAATTATTAAGGGAAACCGTGGCATGTCACATGTTCGCATAGTAGACCTTTGCCAAAATTATAATTGAGTATAGAATTTAAATGTATGTAAAATTACGCCGCAAGACGATGAGGTAAGCATCAGCCGCGTACCCACGCTAGCTGGGAACTCAGACTCAGGACGGGGAATCCCTAAACGAGCATAGTATTTGATTGTAAATATCAGAAAAATCGCCGATCGATTTGTTTTCCGAGTATGGCCAAATTACAAAGAATTCTGAGCTACACGTTTGACCGCATCGCCGATGTCGGAGGACTCGTAGAACGGGCGATATGTAAAATGTGGTGGGGACTGCCCGCTATGCGTTCTCCGAGTCGGGGTGAAATTATATAAGAGGCCGCCCTGCTGAGAAAAGGAGAACTTGTTGTGAAGTATGGGAGGCAGACACACGGTCCACTGTTGTCTCAGCCTTTCATTTGTTCTGGAGTTAAAGTGTGTATTTTGTCGGTACCCTGTAGTAAAAACTATTTTCGAGTTGAAAGATAAAACAAGATTACTGAAAATATGTAAAAATTCGACTAAAGGACGATCGTATCGCTGTAAAGACGACTGCGAGATCGCCTTCATAAACTGTGTGCGTGAAGAGTAGATTTCACTATATGTCGTATTCATAAACTGTGTCGGTGAAATTATAAGTAGAATCTACCATAACTGGAGTTTCATAAACTGTGTCGGTGAAATTATAAGTAAAAAATTCACCATAATTGTAGTTTTATAAAGTGTTCGGTGAAATTATAAGTAGAATCTACCATGATTGGAGTTTCGTTAACTGTGTCAAAGGAATATGGGATTTAAGTGAACGTCATTTACATTAGCATTTTTTCAGTGGATTCGCTCGCAGGACTATCAAGATGCCCAGGATGACCGCATGATGGCTTGATGGCATGATGGCTTAAACTTCGGGCTATGGACATCCCAACATGACGATAAGTACACTGATTTGAAATATTATGTAGTCTTGTAAATATGGGGTTAATTCGTGTATATATATGTAAATTATGTAGGATAGGATTATAAGAGTGAAATGCATTTATTTTAAACTAGAGAGCGACTTTGTAGTGGTCTGCGTGTTTAAGTAAAGTTAATCTGGATGGGAATGGAAATTATGGAATGTGATATAAATTTCAAGCACATAGAATGTTTTATAGAGAGCAAAGCATGCGCATAAATTCAAGATTAAAGATCGGAAGGTTGAGAGTGCTTTAGATCAAGAGGGTAAAGTGTAGGTTTGTTATTTTGAGGTGTCAAATGGTATAATTAATTCTTTTCTTTATATTGAATATTCACTTTATATTCTGGAATGCATGGCGGTATGGGTCCTCTAAGATGCCTGTATTGATATATGAATCGTGGGAGTAGCAATTCACTCTGATTTTAAAGTAAATGTGCACGATTATAAGATACAGATGGCTGTATAAATTTGTGTGATGTGTGATGTGCCCGAACTCGAACATACGTCCTCCCAATTTAGATAGGGTTTTCTTTCCTGTCAAGATGTGTATATTTTTCTTATATTTAGACTAATGTTAATTGCTACGTTCATATCCGTTTTAGTTTGAGTACAGATTTTAAGAAAACCGTAGGTTGATTTTTCTGTGCGAGCAGCTAGTCGTGAACCCGGGTTCTCCATGAGTAAATGAAGTGGCAGTGATAAGATTAATTATCGCATGGCGTGATTTAAAGAGAAGCAAGAATGT